>NW_026570284.1:0-600000 GCF_019649055.1 Paramacrobiotus metropolitanus | reverse complement strand
AGTACGAACAGTAAGTAATTTTTGGAACAGGATAGAATCTCTAAAAAATAAAATACTGGATAATTACACACGTTGAGATACTTAGCGTAATTGTATGTACACAGCCGGCTTGAGCAAATATGGGTATGCCGGAGTATTTTTTCAAATCGAACTAATCCATCCCGTACTCGACAGCAAGTATTGCATTATGTAGCTTTTTTTCTTGAGTAAGTAGCTTTTTTTTATAAATTATCGCTGTTTTGTATCAGCTTATGGTCAACTTTTCAGAGGTACCGATAGGTGCTGATTACCATAGAGACCGCGGTCGTAACTTTCCAGTGACCTTCCCGCGTAAATCATTTCATTTCCCAGATGGAGTTTGTCGTTGTTCAGCTGACCTTTGGATTTCTTAAATCGCGTAGCTGTTTCATAAATGTAACGCTTGGTTGTTGCAAGCGGTCCTTCCTTGAGATAATGTTCGATAGCTTGCACCAGATAGTTATGCTGAACTATCCATAATTCCAAATCGTTGAAGGTTGTTTGCACATCGTGATCTATTGGCGTATCCGGTCTCTTCCGTCGGTGATTAGTATGCTTGCAAGACAGAAACACTCCGGCTTATAGAACATTACATGGTGCGATTTAAAGTAATTAATTACCTTGAATACACAGGAATCATCTGGATAGCACTCGGAAAATATGTTGGCGCAGCTGTTAATTCTAGTAGTACCACACGATAGAGGTTCCATTACAGAATGTTTTAGTACCTAATAAAATATAAAGTGCACAGTTTATTGATGAAGTTGTTAATAGGACAAGGTGCGCAAAATTAGAAACACTGATTAAGCACTCAAAGGTCAGCTTAGTGTATTCCAGGTGCAGTTTCGATATTGCAAGAGTGTATTTCGCATTTCGCCGTTAAAGATTGGAATGTGAATAAATTTGCATAACTGAGGTTCGGCCGCTAAGTAGGTGTTACGATCTTAGCAACTCATACCGTTAGCAATACGGGTGGGTATTCGTTTAACTACTCGTACCGTAAGTGCGCACTGATTCACCTTTAAATTTCAGTCCCTCAGATCACTGTCGTCAATAAATCCACAATCCGCACTGTGACAGACGACTGGCTCATCCAGGCTGCAGTGGTCAAGTCGAGAACTTTTCCCGTCTATGATCTCCCACTCGGACCAGGAAGCCGTGTACGAGAGCAAGTTTCGTTCGTGTTGACGGGATGCCTGCGGATTGTTTATCATTCACATAATATCTGAACTGCAAAAAATTTTCTCCCACAAGGCGACAACGGGTTATTTCATATCAAAGCACCACAAACAGGAGCCGGATCTGGGCGCACTTTAATACTTTAATAACCAGGCATTTTGCCTGTGGATTTCTTAGGACAGACCCGAACCCAAAGAAAATCAATCGCAAATATGCGTTTATAAAAAAAATATTTTGACATCGAACAAAGTCACACGAAACAAAATCTCAATTATACCCGCAAACGTCGGTGATTTTCAGTCTTCAAAAACTGGTATTATAGTCTCGTTATAATAATGGACAAAACAAAAGTCACTGGTAAAAACAAAATCTGCCCCGAGCGCTATTCCCCGTGCAGTATTCATCCAACAAACTAAATCCTTTAAACAGCTTCTCAGCAAAGTCATTGTTTGTGACAAAACCAAACACCGCACTGTGAAAAATACTGGGCTTCTTCCATGCTGCGATTGTTAAATCGCACACCTTCCCGTCTTGGATGTCCCACTCGAACCAGCAAGCTCCTTTAACAGTGAAAGACACGGCGTTTTGTTCTTCAACAGCCGGTGGAATGCCGGAGCATTCCTTGTGATGCTCGTTAGGATAAGCCCCAAACCGCAGAAAATACTTCCCGCCAACGATTTCTTTCAAAAAGGCTATGCATCCCGGAGCCAGATCTGGACGCAGATTAATATAAATGACCTCCTCGTAAATCACAAACGGCAATTCCTCATTTATCCTTGAAATTTCCATAATAAATTTCAGCGTTTCGGGTTTATCCGGGCACGCACGCGGCACCGTGGCGAAGGGCACAGCAGGTTTCGACGTTGCGAAGAAGTACTGAAACAATTTATAGCCTTCTTCGTCCGTGAATACGCCATCCTGTTCCAACGATAAAAATTCGATAAAACTAGACCACGGCACGCATGCAACAAACAAAGGAAACTATTAAAGGCAACAAAGGAACCTATTAAACGCTATTAAACATGGTTGCTACAACTTTGCTGAGATAGGTACCTTCCTAGTCCGGCTACCATGGGACGGATTACAATCAAACCTACAGACGCAGCATACCTTCATTGGCCCATCGGCTAACTCCACGGGAGTGAACAAAGGAAAGCGAATTAAGTATAACAGCGATCCGAAAGCCTCACGCAGAGTAACGATGGCAGAATCCATACTGCATTTTACCCAACTGGAATTTTTAGCGTACTTCTGACATACCGAAGTATAGCAAAAGATGCAAAACTTGCAATATGATAGCACTATTTACCGACAGACACTTCGATAGATTTTCGGTTCGGCAGCACTCAGGCGATCTTGTTCAAGAATATGCTTCACTGAATCCAACGGAAGATCCAGAAAACCTGCTGAATTCAGGATAACCGAAGTATAACAACGAATTTCCGCAGTTGCAATATCAGCAATATCTCCTTCATCCAAAAAGCGTGCCTAGAAAGCAGTATACGCAGTTAGCAAGAAAATCTAATGATAGTGAAAAATGTATAAAACTGCATTAAAGTGACATAATACAGAATCCCCACGCGGGCTTAATTATGCTAACCTAGATCAATGCGACATGTAAATTTTTCCACACGCTATTATGGTTTTAAACAGCCCTCGATATTATTTATTTATTTTATTATTATTTTTAATTCGCAAATGAGCGCAAAAAAGCTGAAACTGCACAAAAGACTATGAAACTACAGGCTACAAGTACTATGTACAAGTACATGCATTACAGGCTGATGCAGGAATGAGCGCAACCATCGAGTAAGTAAGTACTAAATTTCAATTAATGTTAATCGATATTAAACATGGTGTTGAGTCTAACTCATCTGCATATTGATAATGAACAACTTTATCCGTTTTAAATTGTATACTGGTTTTAAGGCAGTACAAACTCGACAGGCTGGGTTTGACAAACAATACCTGTTCCATGGCGATAAGAGGATCCGAAGCCTCGTAAGCGTCGAACAGATGAGACTGTATCCGATCTCGACAGGCGCGCAACAACTTGCTGATTAGGTATTTCTTGGCGCAGTACAAGGTGCTGAAGATACTGACCAACGGTACATCCTCCTCGAAGGTGCACTCATCAGCGTATGCAAACCTGCACAACATCAATACTCATTAATCAAACACCAAAGGTTGGAAAGCAGGAGAAAAGGATCTCCTTTTGGCTCCTGTATAATTAAATGTTTTATATGATCGTACAGTAGTATTTTTCGTAAATGCTGCTACTTTAAACAGTCAGACAAAAATACCAATAATTATTATGCCGCGCAGCACTCTTTATATACAGTCTGAATAATTTCTGATTAAATTCAAAAGAATTTTATTGTTGAATTTATAAGAATAATTTCTGGAATTTAGGTATTAAAATAACGCGTACATCTTTTCAAAGATAGTAAAATTATTGTGCAGGAAACACTGCTAAGTGTTTTCCCACGTCGGACCATAACGGACGGTAAAAGGCGAAAACCGAAAAGGTAGTTTACCGGGTAAATGGAACGCTATGTACTTAGTGCACGGGGTGAGCGTAGTGAGAACGGTCGTGAACGGTCGTAGTCGAAACAAAAGATTTTAAAAGTTTGTAACGGAGTGGTGGCCGTTACTTTTAGCATTCAGTTTTCCACGTCTACTTATGGATTGAAAGGACAATTCAGAAAACACAAAAAGCAAATCTGATTTTCCATTTTCGCCAATCTTAAGATTGCTGTATACTTTTAATTTGTGTAAATTCGGGATTGTGTTATTACTGTGCCACAGAATTACGAAGCACTATGCAGAATGTCTCGCATGTTGTTCCGCGAGATCCGCTGGTACGCGTCACGGCTGCTATGAAACTATCAGATTGGGTAACATGAGGTTTGAAACCCGAACGGCGGCATAGCTCGCAAGAAGTTTCCAAGCTTACAAAAACTGAACATAACCAACACAAAATTTCCCGTTTTTTTCAGTTTTTTACTTGCAGCAATTTCCACAGATTTACATTGCGAAACTATTGCAGCAGCTGCACAAACTGAGGGCTGCACAAACTATTGAGGACAAGCACACTCCGCGTGTGCCTGCCCTCAAATTTCATTACGGGAAATCGGGAATAGTTGTCAGAATCAGTCAGATACTTACATAGTTACAGATAACTATGTGTAGTTTTTTACAGTACGTTTTGCAAAAATCTGCAAATGACAACCGAACACACTTTAAAGTTGAAACGTGTGCCTTTTACCTTCGAAAATTTAAACGTAAATTAAACGAACTCGACTACGAACGGGATAATGTGTTGCAAGCTGAAGCCGTACTTTTTCGCCGTTACGGTAAAATCAGCAGACTGAGCAGAGCCACACAGGGTGGCGGCTACTCACTTAACTGCGCTCGTTAACTGGTTTTTGACGTCCCGTAGACTTTCCATGTTAGAGTTCTGAATTTTTCTCCAAATTGTTTATGTTTTTCTGAAATCTGATAACTTTGTACAAATCTACACATTCTGGGCTATCGAACGGTATATAGACATTCAAGTTTGGTTGAAGGTGTCTATGACTTAGACCCTGACACACACAAATTTTGTGCACCTTCTTATTCTTTTATATAGATAGATAGATAGATTATTTTTAATTCGAAAGAATGTGTGCAAAACTGAGACGCAACAAAAAAGGGTGAAACCTACAGGCTACAAGTACTATGTACAAGTACATGCATTACAGGCTGATGCAGGAGACTGAGCGCAACCATTACGAGTACAGTAAGTATTTTGTGGTTTCCAATTAATGTTAATCGATATTAAACATGGTGTTGAGTCTAACTCATCTGCATATTGATAATGAACAACTTTATCCGTTTTAAATTGTATACTGGTTTTTAAGGCAGTACAAACTCAGCCAACAGGCTGGGTTTGACAAACAATACCTGTTCCATGGCGATAAGAGGATCCGAAGCCTCGTAAGCGTCGAACAGATGAGACTGTATCCGATCTCGACAGGCGCGCAACAACTTGCTGATTAGGTATTTCTTGGCGCAGTACAAGGTGCTGAAGATACTGACCAACGGTACATCCTCCTCGAAGGTGCACTCATCAGCGTATGCAAACCTGCACAACATCAATACTCACATTAATCAAACACCAAAGGTTGGAAAGCAGGAGAAAAAGGATCTCCTTTTGGCTCCTGTATAATTAAATGTGGTACTGCTATATAGCCGATCGCACAGTAGTATATTTTCGCTGTTCGCCAATCGCCATCATGACGTTTCAAATCGACGGTAAAAAGCCACACAGAACTGATCGAATTAACAACTGACCGAAGCATATGTTCGAAGGCGAATGGCGTGATATCGGGTAGTTTAATCACTTCGACTTCCTCGAAACTTCCATAAAACATAGCTTGGAAGACGGAACTAACCAGTGCCAAAATGAATCTGCAACAGGTAAACGATGCAGACAGTGGACAGTTATAGGACAACATGCAGGACACTGGACACCATAAACGACATTAATTTCATTAAACTGGAAAATAACATCGGTCAACAAAATGCAGCTGATTTCATGGTCCGCTGAACATTCGATCTAAAACCTGGGTACGGCGACATCGCTGAATAGCTGTATCTGTACACTTGCACATACGCCAAATTGTTTATAACAGAATCATGGTTCCTCATTTGCAGCAGCATTATTTTCATTTGCTGATTTGCAGCAGCATTATTTTCTTATCACAAATCAAAATGACAAATTCACGATACAGAGTGCCATTGCGCTAACAGACTTACTTGTGACACTTGAAAATCTTCTTGGGTTCGTTGCATCCGTCCCCCACCACGAACGTGATGTCGTTGGGGATCTCAGAGTCAGGATGGTCAAGCAGATACGCAGTTCGTTTACGGATCTTTTGCTGGAGCGCCAGTCTTTCTCTTCCGCCATTGCGGTGTCGATTATTGACGACTTACTGCGCTCAGTGAATCTGACGATAAAACAGCAGAGATTACAATGTGCGAATTAAGAAAGCAACCCTACGTTCTTTCCAAAGTAGTCCGGACGGTTTCCAGCAACAATCAATAACAATATGACAATCAAAACTGTCTTCGGATTTCGGAAAAGGAAAGGAGAATTTGCGATTCCATTCGGTGAATTCTGCAAAACTCAAAAGATGACGCGCTGTTGGATTTTGTAGGCAGCTGGTAACTCTGCGGCGGTAGGGGAAGGAGACGCGATGCGATCTAACAAACAAGATACATACTTACCGTCATACGCATACTTACCGGCTTGCCGCTTTCCCATTATAATTAGGGTAATTTTTAAAAAATAATTATACCTCGTAAATTTTTATTTATACAGTGTTGTTGTACGTATCAAGTCTACAGTAAAGTTCAATCATGTTCATAATTTTTATCATTCACATGCATCTGAAAAGTAATCGTACTAGTACCACCAAGTCCGTGACCGTACTATACAGGCATGAAAATCATGGGCGCGCGAGCCTCTTTATTTGGGGAACAAAGAATATACGATGTTTTGTATGAATTTTACTTTATTATTATCCGAGAAAGGCGTGCACATCGCACGGTATTTGTGCAGGATAATTATTATTATTATTTCGCATTAACACATATTTATATTTTTACTTAATAGAAACATATCCGCCTACGTACTGCGCCTTCTGGCAAGATCTCTGATCTTCTAATCTGGGGAGGTTAGTTCGGAATATGTGGGACATAATTATTTTACCGTGGTCTATGATCTATCTGACAATTTTCGAAACGTTTACAAAACTCGGAAAGGTTTCGGGTAGTGTGGAACTGACCGGAAGTAAGCAGACGATAATGTGGACCGCCTCAGAGTGGCAGTTGCTGCTAGTGCTAGCTTAATACATACCGTGAAAGGAAGCAGATATGAAGCCGGGGTAGTTAGAGAAGGTAGTACTTAGCTCAAATATAATCCGATGAAGCATTGCATCATTTTCTGCAGCCCAAAGTCGAAAACCTGTTACAGTAATATTCCCAGTTTTCGGAAGTATATCAATCTCACGTTTTTAGCCACAGTTTGTCCTTCAAATTTCAAAGAGTGTAATAAGTGTTTCGCATAAAAGCATTAAGATAATCTTGATAAAGAATAGTTTTGAACGCTCGAAAGAAAGCGCTGACTGCTGAGGTGAGGGATGTGCGAGTGGATTCGTTCATCTAATTGTGTCTAACGGACTAACATCGACTTCCATCTTCTCAAACTTTCAAGGTTTTAACGTTAACGAGCTGTTTTGTTAGGAAATTGTGAAATGAGTTTGCTGTTGATCTCCTCTACCTTAATGTCCTTCCACTGTTATATTAAGCCATTGATTAATACGGACTGGTACCGAACTATTATTTAATGAAAAGTTGAATGTTGAAGTGTTACGACTACAGCCGAGGAACTCCTGGGCTGTATTTACGACGTTCGCGATATACCTTGACCAAAATAACAAGATGCCAGTGAATCCAGAGTTTGTCAGTTTGAGTGTCCGTTTCGCTCTATGTGTTGCCTTGTCCTACATGACATGGAAAGCCATTCGGGAAATTATCGAGCCTAACCGAAAACAGCGACTGGAGGCCGAGAAACGGGTACAGACACTTTCCAGTCTTCTTGGCGGATAATCATAGTTCGCGCTTGTTGTGTGTAGGCTCGAGATCTCTTCGTCCGACTGGGACTCTCACCTGATATACATTTATCTGAGCATGAAATGTTCGTGGCGACGAATCTAGTGGAACCCTCCACTATAACTGTGGACTGGGATGACATCGGTGGTTTGGAAAGTACGATTGAAGAATTGCGCCGAACTGTCCTGGCGCCATTGCGACGACGAGCGGATTCCCGAGCGTCTTCGCTTATCCAGCCTCCTAAAGGTAAATCAATGATTATACTTGTGCCTGTGCTTAGGTTTGACAGACTGTGGGTACCACTGCGGAACCTGGTTTCAAAACGTAGCGTTTTTCTTCGATTCTGTAAATTGGGTCGTTTTTACCTTCGTATGTCAATTTATTAAATAAAATCGCAATGGTCGAAGTATTTTCGCTCTGTTCTGCTGACGCTTACAATCGATGCTAAAATTATTGGTTTTTTGTGACTTGTGAGTGATTATTTGGTCACTTTTGCGGATTGGAACAGTTTGCAGTTTTCACTAACTACAGTATTGATAAATAATTGTCCGGACTTGAGTGTAAATCAGGATTTCTATTGTAGGTGTGATGCTGTATGGTCCGCCCGGTTGTGGCAAAACCATGTTGGCCAAGGCATTGGCCAAGGAAGCAGGTACAGTAGCATTCTCCGCGATTTAATGCGTATCGTGTCTAAATTTGAAACGGAAAGTCGTATTGTCGAGAACGGCTTTTATTTACATTCGTAAAAATGCTGTGGATGTAACAAAACGAGATACACTCACTTTACATTTTACTGATCAAAATTATGGTTGAAAAAATTAGAGCGTTGAAGTTGCCTCACTGTTTGCAGTTTAATAAGAAAGCGGCATAGATTTTTAGACCGACATGTGTAGGAGTATTAATTGTTCCATGCTTTTTTTGTTACAGATGCCCGGTTTATCAATTTACAATTGTCGACACTAACTGACAAATGGTACGGAGAATCTCAGAAGCTTGCCGCAGCCGTTTTCAGTTTAGCTGAGAAAATTCAACCAGCTATAATTTTTATTGATGAAATCGGTAAGATAATTACGGTTTTACATTTGATGGTTTTTTCTTTTTCGCTCCTGACTTGACTGGTTTGGTTATTGTGATGTACATCTACAGATGCCTTTTTGCGAATTCGGGACCGCGGCGATCATGAAGTGACGGCCATGATGAAAGCTCAGTTTCTGAGCCTGTGGGATGGATTAATATCCAGTTCTGACACGAAAATCGTGGTGCTTGGTGCGACAAATGTACGATAAATTCAGTTTTCTGTTTGATTGATAGTATCACTTGATAATCGTTACTCGAATATAATGATTTATCCTGGGTAATGTCACTAGGAATTGGTTGAATAGCTATCGTATTATTTGGAATCCTTCGTTTCATTATTATTTACTACATTATGCCACATGATTAGACGATCAGTGATTCAGTGTTGTAAATAATTAATACACGAATACTGATGTGTGCGTGCATTACAGCGGCCCCAAGATGTTGATGATGCAATCCGACGGCGTTTGCCTTGCGCATTCTGTATTGGATATCCGGTACAACTGATTAGACCTAGGACTCAGAGCAATTAGGATTCCCTGATTATTAATGACATATTATTTACTCTTTTTGGCTTTTCCACCGTAGGATATTAGCCAAAGAGCACTCATACTGCAGAAAATCCTCGCGAAAGAGCAGGTATGGTTAGTTTGTATTCTGTTAAGAAAAACTTCAAGATTTACGATTGTAGGTGTGATGCTGTATGGTCCGCCCGGTTGTGGCAAAACCATGTTGGCTAAAGGCATTGGCCAAGGAAGCAGGTATGCATTCTCCGCGATTTAATGCGTGTCAAATTTGAAACGGAAAGTCGTATTGTCGAGAACGGCTTTTTATTTACATTCGTAAAAATGCTGTGGATGTAAACGAGATACACTTTCTACACTGATCAAAATTATGTTTGAAAAAATTAGAGCGTTGAAGTTCTCACTGTTTGCAGTTTAATAAGAAAGGGCATAGATTTTAGACCAACATGTGTACGAGTATTAATTGTTACATGCTTGTTCGTTACAGATGCTCGGTTTATCAATTTACAATTGTCGACACTAACTGACAAATGGTACGGAGAATCTCAGAAGCTTGCCGCAGCCGTTTTCAGTTTAGCTGAGAAAATTCAACCAGCTATAATTTTTATTGATGAAATCGGTAAGATAATTACTGTTTCACATTTGATGGCTTTTTTCTTTTCTGTTCCTGACTTGGTTGGTTTGGTTATTGTGGTGTACACCTACAGATGCCTTTTTGCGAATTCGGGACCGCGGCGATCATGAAGTGACTGCCATGATGAAAGCTCAGTTTTTGAGCCTCTGGGATGGATTAATATCCAGCTCTGACACGAAAATTGTGGTGCTTGGTGCGACAAATGTACGTTAAATTCAATTTTCTTTTTAATTGATGGGATCACTTTAGATCGTTACTCGAATATACATATTATCCGGCTTCAATAGCTGCCGTATTAACTAAAACCCTTGGTTTCGTTGTTATTTTACATTATTCCACATGATTAGAAGATCAATGTTATAAATAATTTATACACCATTGCTGATGTATGCGTGCATGATTACAGCGGCCCCAAGATGTTGATGATGCAATCCGACGGCGTTTGCCTTGCGCATTCTGTATTGGATATCCGGTACAACTGATTAGACCTAGGACTCAGAGCAATTAGGATTCCCTGATTATTAATGACATATTATTTACTCTTTTTGGCTTTTCCACCGTAGGATATTAGCCAAAGAGCACTCATACTGCAGAAAATCCTCGCGAAAGAGCAGGTATGGTTAGTTTGTATTCTGTTAAGAAAAACTTCAAGATTTACGATGCTGGTGGCACCGGGTATGGTAATCTGAAAAGTTCGTAACATTACCGTTTGGTTGTCACCGCAGAATATACTTTGTCACTAGGATTTCCTGTTGTGTCTATCTAATATTATTTGATACAGTTTCATGACTAGTGGACAGTGCTGATATTTGGTGCTTTCAGTTGGCTCTGGATGTTGAGTTAAATGTGATAGCCGCTCAGACGGAAACATTTTCCGGTGCCGATTTGCATGAGCTGTGCCGAAAAGCAGCTGTACGCTGTTTTCATCGTTCCGAGGATATGGAAGAGCAGAATAACCAAACCCAGTACGTTGACTTCTTCGATTAATTTGTTGACTCTGATAACTACAGTGTTCACATTTTTGGATTTCAAATATGAAAATTAATAATATATTCTATTCGCTCGCTCTGTGCGTTTACTTATTTATCCACCGTGATTAAAGCTTTTCTTTTTAGGTTACAAAAAACAAAACGATACGTTCTATTCGTTAATTTAACGTTTCAGTTTTTAGTTTTGGATTGCGTAGCGTTTTCTTGGTAGCGTTTTTTTAACTGCATTAGGTTTCACCGTGTCTGTGTTTCTTGTAATGCTGGCATTCCATTGCAGCAGGCATGCCGGTGGAGATGGCGACGGCTACGTGATAAATATGGAAGATTTCCAGGATGCCTTGTTGCAAAGCGGCAGCGCATCCCACCTACGCATCCTCGGCGCTTTGGCCGATAGATTAAGCGGCTCCGGAAACATTGCGTGAAGTTTTGTGTTAAAAAAATTCGTTGGTTTGGTGTATCAGTGTTTGCGCTTTTTAGCGTTTTATCAATGGAAGTCATGACTTTTGTGATAAGTATGTAGAGTTGTCGTTTTCGTTCCCAGATTTGTTGAAAGCGTAACCGTCCTTGGGTATCGTGGTAAGTGAAATAGCAAAGCGCAGTAAATCTGGCATCCGTAAATCCCACTATGAATTTCCAGGAACTTTTGTTAATTTTCTTTACAATTTTGGAAGGCGCACCGATGTCGTACTCAAAAAAGGTAGTGGACACTGGACAGTAAATTTCGGTATCTATGCACAAATTAACATCCGGCGATTTAAAAGAATTCCGCTCAAACTTTATACAAAACCAGGAAAAACACTAACAAATAGACTCTGGATTTTGTTTTCTCAGGGCCAGCGATCGGGCGCGGGATCGTTGTGCTGAGGGAATTTGCCCAGAAGAACATTCGCCTGGCGAGTTGTTAGCCTTTCTGAACTCGGGTTCAGTTGGTTAGTTTTCCGGTTTACTTTTTGCAATTCCATTTCTTTCTGCAATTAATCCGACATATTAGCGCTAAGTAACAGTAATTTTCACAAACTTTAATATCTGATATCTTCGAAAGCTCAATTACGAGGTTTACGAGAGGACTAGGACGATTACAAGGATGCTTACGATTTACCCAGTTACCATTGATCACATTGAAACGTTTACGCTGTAATGAGACGCTGCTTACCTATATTAGTGCTTCACTGCTTAGTACTGCTTACCGCGGATAACATGCTGCATTCTTTGAACGCAAGGATCTCGGCCGCGCACGCTGTCTGACTGAATTCATTCTTTTTGAAACATTCGAACATTTCCGTCATTGGCTGAAGGCATGTCCTTGCTATAACAGCGAAATGACAATATGATTTCATTCCGATATACACTGACAGCATGAGCACTGCGCGAGCAAACCTTCCAAACACGAAACAATAACTTACGCGCATCAACTTGTAATCCTTTGAAGGAAACGCTGTTCTTCAGCTTCAAAGGCAACAGTTCTTTGAACTGCACGGGGAAAATCTTCCCCTTCTTAAAACCCATAAGGATCAAAGTTGTATGCATGTTGCAGGGATGTCTGCAATATTTCGGAAATCCTAAAGTTTTTGGCTGACAATGAGTACTAGTGCACTAAGTGCAGGTTCTAATTATTCTATCCAAGAAGAAGTTATTCTATCCAGCTAAACACTGAACAATATTATCCATTTCAACAGCAACTACGGGTTTTTCCTAACTGCACCTAACTAAATAAATAAATCAAAAGTCAAAACAGTAATACGAGAAATGATTTTCGAAAATCGGGACTCGAAAAAAAACACAAGATTCAGAAGCGATTTTTGCCATTTTACTTGCGCAGGCACTGTTGCACAAGGGCGTCACTTACATACGCAATTAAGTGTTTCCGGCCCTTACGTGTCAGATAACTAGCTAGTCATCCCCTTCGTGTAGCTTCGTCTCGTTAAGCGACTTCCCATTTCATCGTGATGTGCAGTGGTGCACGAAAGTGAGTAAGGGATTGGGATTTCTGGCTGCAGCGGTAACATCCAAATGTGCATTCCCAGTTTGCCTGGCATTCCAGGACTGGCTGGAACTCGGAACACTTCCACCGCTTCGTGGAACACCGCTTCCGTACGACTGACGTATTCCAAGTGTCCCACCGTCTTGAGTGCCGCTGACAATGAGCACACTTTCCGCCTTAGGAGGCAGCGCTTTGTCGTATGGACGTTCGATTCATTTCATCAATATCCCGTGACGGCAATCAATTTTCTTTTCTTATGCAGTTGTGTTAGTAGCGAGAAAATTATGCATTTATCGTTTTATATTTTATCCCAAATTCCCCGTGTGGCCAGGAGTACGGCTAGGATATCCCCAGCTGAATGTTACCTGTTTAGAAGTTTTGGGATAAGTCCTTCGAGGTTTACTTCGCACTGCGTAGTACAGTACTTAGTTTGTGACACACATACCGATCAGTAAAATGCTCTGAGTTGGCTATTCGTTTGCACAGTCCATTTAAATTGATTTAACAGTTTAACTTTTTAATTTTAAGTGCTGAGTGATCTGTGGATCTCTGATTATCCGCAATCTGTGATTCTCAAAGTGTTTTTGAATCATCTGGCTCTGATCCTATCATTCTATTGACTACTGCTCATCCGCTCAGGGATAGATCATTTTCGTTGTTTGCTGGCTTTGAACCAACTTTTAGAAAGACAGATTTTGGTAGTGTGACACAGTGACAGTACGCTAATCAAGTGAACTTGGTTCCGCACTTGAATTACACCAAAACTGAAAAGCGACAAAATACTTCATGGATTTGCCACTGTTTACCTTTTTTCCTGCCAGAAACTAACAGGTTGAGCCCTCTCTAGCTTCAGTAGCTTTCCGCGGGCAACCAGTAAGGGTTTCTCCAGAGATATTGGCGTGTGATTTCCCTTTTCCAAGGTAAGTGAAATTATGAAAATCTCGAATAACTTGTTACTTATATCTGCATTAAATTTTATCGTTTTCTTTTGATTCATTATGGATGATACTTACAATTTTTAGATTTCGGTTTTTAACAATATTAGATTGCAAACTAAACATCAAACATGACTTAAAAGTTAAAGCCTAAATTTACAATCAAACGATTTTCATTTTCGGGTTATAAGTACTTAATAAGAATAATAAGATTTTATTTGATTTGGAATTCGTTGCCTCAAATTATAGTAGAATCAAATTTTGCTTAATTTTTGCTGATATAATGTAGCATGCTGTTCATTGCACGAAGAAAATGGATGTGTCATCTGCATTATTAATTTTCCAAGTTTCTAGCATTCGTAGAATCTTAGTACTTACTTAATTTAGAGAACACTTCTGAAATGTTTGATTAGAGCACCATGTCAACAGTGTTATCACTTATGATTGAGATAATTTCAAACTTTTGCTCCATTCTAGGCATTTTCCTAGGAATATTACAGTTTTGTCTTTGTCGAAAATTGTTAAAGCTTACAATTGTTAGTTTGCATTCGGGATTTTGTTAGAATCTTTTCTTCAAGCTGTAGAGAATTTTATTTTAATTTTTTTTTGCTGCGTTGCAGGAGAGATTTATTATTTTTTTTACTGAAGCTGGAAGGTTGACGGAGTGTGTGGTAATCAGCGCCAGAACCGTATGCCGTTTCCTCAGATTCTGTCCGAGTGTTATGTAAAGCTCTGGCTATCGGGAATGACCGCCATGACATCGAAAATCCGTGGTCTCGTCAGCAAGAACAAGAGACGCTACCGCGAGGATGGCTATGACTTGGATTTAACATGTAAGCGTGCACGTCCGTTAACCGGGCGAGTTATTCCTGCAAGCCATAATCAACCCAGATTTTTTTGCTGGCTTTTAAATTATATCTGTTTTCATCTTCAAGTTTTTTGTAAATTTTATGATGGCGATTAGGCAAAAAAAAGTTGTAAACAAATAGAAGGCTTGTGAACAAAGTAAATATCATCTTACATGGAAGGATAAAATGTTGGGCAGCTTGCACTAATGATAATGCAGTTGCGATGTTTTGAAATGAGTGTAATTTGTGATTGTTAAATTATGTGAATAATGTGGAAGTGAACGTAACCAGTTTTCTAGCATCCAAATTTACTGTTAATTTGCGCAGATTGTGAGCCGTATGTTGGTGTTCGAAGCGATTGTCGCACGTTTTTATGAACTGGAAAATAGGCATTGATAATTACCCTTGTTTCCCTTGAGCGGGATATAGTCGTTAAGCGTATGCTGATCAGATCGTTATTTTCGTTACCACCTTAATGATTGGAACGGATTTAATTTTTCATCTTTAATTCAGCATATTGGTGCGTGAATTTTGTCAGGGCCGCGGTACAATATGGTAAACTGGTTTATTCATTCCTGTTGGAAGCGGTTGCATTAATCGCAGATTCATATAGCTAGATTTTGATACCCGAGGGAGCAAATGATCGTTGTTCTTTTTTACAGATATATGCCCTAATATAATTGCGATGGGCTTTCCTTCGGAGAAGCTGGAGGGCGTTTATCGGAACCCATTAGATGAAGTGCTGCGGTGAGGAACTGTCTGTTTCTTTTCCGCCTGTTAATTTACCGTTGATATTGCGTGTTGCACGTGATAGTCCACGGTGGTAATACGTAAGAAAAGACCCGTAATTGTCTGTCGGTAATGATCTTTTGGTCACAGTAATTTTTACTCGCGCCGCATGCGACTGGGTGGCAATTGAAAATAGATGATATGCCTGAATAATTCACAGATTGCTGGAATCAAAGCACCATGGACACTACAAGATCTACAATCTGTAAGTTAGGATTTTTTATGACATGTATGTAACGCTACCCTGGGGGATTGATTGTGCAGTGCGGCTCCTTGACGTGGTCGCCTGTGTGCTCGGGGATTAGATTTGAGATGGGCTTTGACGCACCATATGCGTGGTTGGCCCGTTTTTCTGGGGTACCGCTTCCGCCGCAGGGCGACACAACTGCTAATCGACAGACGC
Source organism: Paramacrobiotus metropolitanus (assembly GCF_019649055.1). Classification (NCBI taxonomy): domain Eukaryota; kingdom Metazoa; phylum Tardigrada; class Eutardigrada; order Parachela; family Macrobiotidae; genus Paramacrobiotus; species Paramacrobiotus metropolitanus. The sequence continues at coordinate 583,966 of NW_026570284.1, read as the reverse complement.
GGAACCTCCCGAAGCTAACCGTGAAAATTGGGTTTTAATTTGTCTCTATTTGGTTAATGATTGTGTAACAGAAAGGTTTTATCAAATGAGAAACTAAATAGATTTGCATAACGCATCTATGCTAATTATTAAGATATGCGTGCTGATTATTGGAAGTGTGGTCTTTTGGTTTTAAGACGTGGTAAATTTGCTTGTATACTTTTACTATTGGAAAAAACTACGAATGGAGCGCAAATTACCTTTGACTGTCTTGCTTGATCGATGCGTTTTTGATTGTCGATATTAATCGGCGTTTCACATATTTCTCTTAGGTGCTCGGAAAGGCGTTATGATCCGGCCAAATTTCATAATCGCGTGGCGGTCTATCCCATTGACGATCACCATCCGCCTGATCTGGATATGATCAAAAGTTTCTGTGAAGATTTGGATCAATGGCTGGCGGAGGATGTGGAGAATATTGCCGCTGTGCATTGTAAAGCCGGAAAGGTTGGTCGATAATGCAGCCGTACAAATGGATGCATCTTACTAATAGAAAAAATGTGGGGGAATGAGTTGTGTCATGACCGCACGCGGGGACACCTGGATGGTAATTGTCCCGGCTATCACGACAACCAGGGGTCGAACGTGATGAACTGTGAATAGAAGCGAATGGCCTTTATCGAAATTGTCAGTGTCGGTCTCGTGGAATATGTAGTATTATCTCCGCTAGACTACAATAATGGAATTTCGATAAAAATGTTAACGCATTGTAGTCGCGTGGAAAACGTCAGAGTAGTGCTTCCGCTGTAGAGTGATGGTAATGTGGGGATTGTCGTTCACAAGCTGCACGTGCATCCATTAAAGTCAGCGTAGGTCATTGGGAGAGTGCCGTTAGGAAAACCGTGGCCAGCGGTGCTTTCCCTTTGGGTGTCTCGTTCGAGCTGGCCTTTGGGTTAATTAGACAAGATAGAAACCCGCAATTTTTCCTCGTAACGTAGAAGCCATATGATCTTTGAGATGTACTCGCTGATCTTAATCAAAGGTGACAATTTACGGCAGTCGCAAGCATGCACGTAACTGGATCGATATAATCGACTAAAATATCTCTGAATAAAAGTAAAGTGGAAGTTGTAAAGTGATTTTTGAAACGGCATGCTTCTCGTGCCAGATTCTTTTGAAACAGCTGCTATCGGTCATCTTTTTGTTACAGGATTGGAATATTTACTGTTAGTGTTTGAAAATTTTGTCGCATGCTGTGAATTTATGGCTGCCTTTAAAAAGGTTATCGTAAATTGCTGTTGTGGATTCTAGACTTTTTTCTTCGCCCTTGTAGGATCTGCTGTTAACATAGGACATAGATTTATGTCAGTATTTTTTAGGGTCGAACGGGTGTGATGATCTGTGCGTACCTGCTGCATCGGGGCCTGAAACAATCAGCATCGGAAGCCCTGGATTTTTATGGAGCTCAGCGCACAAAAAATCAGAAAGTAAGGTGTATGCCTTAGGAAAACTGCTTTAGTTTGGGATCGTAAATAAATCCTGTATTAACGGTAGAAATTGGAACGTTAATCGTTAAAGCTTGGTTTAGCTATGTACTGACGAAATTAGCTGTTAGCCTACCAGCATATAGACAAAATTATACGATTATAGGAGTTCCGGATATCAGCCTGCTTTTTTGAATTTTAAACGCACAGACCTGCAGCATTATCCATTAGTTCGATTGACCGTAGAATGATTTCTGAGGCTGCTTGGCTAAATGTTTAGAGTATTATGCAGTTGAAGTGACGTGCTTTTTATATTTTCGATACAATGGAGTTAATTTGTTTTACATCTATTAGGGTGTGACTATTCCAAGCCAAAGACGTTATGTGTATTACTATGATCACATGCTTCGGAATAACCTGAAATACGAACCGGTTGTGCTGCATTTGGTGTGCATCGTATTTTCCATACTGCCCAATGTTAGCGGTGGAATATGCTTCTCCATATCGCAGTCCAAAAGCAAGATATGGAATTCTCCTGTTTATGAACTCAGGCGCAGTAGCTCAGGTGAACAGTCCGCTGTCCCTCAACGATTTGATCTCCTTCCTCCTCTTGTTCTTACGGGTGATATCAAACTCCAATGTTTTTCCCTCAAGCATTTATTTAACAATCCCAAAATTACTTCCAAAAAGGTTAGTTACGAGGAATCGTTCGCAGAACTGCCATTCTGCATGCAGTATTGGCTCACATTTAAACTCCTGCGGGAAATTAATTCACAGCAGTTGTATTTATTTTCAGGAAGCCTTGTTCCATTTTTGTTTTAATACATTTTTTGTTGGTCAAACAATTTCCTTGGATGACTCGAGATTAACCGAAGAGGAAAATGCTGAAATGGAAAGTGCTGTAAATAATTTATTAGCCAACATGAGTTTATACTCGTCCTCCCGGTCCAGCATGTCGTCCGAACGCAGTGGACAGTCGACGGAAGGACTGCCGTCCCTGCATGAAGACAAGGACCAACATATTGTGCTGACACTGCGCAAAGTTGACGTTGATCCGGCCAACAAAGACAAGAATTCCAAAGTGTTGCCAAATGATTTTGTGGTAAATCGCGAACGTGTATTAATTATAAACTCATGATCGTTAATTATGTTTCATTGACACATATTTCGCTAAATGGTTGTATTTTATTTTGGTAGTGCTTGTTACTGAGTCCTATTTAGCATACAATTTTTCCCACAGATGCAGCTGATTTTTAAACGATGCGATGTAGCCGCGAATGTCGACAATTGTCCCAATTCTCAGTATGTGGAAGACAGCGATCATGACGAAGGCACGGCGGAATACGAATCGTACTCTGAGGATGAAGATGACGACTGAAAGAAGCCTTTTTCCAAAAATGATCCATTCATGCTTGTGGTGCGGGATAGATTCACGGACAGATGCTGGATGACATTCATACCACCCAGCTGGTCTCGAGCCTCTCAGACGGCAGTCTGAGCGTTACACTCGGCGTTACACAGTGAATCTCCTGTTAGACGTCCTTTTTCTGACATGCGATATGACAGGGTGGTATTCTATTTAAAAAATGTGCTAGTATTATTTTGTGAGAAATTAATTGTACATTCTATTTATTCAATGCAGAACTGCTGTGCAATGCCGAGGTTTTTAATTTAACGTTATTGTTATGCAGAGGAAACGGGTTGTTCCCCGTATATTTTACATGTCCATACGGAATTATTTGTATGTATGGATTGAGACAAAACAGTCGCCTGATTAAATGGGGAGTATTGGGTTGTAGTGTATTTGCTTATTATTTCATTTGTATCAACAATCGCTGTTATTGCCACAATTTTAAATCAGAAGCCAAGAGATAAAAGAGTTCCGAAATAGGTAAAACGTTCCGTGGTTAGAACTACTGCAAACGGACAACACATGGGCAACAGAAAAGATGACTAGCTAACAGCTCTTCTATATGGGATTTCGCGTTAGTTGTATTCAACTTGTATCGGAGTTGCAAAAAACAAAATCATTCAATGATGCTAATACAAGGGAGTAGGGCGATACCTACAAATGTTCAACAAATCAGCCCAGAAGAAATGGTAATAAAAAAATGGCAGTTCCAAAAGACAAGGCAAGTTTTATTTTTTTCTGTCCGGGAAGTTTATTCATCGAATTCGTCGTCGTTGGATGATGGGGCATTGGGATCAGCCGATCGTGGTTTCTTCTGCGATAGCTGCATGGCTTGAGAGCAGATATCTTCGACTTCGGCTAAAAAATTATAGTGGTTTTATTTTAGCAGTTTTACAAATATTCCGCCAAAATTACGTTATACAGAGTATGCATAGCGCACGTTACAGTAAAACGTACAAGACTGCCAAAACACACTGCAAATGCGTAAACCAGCACTTCACTAACCAAGGATAAAGAAACGATCGCAAGGTAGTGAAACCATAATTTTTGAAAAACGCCGGTTACAAAACATAAGTTGACGTGAATTCATAACCTTTTCTGTATGTCCGTAATTAGGTTACGAACCATCGTTAGAATCATTAAACTTTACGTTACGCGTGAATGGGTTCGCAATTTCACATACAATACCATTCCCTTATGTTCAGTTCAAAAGTTATAATTGTGCGTTGTATGGAACATAAAATAACTCAATTATCCTATTAAATGTTACGCGGGGCACGGGTAATTTTCTGTATTTCTATGAAAGCGCATTTTAAAAGCAAGTTAAGCAACTAGCGCATACAGTGGCACATCTAGTACAGAAAAGCTATTACGTGCATTACGCGCTGCATATGTAAATGATCCGCTTACATTCAGCCAACTTGAGACATCTTCCCCATTCAGCCAGAGTTAATTTGTGATCGTTGTCCGTGTCGCAGTCATCCAAAAATGGTGCAATGCAGTGCTCCATCGGAATGAGCGGTGCCCGGATTGGCATGAGTTCTTTGCGTGAAATATATCTGTTGTAATAAACAACACGGCGCTGCCAATTAGCATGTATGGGCTGTATATGTCAAGCCTAATATTACAGCGCTACTATTCTCTTTCAGTCAAAATTATGATGCTTTCTCTCTTATGGGTTTGTTTTGACAACGCCGTACATTGATACCACTAGATGCAAAATTTTTCAATCCTGGGGAATTTTTTACGCGAACGCGCGAGTCACTGCATTTCTCAACCCCTTTTTGTCCGGCACATTTTAAACGTCCTCGAGTCAAATGCAAAAATACTGTTCCTTAATTTTACGTAACATATTGTGCACAGCCCCGACAGCTGGCAAGCCGTGATTATTTTCCATCTCTTCTTTCTGCAGTACATTTGTGCGTCGTTCAGTTCGTTGATCTTGCTAGTTAGCGAGATGACAGAATGTCTGCATAATAACAAAATATTATGGATGCGATCCCTAAACAAGACGAAAGCTACTCTAGGCTTTGAAATCAGCGCCCGAACCAGATTTCATATTTGTCTTAATGAAATACTTTTCGGTATGAGAAAAAAATAAGGACCGGCACAACTGACGCATAATTTTTCCTTTACGGTGGATTACTCCGCTCAGATTTCGATGACCTTTAAATATGATACACTGTATCGGGAAATTCGATTCACTACTAATGCGTTTCCTTGTCAAAACTCTTTGGACACAAGACATTCAAATGCCTTGGCGACAGATAAATATAAAGTGTAGAAGATTTTTTGGTTGCGATATCGATACTATCGCGCAATAACTAATGGCGCTCCTGCTAATTTTGTGTCGGCGTTGCAGCTGATTGATGACTCTTGAATGGAAATCCATATTTGCATCATACCGAATTTCTCGGTTTACCAGATCGCAAGCTTCAGTTATATGTTCAGGCATTCAATATACGCAAGAAGTATGTTGAATATTTATCTAACAGTACTTCGTTGCACCGCAAAATTTGCCTTCATAACTGCAGAGTACGTTTCATTAAATTTTGATATATCGACAGCAATGATTTATACTCGTATAATTTTATGAATATGGAGTTTACGAATGCGTATATTATGCATATCGAAGTATCAATAATTTACTTACCATCAATATGCGCACCTGTACTAGTACTGATATAAAAATCACAGTCTGCACAAAGTTTTTTTTGTAGATTTGGCAGCAAAGAATAATGGAAACAATTTGTGCTGAAGGTTTAGCGCTGAAGATGGTGTTTTCTTTCAGAATGGTACTGATTTCCTTTATAATTTGTATCAGCACAACTTTACTGGTAAAACCGTCAAATGCTGCTGCTTACCGATCACTGGGCAGTTTGTCGAGATCGCAGAACTTCCACAGAATGGGATGCGGCAGCGGCTGACCAGGCTGGTATTTCTTTTCCGATCGCTTTTCGTACTTGCGATACTGCGGTGCCAGTTCATTGCGCTTAGCCAATTCTTTCATAATCTGGAATAGCCAGTCTCCCATCCGCCGCGGGAAATCGGCCATATCGTCCGGCGTGCATAATGCCAACTCTGAACAAATAACTCATAAGCAAATATCATCAGGTCGGATTAAGCTACGTTCAGCAACCGTTTGTGCGGCATATCTGACCGGCAAAAATTCATAACAGAGTGACGGCATATATGAATGTGGTTTTTAAAAAGTTGCACTTAATTAATTACAGTAATGAGGATTAGAAGAGCCGGATAATTTCTGTATAGCAAAATGTCAAAAAATTATTTTACCGCGGCATTCGTTCAAATATTCCAGCTGCATGTCCTTGTTTTTGGGATCGTCACATCCCGGTAAACCACGTTGGCACAAACAGCGTTGTTTGTACAAGTGACATTCACTGTCAAATGTTTGATTGAAGCTAGAACAAACCTAACACCACAAACACACACCGTTAGAAAGCAACAGTTCAAAGCCGTTCAGTATTCGATGTTGACATAAGTGCACGCTCGAAAAGAAACAATAATATTTTGGAACAATCAAACATAGTATTCCAGAAACCGCAAAATTAAACTGATGTCTCATTTGCATACGGTAAATTACTCGGTTAACTAAATTATTAAAAGTTTCGTTACTAAAGGATATTTTGCAATGGGCAGAAGTTTTGCTTAGCACTCAGAATACCATTTAAATAAAGTACAGTAAAATTTTTGCAATGCCATTTTTTGGAACACATAATTCACATACTTTGATGGGTGAATTATTAGGACACATTTTGGAGCAGACACACATTGGTTGTTCGTCTTCATTCAGCTCGCATTCCAAACCCTCTTCGCATGGAAAGTTGGCGCAAGGATCTGTAGATGCGAGTGCAAAAGTAAAAATTTAATATTATGCAACATGGGCGCTTGGCCTCTCATCTTTATATCATGCATCTTCGTTGTAGCAAAAAAAACCGCATGTATTGCTTAGAAAAGTAGTTCAGGACACTAATAATGACCCACTTGTTCTACTGGATCCGTCGGATTTCATACTATCGTCCACTTCGTCATCTTCTTGAGCTGCCGTAGCGCCGGTATTCTCGCCGGGATCATCAACATTCAACAACATCTTCTCCTCATTTAGCTCAATTTCACCCGTGTTGGGATTTTTCTTCGCTACGACACGTTCGGCGATTATCGGATCCGCATCCGGAATGCCGTTTGACATCGTACCGGCATCCACAGGGACTTGCCGATGGTGCGGTCCTTTTTTGGACTTCTAAAATAAAAAATAATTCACTTCTTACATTAAATTTGAAAAATGAAAACATTCTATAACCACTAAATTAAAGCCTTTTCGGGTAATAGGTCACTTGATCTGATAGAGCGCCAAAGTAATATAAGGTCAAAATTTATTCAACAGCCGTCAAGAAGCTTTCGAATTACCTGCCCTGAGAAAATAATTACTTGATTTTAGCAAATATAGTTAAAGAGTGTTTATGTGTCTGTCTATTATAAAAAGTTTTACAAAAAAATAACGGCGCAGTCATTCATTATACTTGATGTACTTTGTACAATGCATATATAAACTGTGAGTTATGTACAGTACAAATTAGTATTAATGACTGTGTACCGGCACACAGTAAAATCGCTTGCGCAATCAGTACGGCGCAACCAGACTTGTCCTTTTTGGGAATATACACAACAGTACAACATTTAAATGCTGCTCTGGAAGTCTGAACTCTGAAGGCCAGATAACCATAAATAAGTAAAGGTCGCGTCCTTACACTCATTAGCACAGATTTTTCATCGCTTAATTTAGTTGTTATTCTCATTAATACAACTCTAGACATCATCACACCCGGCTGAAATTAACGTCTGCATACTCCGCTGTCCTAAAATTAATTTTTTGCTGGGGCCGGACATTCACACCAAAACCAAGTTTTAAATTTGTTTTGCGATAAGTCACGAGTTAGCTTTTCAGGGAGAGCTAAATTTGGGTGAAAGTCATCATGTTTCTTAAGTTGTCGATTCACATGTAGCCGCTAAGTGTTAGACATGCCAAGAGCTGTTGAATATTTCATGCGTGAAAAAACGAATCGAGGTTTTGGGAATTCTATTTCGTAGTCTGGGGTTTCAAGAAAAATGTAAGCCTGATACCTGCGAAGCAGTTGTTCCGAGCAGGCAAAAACTGACGACCAATAAATGAAGAACAAATCTCCACATCTTGACACTTTGTGATCTGCAACAACACAGAATTTCCGATTACATTTGCGTAAACAGTAGTACAGTATACAGTTACAATTTTAAATAAACTAGAGTACCACATCCAAAAACAATAAATTTGTCTACGCAACTGGTCATTGGTGTACTGTAAAGAGGATTTGACAGCTCTATGTTTACAGCACATAATTAGGTTTTTAAGAATTAAAATTTCAGGACCAGAAACTGTAGAACAACAGAAAAGCCGGCGATATTGTATACAATACGAAAGAATGTTATGGGTACTGCATCTACTCTTTTTGGAAATACCATCAGCCGGCATACTATATAAATTTATTTTACATTATTTTGTAAATTACGTATATGCAATTATATGCGTACAATTATGCAAAGCCAATTTCTCGAAACACATGATGTTCATAGACAGACAAGCTTTTTGTTGAATCCATTGCAGCTATGTAATTTTTTTTCAAAGTTTATATTGCTGCTTTATAGATTTGATTACAGTACAGTGAAATTTAAATATTAGGTAATAAATAAAATATATATACATAAATGGTTTTATTGTTATTTAGATACTTAAAATTGTTTATCGTCAGACGGAAACAATGAAACCACGAATCACCAACGTTTCGCAGTTACCAATTACTCACCAAATTATCCGCCTAATTCCTCCAATACTGCAATTAAGGATATTTTGTCCACTTGGACAGTATCAATCCGTCGATGTACAGCGATTTTCCGCCCAGCACCCCGTCTGATCCAATTTAAAACCCTCTGATAACACAAATGACCATGGGTTAGTTTGTCGGTATAAAGCTCCCAGATTAGATTGAAACCGGTTGATTTAACCAGTACAACAGCGTCTGCGCTTGTGTTCTAGTTTAACTCTACAATTGCAACCGGCATTACTTAAGAAATGAATTCGTCATGACTGACCAGAGTTGAAAGTGTAATAATCCTCCGAATCAGCTAGCGCGAGATCCGTTACAGTGAAATATTTCTTATTCCAGCTAAAGTTAGATCCACCATCGCCAGAATCTTGGCTTGCGTACAGCAGCGACAGTACTGTAAGTACACGTTGAACACATCGAGTTTGTAACTGGCCCGACATAATAAACATTCAGCACACATGTTGGGAAGCCATCACGCCGGCGCGGATCCGCTCGGCATCATTCATATCTCGCCTGGCGTATAATGCGATCCAGATCTGTTAAGCTCTTAGCAAATTTTAAAATAGTTCATCTTTCTTACAAAGTTATATTGGCATATTCTGCAAAACAGCCGACCACGCGATATGTTGCCATTGGCTCTGGCCAAAACAAGGAAACTTTACGCTGATCTTGGCCCCTTATAATCAGCGTTCCACTGTACTTATACGCATACAAAATAACTAGCCACAGGTTTTGCAGACATACGCAACATAACACAAAACTTTGTACGTTTTTAGAGTACAAATTCCGGTAAATATTAGTTTCGTCTCTATTCATGTGTATAGATCACTTTTTACATAAGTAAGGTACCCTTATTACTATTACTACTACGCATGATCTGTAATTAAAAAGGTGCCTGAAATAAGCAGGGTGTGCCTATAACGGTTCCATGTATACATTGAGTAACAGTATTATTTGGCTCTTACTAGGTAGGTAGTTAATATTTGCAATAATTATGCGGTGAATACGCAATGGTGTTGATTTAACTCTGTAAAATTACAAATGTCCAACTCCTTATTTCTGCAAGACAATTCACTCTGACAAGCAGACGCTTAAAATTTTAATTCAGCTAGCCACGACAACTGGAGCAAAACGTGATCATGATGGAGCCTGAAATTGTTCCAGTACGCATGCTGATGGTTTATTCCACTGCAACAATTAACAATTACTATAGCAGTGCTATACGAGTACCATAGAGTAGTATTGCATTGTAAATGGTAACAATGCTGAAAGGCCACTTTGCAACATTCACAAAAAGGATTAAGGTGTAGCCATTATACCGCACAATAATATGGTAGTTCAGTTAAGCTGTGTGTACTAAATCTAAATTAAACACCAAAAGGTTTTCCTTTGAAACCGCTTTAGTCATTTACCGGCGCATTGGATAAATTGTAATCTTATTAACCGCCTATGTAATGTCGCCATTTCCAAGGATCAATGCCATTTAGAGTAGCCGTCCAAATACTTTACTGCCGGATGCCGGCTATGAAGAGTTACTTACGGGGATATTTACCGCTACAGCAGCGCAATATTGTGATCACATGGATTGGTCAAAATTTACCGCTATCTTGTCAGACGGACAACTATTGCACCAAACATGTATCTCCGCAATTGTGACATTTTTACTATTTTTAACTGGGATTCTACCGCTGGCGAAATGCACAACCGATCACGCCATCTTTTTCCAGAATAATCAGACAGCCGCTGGAAAAAACCACAGTCAACCGACTGTGTGGTCAGCCGTGCGACCAACACCGTCGAATATGTTGTTTATGGGGTATCAGCATAATTATTTCAGTTATCCAGGTGGCCAACAGCCTGTACAACCACCGTACGCCTCCGGTTTTGGCCCACTGAATCCCAGTACGAATTTCAAGCCCGAACCGTTTGCTAATTTGAAACTGGAATCCAGCTATAAGACATCGAAATCGGCCAGTCAGAATCGCAAAAATCACTTGATGTTCGCCGGGTTCGGCAATTATGGGAATAACATTATGAATGATTACGATGTCGCTCCGTCGGAAACGAATGAGCGGGCTTCTGTTGATTCGACCAATTCCAATAAGAAGTTCGATACCATTTATGGACTGAATACCGGCACTTCGTATACACCGGCATGCGTGCGCAGCCAACTGCAGACTATTTGTCTGGATGACCCCTTCTATCCAACGTAGGAAGAAGCTTGCTTTATTTAAATAATGAATTTACGTATACTAAAACATAATAATTACAGGTAGTATAGGTAGTATAGCCAGTTCCAAGATACGTAGATACAAAGATATAAATATGTTTTGCTGTTGTTTGGATGAATGGGGGCTTCGTTCCCACAGACCCTATGCAAGGGAATCGTGTTGCGATTTGGAACGTTTTAGCTAGCAAGTGGCGAGAGCGTTCAAAAAAGTATCTTTCAAACAAACTATAAAGACATGGATATCATATAACTGCGGTAGGTATAAATACTGCACATGAGACAGTAAAGATACGTCATTTTGGCATACGAACTTAATACTTCATTGTTTTAATACGGTCATTTTGTTTTAATTCGCTAGTAACGTATACGTTACTAGCGAATTAAGAAATCATATTATATAGCTGGTTCCAATCTGTGTGTGACTTATGTCGTCCACCTGTTGGTGTACAAGTACACTTGCTTTTCTGGAAAAGATTGTACTTTTGTCTGCGGAGTTGTCTTTATATAGTCGGCACACTATCTGTATAATAAATTAAAGTTTTGTAATACTAGAGATTCCATTAAAGACGCCATTACCCACCACCAAGTTGATTTCGCCAAATTATACGCTGAAGTAGCCTTTCAAAGTGCGGATAACCTTTGCGATGGGCTGACGCGGACCGAAGAAGAAAAATACTGCAACGTGTTTTCTCAGATCCATCCCATTAGGTAATATGCAAGGCTGACAGAAGTTGCAATGTACAAATTTTTGCCATGCTTAACAATGCATATATATATGAATGTAATGGGTTAATACTTAATACAGTGCTGCAAATTCTTGGTCATCAAATATGGGATATGTGGCCGACGCGACATCGTCCTTCGACAGTCTCCGAACTCGCACACAGACGACACACACCCAAGCAACCGCGGAGTCGACAAACGGTCGCGGATACGTATGCGCGTCAGTAATACATTATGCTCGTATATTACGCGCCAAAAACCACCGAGGGCAATGGAGGATTGTGGTAAATATTCCCGGTTACACGCAAACCTCCCGGATGGAAGAATGCACGAGGCCGCTGCAGCGGTGTCAGTACTTATCGCCAAAATTAAATAGCGCGTGTGTCCAAAAGTAAGATAACTCACAGTTTTTGGATGATTTAATTTGGATTATGGTGTTCAATATTTGAGACAGTGTAAATGATTAATTTATAGGTGGAATTTTCAGCGAATGCTTGTCTGGGACAAGTACAACGGATTTGAAATGGATATTTTCAGGTGATTATTCGAAGCATTTCTGTTGCAATGCAAAACTTAAGTAATTGTAAAAGAAATAAATATAACTTGAGTTATATAAATTCTAAAGTAGCGAAACACTTCCAAGGCTCAATTATGCTGGAACATACATATTGATGCATATGTAATCAGTTAACTGTCCCTCATGATCAGTTTCACATCTACAGTATAAAGAATAGAATTAAATTAATTTTTAAATAAGAAATACAACACTCTTTATTAGCAAAAACAAGATTATGGACCCTGTACTTTCAGCGTGCAGGTGCAACATTACAGGTAAATATGCTATGCTATAACAAAACCTTTGGTTGACTTTACAAGATTCTCATAACACAAACCAGATGAGCGTGAAAAATCATAATGGTAATAATTCTAGTGAATAACGGCCGCAGCTATTTTGTCTAATTGGGAAAGTTTTCAGTGTGCGCTTTTTTCAAGGTACGTAAATATGACGAAATTCAGGCGAAGCGCTCTGCGGCCTTGTTGCAGACTGCAAGTTACGCATGCAGCAAGGCATTTCCCACGATATCATTTCTTGAGAAATAGTCGCGCTCCCGCGCGGTACAACTCTGGAATCAGTTTTTAAAATACGCGCATCTTTAGCAATGAAAGCGCAAAAGATTAAAAACAATTGTTTCACCGTACATATGCCATTGATTCCTAAGAGTATGCGCGGTCACACCACATACATTTTGTACTACACTATTAACACAAATAAATTGATATAACTGTTGCGCACTTTATTTACAAACGTCACGCAATACGTTTACAAATTAACAAACTCTAGGAAATTACACGCTTACAGGTGAGCCATTTTGAAGAGTGAGCAGTACCACGTTTTAAGGTGTAATCGCACTTTTAAATGATATTGTGGCATGTTTACAGGATACCGGTAGCGTGCTCGTGTTTCATCCGGCCGCGCAACAGCAACAGCGTTATGAACTTCTTTCCCAGTGTCAATAACATGGCACCACCGGTCGCCGCGGCGGAGAGTCCCCCTTCACCATCACTTCCCGCCAAAGCCGCCAGTATTCCCAGTGTTGTAGTACAATCGGCAGCATCCAATTCTTTGTCCGTTGTCACGGAAAACCCGCTGCTCGTTAACCAACAGCTGCACCACAACACCATCGACCAACAGCAGCAACAACAGCAGGTGCTCCAGCTGCCATATAAGCCGTATGGTTTCGCGGAAATGCTACCGGAAGCATCACACATCTATCCCTACTGGTCATTGGGAAATCTGCTGCCCTATCATGAAATCCGAGTGGGACACGGCTTACATCCGGCAGCCAGCTTGTTTGTCGATTCGAACGACTACTACAATGCCGGCTATGGTCGCGCATGACCGCACCCACACCTACTTAACTGTACATGTAAATATGTAATAACCGTTACACCGATAATCATATTTATGGCGAAGGAATAGCACCGGGCCACCGGCACATTAGTTTTAACGATACTGCCTGTTTTCATCTGCTTATTAATTATTCAGATTTTAGTTTGCTATTGGCGTAGAAAAGTGCGATTAATTCAAATTATTCAATCATCTCTTAAAGTGATCGTGTAAAAATTGTCAGTCTTTGTTGTTAATAAATCAACTGGAAAAACTACTACCCGTAATTCAGCGCAGCGTACGCACCCACCGCCTCGAGATTCTTCGGTGTTTGTCAAATTCAGAAATCATGAAGTTTTGTGATTCTCCTTGTCGAATTGATCCCCAATGTCGGCAAAACAGTGCCACGCCTACGATGATTTACTAGTTGTAAGCCTTACTCAAAGATTATGTCATTTCTAAATGATTATTTAATTGGAGTAACGAGATTTAACTGATAATAAAATTTAATAATAGCACAATAAAGTATTGAGTCATGGCAGCTGCCATACTGTACAGGCGGAAACAGACGTATTACCCTATTACGCATTGCATTACACAAGGCGTGGTCGAATCACTCATCGATCGGCCGGCAGCCAATCCAAACGCACAGACGATCCAGGTTAACACAATAACATAGGACTGGTTTTTAGCTGTACATTTAAAGCTGACCATCAGCCGCACGTCGATTCACACACTACACAGGTGTACGCAAGACGAGAGCAGCATCGGAAAGATCTCTTGACGCAGTCAATCAAAAATTTTAAAATGGCCTACAGGCTCTTAACACATGGTTAACCTTGATATTGCACCACGATAAATATCGATGCCACCGCAGAACTGGATCGCTGACCTACCGTGATATCATCGTGGGCAAATGTCTGCTTGGAAATTTGATCAATTGTTAAATTTGATCATCTTTCGCTTACGCGTTGCGGATCTGTTTACCTGGGATTATCATCAACATCTCTACTGACACAAGCTTGTTAGTGGACATTCGCCGGACGACGATATACGTGATATTCGTAACGGAAATTCTTGTTTCCTGATCGAAATCGCGAGAGGAGATTTTTCCAGTACGTGTGCAAAATTTCCTATGCTAATGCATTTTCGATTCGGGAGCGTTGCCGTTGTTGTTGTCACATGTGCTGACAGGCAGGTTAGAGGTGTGCGAAATCTAATACTTATCGTTATTTGCAAGTGTAATTTGATGGAGGAATAATGATATACAGGTGTATAGTTGCTCAGTTTATAGTTTTAGTACTGTATACTATCTGAGACACCTGCTTCCCAGTATTGCTCGATCAGATTTTATCTCCTGATTCTGCATGACAAGAATGTAATCTTTCCTGGTGGTGGTCGCAGAAGTGTGATAATAACAATAATTTTATAACCAAAATTTTATTACGCTGGTAAGTGTTGGGGAAATTGAATATTTGAATGTGTGGACGCCTGTGCGTTTAATCATGGAGGAAGGCGTGCCTGCATGGGTTGTAGTGTGTTGCACATTCACTTGATTCTGATACGGTGATGAAAAGCTGGTAAACACACCTTTCACGCTTGTTTATTGAAGTATGCTGTAAGCGGTACGGGGGATTAATTTTCCACTTGCGGTATGTGCTTATCACAGGGCAGGCTTCCCTGTGGCCGGAAATTGGCACGTGTTGTTTGTGCATGCGTCCGCAATCACGTTTTTGCAGAGAGAAGGCATACTGCACCGGAAACCTAATTTTTAAGTAATGCCGCGTAAAAAGCAGGAAATGCAAATGCCATATTATACTTAACAGCCATTTTCGCAATAGAAAATCCACAATGGATACAATTCATACAACCACTGATCATAACAGTTTTTTAAATTTTGGGGTAATTATTTTGCGTTACAGTACTCGGTCGGAATGCTTCGCTGTAATATTGTGAGCACGACTGTACGATTGAAAACATAGTAAGGTGATCTTGGGATTGCAAGTAAAGTTTGCAGCTTCCGGTTTGCAGAAGTAGTGCGTCGGCTAGCGTGTGAATGTTGCAAGTAATTTCCGCTTTGTGGGAGCCTGGACTTCTGTTACACTACTGACTGCTCTAGGTAACTGTGTAAACTTTTGAGTGTCACACACTGTGAATTAATCACGATTGTGGCAGCCAGCGGAAATTTTCGCGGAGCGAGACTATCTCACAATTTTTTTGAAAGTAAAACTGTAAAAAGCTATAAATTTATGACTTGAATTTATATGACGTGTTTGAGTAATAGGCATTTAACCTTATGTATTCTGCTTAAATACACCGTTTCATCAGTATGCGCTCACACACTGAACGTGTTTTTCTTGTGCAGTAAAACTTAAACGACGATTGGTGCAAAATGATTTATAAAGAGTTAACTGGAAGGAAATTTAATTTTTGTACAGATGGAAAGAAGGAGATTCTTTTGTGTTGTATTTTTAGAAAAATCAATCCTGCTGAACAGCAAACTGAAAACTTTATCATCAAAAGCGAAGAATTCCCGGGATAAATGACAGTGAAAAAACTGGCATGCATCTGTACGTTTGTTTGAAAACGGTAGTATTATTTAATTTTGTTTCAGTACCAACCAACCATGGTATGTAGTGTCAGTGAGAGTGACCAGTATTTATTGTAGCTCTTTGTTCTAGAGAACTCTCGCGAAAATGTCGTAATATCGTAATCAGGCGCAGGATGCGTAATCATGCGGTTTCGCTTTTGAAATTTTAAATAAATTAAGGAGTTCACGATTCATCGTGACATCCTATAATTTTTGAGCCTTCGACTGGATGCCATGCGATGACTCCTGCTGGGCGCGTATTGTTCAGGACGGCAAATTAGGTGCGGCTTTAATAGGTTGATTCATTTTATGACCGTAAAACTGTCCTGCTAATAGCAGTCGTAGGCCGGCTAATTCAGGATTATTATGTATTTAAAGCGGCTAGCAAAAGGAAATCATGTCGCGTTTTTGTCTATTTGTCTCGACTCTGTATTCAACTGATCGCGTGCGCATTCACCCTGAAGCGAACTCTGCCGCGGAGAGCAAGAGTTGTTAAGGTGTACATCAGAAAAGTACGGATGGACAGGTTGAAACGTGCGATTTTACGCTTACCGCGACGGAGTGGTCCGTTTTATATGTAATTGAGGTATGGGAACTAAGGAGATTTCTTTTGTCTTTCCCATGCATGATAGCACATTTCACGAGCGTCAAGATGTATTAATAACTAGATATTTACCTGTGCGCCGATCGGAGCGGCTAAGCTTCTTGAGCGTATCCATCGCCTACACTGTTCAATTTCCGCTGTCAAGTACAAATTGTTCGAGTATAAAATCAGACGTGCAATAGTAAACCAAATGCTTCTAGTGTTGTTTTTGTTTATTGTTAGTTCGATTACATAAAAAGAATTTTGCCTTAGTCATGGGTGGAACCAAACTAACGCTGATATATAATTAACTCTTATGTAGAAGAACAATAAATTACTTGTTAATAAACTGAAGGCACGTGCAAATTATGTTGTCAAATTAACAGTCCGACGGCGGCATGATAATTAGCAGGAACTGGCCGCGTAACCGGTGCTGTTAACATTTGAATATTTTTGGCTTTTTGTTTTGCTTGCAGCTTGTGTTGAAATATGCAAGGCTTTTATTGAAGTTACCGGTTGCACGTTTTATTGGTAGACTATGATATGTGGGTATAACCTCGATGTGACCAGGCACTGATATTTTTTACCATTATATTTCGCAGGTTTCATAAGGTTCAAGTGGATGTTATTTATAAACGCTTGACATAAACAGAAATTAGACTAATTGTGCAGTTTAAAGTCACAGTTATCACGTATATGTACTCTTGCTCAACATGAGTATGGACATTTTTTTGCAACATTATAGGTGTACTGCTGCACGGCTACTAAGATCGAGAAGTGAGAACATATTTTTTTCGGATGCTGTCCCTGCCATTTGTCCAGGACTGTAAAGACTGAAAGTCGGCATAATTAACTTATATTGCTAAAAGTTTTATTGTAGTTTTTTTCAGAGTTAAACATTCTGCTTCGTCGCGCATATGTTATCTCGATTTTCTGGGGAGAAAATCATTATTTTCAATAAGAACTATTGAAGTACATGTGTATTTTATTGAAAACCGATACATTTACCCTATCATTGTGAACTACTTGAATTGTTGCAGTTTGTATCTAGGGGCGTGCGTGTTTTTTTTTGCATCACGAAGTGTATTAAACATACTCGTAGTGGCGAATGGTACTCGTGGTTAACTGGCGGCGCATAAGGCACACGGTTATTCTTATTTTTTACATATGTTACTCTTCAGTTAACCATAGAATTATTAATATTGGATCACCACCTCCTCTGTAAGGTTCGAAAGCGACAAATAGGTGTAGGTGTGCATGCCCTTAACATTTGATGTATAGCAGTTGGTCGTGCGTTCGTAACACTTCCCGTGATGAGTCCTTGAACGGTTATTTGCATGTTGTCCAGGAAATGTCTGGCTGTATGTATTATCCGTAGGAAAGACAGCCGACTGAGGAAATTATTAGGAGACACTCTTCGATATGTAATTCTGGGCAATTGTATGAAATGCTAATCGTTATTATTATTGATTGAAAGTGCATTGATTAGTATATTGCACTACACCATCAAGTAATTGATTGTGTTAGTTATGCGAATATGGATATCATTTCAATGATTTGCCATTCATATAGGTCAGTAACGTCGTTAAATTACCATTATTCCACTGGCTGGCAATGCGGCAGGAATCAGATTGGGGTGAAGATCTGGCCGGATGCGCGTCTCCAACTCGCCTAGCAGGCAGACCTCTGGCCCTTTCGGAATGAGCCGGAATCTCCTCTCTTCTCTCCCAGCCGCATCATCATCCCCAGTCATTTATCCATATCCCCCAACCGGCATCCTTTGACAGGGCACGATCCCCAGCACGGCTTAGTTAGCAGTAGACGCTCGGCAATGTCTTGAGTCAGTGGGAAGATACTGCCACTTCCCCGTCATTTCCGTCTCCTTGACTGGATCCAGTTTCGCCGTGTCTGTGCTGCACTGTTCGTACAACTGACTGGCCATACTGGCGTCGATTTGTTTGGTGTGTGAGTGTATGGAAGTCGGTTAACGGATGTAAGTCTTAGCACTATAAGGAGTAAGAAAACTACAAAAGTCAAGATCAGTTACGCTGGAACGTTTGTGGAGTGTAGTAATTCCACTTGGGTGAAGCTGAGTCGGGATAGTTGCCGAAAACGGGACAACCGCTGAACAACCGGAATGGACAGCGCACTGCAAATCGGTTTGCCGGCTCTGTACAAAGATCCGCAGCTACGGGGTGAAGAGGTTAGTGGTTGGTTTGTTGAATTTGCCGGTTGGAGTATGTAATGCATTTTCCGCTCCAGAAAAGGGTGTTGAAATTTAACGGCCTGTTGCAATCAAAGCTAACTGCACCGTGTTCTGTAATAAAATTGAGTTTGAAATTTTGGTTTTTATTTTTTGAAATATGTTTTCTGAACGGTTGCTATTGGGTTTTTATTTGGACAGCTGTTTGTTTTATCATTTGAGAAGGCACCTTGCGGAAAAATGCAGAACTTAAATTTCGACAATAACACTGTGCACTGCGTGAACATTTATACTCGTAACTACTGTAAATGCTACGTAATCTTAATGCTTTAGAAACCGCTTTGCATCGGTTTATTTATCTCGTCAACAGAAGTGCAAAACCTATCTGCATAAGATGCGCCCATCATTGAAATGCTTGTACAGTTATGTTTTTAACTTTTTTCAAAAGATATCTTCTCCGTTGATACGTTTTTGAGTTTCCGAAAATATGCACTGCGAAAACTTCCGATACTTTTTTCAGTTTACTGGGTCTCACAGTGGCTCACTGTGTACCGGTTTGGTTTTTACGACTGTTCTTTCTGGTATCAAAATTTTCGTCAACATAAATAATATTAAACAGCTCTGAAAAGAATTTGGTAGATGGTGTTTAAAGTTAACCTACATTTTATGCGGAATTGTTGAAAGATATTTGTTTGCTTCCCTAATTTGTGGTAATGGAAGAAAGGAAAACTCGGGAATCCTGCATCCGTTCTACGAAATGTAGTACACGCTGCCAGCATGTCTGTGATTGTGCACGACAATCATAAAATTTTATTATCAAACACGAGCAACGTCAGCTGAAACGCGTAGGTACTGTATCGGCGTCCCACTCGAAATGACCAACATACCTCTAGGGAGAAATAATTAGCCTGGTATCCTCTTAAATTAGTCCTCGTAAAGCCAACCGGCATTTACGCACGAACGGTTCGGCGTGGGCTGGCGCGCATCGTAAACAAGCCCGATAACATCCTTTTTTTGTCATGGAAAGTGGCTGTTTTCGTGTTTTTATGTTAAGCCATTCTTGTATATATTTTTACAGGATATCGATCGGCTATTCTACTTACTACGGTCACTTCGCTGCCTGAACACACTGCGGGATAATGCCGTGCGGACGTTGTGCCGGGTGGCACGCTACGAATGTCACGAGGCCGATGAAGTCCTGTATCGGTAAGTGAGCGGTTCCCACTTAAATGTTTATCAGTTAAATGGGTTTTCAATGGAACGATTAAGAGGAGCAGATGAGCAGTGCCGGTTTTTTTGTGTATCAAGCGATGGTTTTTTTCTTTTGCTCTGGTGTAGCCGCGGGGATGTTTGCCAGTGCTGGTATATCCTGCTCAGTGGATCGACGTTCATTGAAAGCGCCATGTTCATACCGTATCAATGGTAAGTGGCAGTGAATACGGGTGATTGGGATTTGAGCGCTTGATGTGCATTTTTATCGGCACTTTGGCTGGAGGTTATTGGCTGTTTGGGTACCGTCGGTCTGTGTGTGAAAAAATCAATTTGATCTGGATTTTAATTTTATTGCCCATTACTGGAGCTGGGCTGAAGTCAGTCAAAAACCAAACCAAAACCTAAGTAACAACATTATGGAGATATTCGCATTAAGATCCTGTCAGTGTAAGAACAACAAGCAGTTGATGTAATAGCACTTTCCGAAAAATGACCCGAACCGATGGCCTTTTTTGCCGATACTTTGTGTAGTTCGACAAAGTTTTGCGGGCGACAAAGATGCAAAAACGTCTTTGGTTCTAAATTCGCTCCATTGTAATTAATTAAAAAATCCGACTACGTTTGTTGCCAAAAAGCTTTGG
Source organism: Paramacrobiotus metropolitanus (assembly GCF_019649055.1). Taxonomy (NCBI): domain Eukaryota; kingdom Metazoa; phylum Tardigrada; class Eutardigrada; order Parachela; family Macrobiotidae; genus Paramacrobiotus; species Paramacrobiotus metropolitanus. Next base: position 563,143 of record NW_026570284.1, on the reverse strand, counting down.
TTTCTTTCTTCGGAAGCATATAAGAAGCACCGCAGTCTTCTTTACCTCCTTTTTGTAAATCATATGAAGAAGAACATCTGCTAAACGTTTTTACACTCGTTATCTGCTACTTCGAAAACTGCTGCGGACGAATTCATAAATCCAGATTTAATTTGAACAAGGGTATGATGTTGTTTTTATTTCGGTCAAGTGGAACAAACACACATGTCGACTGATGTAGTGATCTCTTCGTCGGAGCGCATTGATAACGTATCAGTGCGTAAGGAGGTCAGATCTTTGGGGTGTAGCCGTAAAATTTGGAAATCTTTTTGTATATAATCTCACCGCCGTCTTTACACAGATCTGTCGTGCTGCGGTTTTACGAGCGCTTTTTCTGACATAGAGGACAGATCAGCGCCAAGCAGAACATCTCAAGAGATTTTGAGAAAAACTCGAGAACCGCTCTATTTGTCAGCTGTTTAGTGCGTTTTCTCAACAGTGTGTCGATTAAGTGTGTACTTCGGTATGTCAACAATGCGGTAGAGTAAATGTCACGGAAAATCCAGGTGAATGTTTTTTGAACTGCCTCAAATTGATTTCGGTTTGTCGATGAGCCTTTCAGTCAGTTTAGAGTGACTGTTGAACCTATCTTGCTTATTTTTTTAGAACTGAAAAAGGCTAACTGAACCTGCTGTGTATCTCGTTGTACAGTATTTAATACACTATGTCTTTGGCATCGCTAAACATACATGCTATGCTACCGAACCAGTTGAAATATACGCAAAATAAACTTTCATGACAATGAGCTTTAAAATTAACGTAATCTAAATAATTTTATTTCAATTTGAGACATCGCATAAAATCTCCGGAAATGGATAGTTCATAGTTGCAGTAGTTTTTTTCAGATATGGTCGGATATTTTCAGTAAATTTAGGAATTGTTTTAGAATTTCTGGTAAATATGAAGCGATAGTCTTGTTAACTGCGGTACTTTACGCGAAAGTTTTCTGTCAGATCTGTAATTTTGCCTTTTCATTAGCTTTTGCGTTACTGTATCGATTGATTAGACCATCAGCTTCTGGATTGATTCGGTGTTGTAACTTTCCGAATATGGAGCAGAAATCAGTCAGAGCAAAGAAAACCTGACAGAAAGTGACAAGTTCAGGCCGTTGTCCCGGAAAAGTGTCGACTTGTAATTCCCAAGAATATGCGTACTGGAATGCGCGAAGCGCCTGCTAGGCTTGAACACCGAATAAATTCTGTTTTTCTATGGGAATTCTGCTCTTCTCTCTTGAGTGTGACCTGGTTATACGGGAAGCGGATATGAGATGCGGGACAAAGATAACACGTATCCCGTCAAACAGACGGAAAATGCCAAATGTGATTTAAACAATTGGATCAAGTGTGCTTCGCACGGGCCACTTGTCGGGCGTAGTTATTCAGGAAGAAAATAAATGAAATTTCCAGCCCCGGTTCATCTCCTTCATGCCTGGATTGTTTTTGACAGATTTGCTGGCAGGACAGAGTATACTTGTGTGTTAGGATCGTACAGTAGCAAATTCGATTTCGATTATACGGCCGAAACGCATATATGGAGAGCAGTCTCTTATCCAGTTGAAAAATCACGTAGCACTCGAAAGAAACGCCGATTTGTGTGGATGAGGCATCACGCGGGGGTTTTGGTCGGAATGATTGTTTGAATGAGAATCGCGTATGCTCTAACTTGCCCTTATCAGTGCCTTAAAATACCGATGCCCATTGATTTTTTTGTGATTTTTTTCGTTGCGCCGACCATTGCGGAGTAATTGGTTTTAACGATTTCCGCTGCAGTGGGAAGCGGTGTTTTGTTGTATAATACAGCGCTTAAACAAATTATTACCCTCCATACAATGTCAGTTTTCCTTGGTCGGCCAGCTAATCTGAATGAATAGAGTGCGAAATGCGCTGGTCGGAGGGAAATCGGGATAATTACCGGGTCAATACGATTACGACACATAAAGTGGTTAACTGGATTATGCAGTGTATCTTTTCTGTTTAGCCGGGATTCGCCGTTATGCTAATCTCAAACATAAACATCCTGCAGTATACCGATTAGCTGGCATTGCGTGATGATTCCTTATTCTTATAAGATGTAGAAATGATGGCCAGCTATGTACAAATACTTGCTAACCTAACAATGATTAACAATATTCCGGCAGAAGGAATGGTGTGTTTATTCAGTGATTTTTTGCTGTATGTATTAACAGTACTTTTACGGAAATTACTGGAAAAAGAACTGATAAAAGAAATAAATAGCCAATAAAGTGGAAAACTAGCGATTATATGTAAATAAAAACCGATATAAGGTTTTTTATTGTTCTCTTTCTACCGATTGTACAATAGTTTGCTCGAATTGGGCTACAGAATCATGCAATGTGATAAATTAGGCCTTTACCGGAAGCGATAGTGCTGAAATCAATGCTGAAGCACGGCTGGTGGTGCAGTCACTTAATGAAGCTCTTGCCGCGACAAAAAATGCTTTGATATGGATTTGCATCAGCGGGAAGTTTTCTTCAGCAGAATAGAGAAGAAAAGCTCTTGTCCATCGTTGATGGCGTGATTGCATTTTCTTACACCGCGGGGTGCTTATTTTCGTATTGGATTGTTTTCTAGCCGGCATATGGAAAATACTTCTTGCCGGGGCTGATTGGCAGTTTCTTTGGGTGAAATTACGGCGCGATGGCGTAATCACGAGAACATAGTCTGTAGATGTGTGTACAAATAGTGTGTGCGTTACGTTCGCTTCACTTACGCTACGGCCACCCGATCCACGAGTGCCGCACGCTTGCGGTGTCCTCTTCCGGACAATCCCGTATCCCGGTTGCGCAATGCTGAAATGGTTAGAAATTGAATAGTGGATTGGGATTTGACCCGAATCTGGGGGGAATTAGGCAGTCTGAAATGATATCGTCGGACAGTCATTTTTGCTAATTTTGCGGTTGCGCTTGTAGTCTGCTTGCCAAATACATGGGAGGGTATCCCTGTGGTTTACATGCAGTTTTATAGTGTATGGTCACTATAGAACGTACTCTTTGAGATCCTTGGAATTATCTATAAAAGCACTACAGATGCAGACCCAGTTACACCTTCTGTATCGGCCTATTTTGTTTTTCAAGTTTATGGGCTTTTTTTGCAAAGGAATATGTCTGTAACATTTTTCTGGGAAAATATAGACATGGACGTTTGATTTTAACAATGGAAATATAGTTTTGGAATTTGTTAATGCAGAGGCTAACAGGTGTAAACTTGCGGTGGTGTTAGTTTCGATTTTGGTAGCTTATCTGTTTTTACTATTTTAATGTGTGAGAATCAAACTATGCACAAAAAGTTAGGAAATAAGTACTGCCTGATGCGACATTAAAGATTGACGTGTTGAGAATCGACCTGGTGTTTGATTCGTGTACGGTTTTGTGCCAGGGTTGAAATAATCCGGATTCGAGTTATTTGATCCAAATTTATTGTTACAGTTATTTCAAATAGGTCATAATTTCACCTGTATATCAGAACGATTCTATTGTGTGAAAACCGTGTACATGGATGCGGTCATGGTCTGCCTTTCTTCGGTTGAAGTGCTGTGAAATATGATTAATGCGTTTAATTGTGTCTTTGCCAGTGGACGATTGTGTATCATTAATAACGGTATTTTTGCAGAAGCTCTCATTAGACCTGATGTAGAAAGCATGCAGTGATTTTCGCGCTGCCAAGGTGTCAAGTTGGATGTTCAGTCGTATTGTGATGGGTTTCATTTTTATGAAGAAACTTAGTTACAGAAAAAAATTGGCCGGAAATCAAGTATGTTATAGTGGGAAATAAATTTTGCTATTTAATGTCAAATGCAGGTGTCAAATCATAATTACTCTGTAACAGGGATATACACCGCTTGTTAACGTTGTACATGTGCTGGACTAGTTTGCAGTGTTGTGTTGAAACGGTTTGTCTTGGGCAGCCATATTTTTCCCCGTAATAATCCGTCGTAATGTTTCCATATCTTTGATCATTTCGGATTGTAAAAGCGGTCATTAATCTCAGGCCATAAATTTCACAACTTGGCAGGCACATTAGCCATAATGCGATTTTCTCCAATCGATCAGTATCGTATTCATATTACAGCGAAGTACACGCAGCCGTGTACAATGCATGGCCGTACATTAATCTCCGGCAGCGTAATCGGTGAGCTGTGGTTTAGTGTAGTGGATGGAGATGACCAACTGGCAAAGTATCCACTGCAAGTAGTAAACAATTATTTTTGGTATTAGGTAATAAGAGGGTACTCGTGCTGCTAGTCCATCCTTTTCATCAAACAATGTTCACTTTGACATCTTGTCAAGGTGAAATGCAGGCAATTTAAATTCAGTGCTGCTTATTACCCAATCCTGAATCTAGACAATATTTTGCTGTGACTTTCACATAATTTTGCTAAAATTATGAAATTATTATATTTTTAATATATATATGACTTTTTGAATGTTTCGGTACTTACTGTTTTGGTATACAGATTGTTGCATTTGGTAGGGTTTACAATTAGTGATTTACCCTTTAAGCAATATTAGTTATATTACTAATTAAAAATTCTTGGTTCAATTATTTGATCGAAATGACCGATGTTGAATGTTGTTGTGGAGGAAATTGATAATAATAATTAATGTTTGCCATAATGAGAGCAAGGCCGCAGTAACCAGCTAACGTCATTTCCGGCTGAGTGGCCAGCTACATCATCACGTGGTCAGCTGGCGCATTCTCTACACTTGATTTCCCAAGGTTAAGCTGCGTTTTGCAGTAGCTGTTGCTGACACTCGCACTGGTTAATTAGATTTTCCCTTACAAGCCGGCTCTGTATAGCCACGCGTCCGGCTTCCGTACAATGGGTATTATTATTTTTTTATGCAGCGCTTGTCAAAACTTGGGGCTGGTGCAAAATCTCTGTGCAGTAGTTGTTTATGGACGACGATCAAAATAAACGAATACTCGTCGACGTGTCTCTCTCGAAACAAGTCCGGTCTCTGTAATTTACACAATGACCGATGGCTTATTATGCGGCAGTTGTAGGGAAAATTATAGCACAGTGGCTGGTGTTGTTTCGTAATCCATACAAATTTCGTATACTTACCTACACAAACGCGGCTGCTTCTTCCATTCGCTGCAGAAATTACCTGTTTATCACGTGGCTGACGTTGGCTAAGATAAAGCCATTTTGGCTTGAAAATCAGCCAACGTCTTGGACATTCTTTATAGCCGGTACTGTCAGTCAGCGCACTTGTGTATGTGTTTCTGCGCCGACATTCCTCCGAAACTTGTTGGGTGAGGAACGAGAGATGATTATAAACTTGATCTCTGTGTATGAATGGAATTCTTTACCGCAATTTATTCAGCCAGTGGTAAATGATTAACGGGGGACAAAATAGTTACACAAGTATTAGATTGGGTGTTATGAATTTTGTCCTGTGAGGGAATTTACGCCACCACTGTGTACATATCCGTTCGCGGACCTCCGTAGTTGAATTACATATGCATCCATTCGATCGACCGTGATCTTTAATGAAGTGTATTTAAAGTTTCCTGATCTCATCAAGGTTCTCTCTAGCAGATTGCGTCGTAAGAAGAGCAAGAGTGAGAGAGAGAAAAAAAGATTCAGTTTTTTTCGTGTGTGGCCATTTTTCCGATGATTGACACTGCCGGCTGAATGTCAGCCGATGGGGGAAATACAACACACATATACACATGGTTTTTTTGAGCCGCGGTTAAATGGGCGTATTCGCGTGGGAATATAGCGACAGACAAGCTCTGTGTGTGTATGTTGCTGCGGTTCGTTGAGGTTATCAGCGAAAAATCTATCATTCATCGTCTTTGGCCAAATAATTCATTTACTGCCGAAACTGTTACCGATTCGAACGAATTGTATGCAGCGGAAACAAAAAGATGTCTGATGGGTGACGGTCGGGAAGTTGTACAACGGACGGAGGATTGATTAATCTTTCGCTTTTCGACTTTTATTGGAAGAACCGCACAATAGCGCGGTATACTCTGTACCTGTCGGGTTTTTTTTGCTGCTCTCTGTGGCAGCTACTTTGATACTTGGATTTGATTACTTGCTGGTGTGTGCATGAGCTCGACTCTCTCATTTGGTATTCTTCGACGCTTGAAGAGTCCGCTCAGCATACACACACGCCACTTGAGTAAGCTGAATTAAAATTGTGTGTTGCAAAGTTTATCTAGAAAAATGTTATTGGTCGCCAGAAACAGTTGACGCGGGGGCTTTTATGCTGAATGAATATTCAGTGGCGATTATTTTTGTGACATATGGAGTGGAGGAAAGGATTGTTGTGCGGTTGGGGATTAGCTTACAGGAAATAAGGAAATATTTCTGGTGCAATCCGGTTATTTTTTATTTTCTGTTTTTGAAAAAAAAATGGAGGACGATAGTCGCGATGTCCATCCGGGCTATGCTACGTTGCGGCGCTGGCGCGGTATTCATGAGCGAAGGAAAGCTTTGCAGAGAAGCACTTCCGTCAGGTATGTGATCTGTGCTGCGTGTGGGCTTTGAGACTATCCATCAACACCAGCCGTTTTTTTATGACAAAAATCTTTTCGCTTCTTTATGTTATTTTCTCGGTTTTTGCGGTATTTCTTGGGTGGAAAATTGGTTGGCCCCCGAGGGAGAAAAATATCAAGTATTTCGACATGTTTTATAAGTTTTTGATGGTTATTTCGTCGGTTGACGGTTGACCTGGCCGGCAGTTTTATTATGTTTTAACAAAGTTATTGTATGCTTTGAGTGGATCATAGTATCCATCAACAATTATTGATTGTTTTGAGGTATGCTTATGCGGAGATATTACACAAAACCCAAAAGTTTGACTAGAAGAATCGACACTGAAGTCTATAATTTTTTTGCGATTACAGTAACAGTAATTTGCATTCCAAAAAAGCTGTTATTTTTCACTGAAGTTCACAAAAATCGTACAGGAAAAAGAGGTTTGGGTTGTTTTGAGTTTTTTTTGAAAGGAATCGTAATTATTGATGCCCTGTTTCTTAAACATTTTGCGATCTACAAAAATTTGCCGAAGTATTTAATTTGTTGCACTGTTTGTTGAGCCGTGACTGCATCCGGTAGAGAGCAAGCATAATGTATGTATGTCATGGATGCGTTTGATCATTTGATACTTTAATTCTGTAGGTTAATAATAGGTGTTGAATTTAAAATCCGGATGTTTCGCATGTTTGCAGACCTTCTCCATTGTTGACTGCTTTCATCTTAAAATAATACTTTAAGAGTGAGACCTGCCACTTCTCAGAATATTTGTCAGTGATTAATCCAAAATTCGTTTTCCGATACTACTGCACTGCGTGCTGTGCTTTTACAGTAATTCTGCAGATTGTTTTATGGAACGTTATATTGTTAAGTAATAACTATACAACAGGGGCTTTGGGTAGTTACGAGTACATAATTGTGATTAAGAAATTATGATTTTTGCTTCTCCTCTGTGCAGTATTTCAAGCGTGACTGCGTAATAATTTTTCGGGTGCTTTTATAAAATTAATTCAATTTTTTTACTTCTTATTTTTTCATTTCTGTAATTACACTAATAATTATACCGCTGAAATTGTGAACATGTTATATATATGTACAAGAAACAGCTGCGGCTTCGCCTCCGCGTTTCTTGTGATCCACGGCCCGAATCAACGAATAGCTCGGTTGCTCATTCACGTAGCGTTTCGGGCACTGGATAGTGGTGGTAGCTTGGTAGCTCACTCACTCAGGTAGCGATTTTGATCTCTGGACAGTAGTGGCAGCTCGGCGACTTATTCACTCAGTTAGCGATTCTGCTCACTGGACAGTAGTGGTAGCTCGGTAACTTACTCAGTTAGCGATTCTGCTCACTGGACAGTGGTAGCTCGGTAACTTGCTCACTTAGTTAGCGATTCTGCTCACTGGACAGTAGTGGAAGCTCGGTAACTTACTCAGTTAATGATTCTGCTCACTGGACAGTGGTAGCTCGGTAACTTGCTCACTTAGTTAGCGATTCTGCTCACTGGACAGTAGTGGAAGCTCGGTAACTTACTCAGTTAATGATTCTGCTCACTGGATAGTAGTGGTAGCTCGGTAACTTACTCCCGAGCAGAATCGCTCACTGTCCATTCTGCTTACTGGACAGTGGTAGCTCGCTCACTCACTCACCATTAAATAATACAAATGCGGCTGTTTGCAATTCTAGCAACTGCTTAGAAGGATGGTCGTGCCAAAATCGAACAGCCCGATGTCCGTATGGTCAATACTTACCATTGTATTACAAATTTGCCGACAACAAAAAATAATTTTGTGGTTGGTGTTGTCCGAAAATAAGTTTAATTTATTCCGTTTAATATGCGCATTTAATAATTTTTGTTGCATATTGTATCCAGGCACAATTTTTTTAAGTTCCAAGGTCACCTTGAAACTGGGTTGGATCGTTTGCGGCATCGTGCCGGCACGATTCTGCTCGAGCGTATTCAAAACAAAAGTCATGTGACGCAGTTCTGGACCACGGCCGATCTAACTGTGGTATCAGATTTTTTTTAAAGTTTTTGGTTAGAGAGATCTCCAGACTGTGGGGAGGCCGCGCGTAATATTGATCTTCTTCCTAATAAAAGACAGCGGACATGAGCATGCGGCTGTGTCGGTATTACGCAAAATAAAAAAAACTACAGATGCATGTATATTTATTTATAAGTCGGCTTCATGACCATGCTTTTGTGAGATAGTTTGTCGGCGTTGTAAATCTCAGTTGGATACTTTGGTGGCACGCAGTTGGTTCTAAATTGTGGCTTGAATTAATAATTTCAACACGAAATTTGCTGCACACACAAGGCTTTTGAGCAAAAACGTGAATGTTGTCGCGCTGTTCTCGGTCGGAAGTGCGTGCTTGAGCTTGCGCTTAGACTGTTATTAAGAAAGAATTTATTACTGAAACTGTTGGGTATGAACTTCCGTTTTGTCTCTTTTGACGCGTCGCCATAATAACAGCTGTTGCACTGTCGATCCAGCACGGCAAGAAAGAACAAAATGAGCTACTGTTAATTCAGCAAGTGCCACAAAGGTTCACTGCAAAAAGCCAATACACTTAATAAGCAGAAAGACTTGCGAATTATTACATCAAGTGGCTTATGAAATGTGTGTGTGCACTGTGTGTACTGGTTTGATAACTGCTGATTAGGAACGATAACGCACATAAGGGTAGCGTTCGCACTTTAACGGGAAATTTGCATAAATAGCGGAGATGATCCGCTGCATCGTCACTAGCTGCAGCTACAGTGATATGCATATCAGCGGATGCAGATAAAACAAATCCCTTATTATTGCAGCTGCATAATCCCCTCGGCTGCGGTTTAGCGAAGGGCTAGCTGCATAGTTCATAAGATTAAAATGGCAAGTATGATGTGACATTTCTGTGCAGTGATATTTACTTAAGTGGGGAATCGGGGATTTGCAGCCACTAGTTCCAGCCGGATGGGTTTCAGTGGTTGGCCTGCCAGGCATGCTTTGCTGCATTCCTTTAAGTTTCCACTTGTTCATTAGCGGGGATAGTCAGGTTACTGTTTTTAAAATAATAATTTTTGTGCGAATTCCATGCTTGCAAATTTGCGAATTACGTAGTCTATGCGTTTATGTAGCACAGAATAACCTAACTTTCGGTCTGCGGTACGTCGTAGTTGCGTTATGTTTTTTAACAGTGGTGCTTTTCGTCACATGGAAATATTTCCGCTGGTCACTGCGCGAAGGCAATATTATTACCAGAGAGATGCAGAATCGTATTTCGTTTTCCATGCTAGGACACAGGAATGGGAAAAGACAAATATTTTTTAAAGAAATTAGGGCCATTGTGCGTCAGTGAGCCAGTAACTGGGAAAGTTATTTCGTAACCGACGTTTTGTATTTCTCTGCAATAAAAAGCTTAAGAATAGCTGTTCCGAGTGTTCATTTTTGTGGGGCCATGGGTATTATGTCGCATGGGTAATTTTGCGAGAATTAATTCTACTGTACTGGTTTAAGAAAAAAACTGTTTCACCGGTTCGGTTTTCTGGCTTTGGCTAATCCCGTCTCGGGCAGCTTTCGGGATAGTTCCAAGAAGATGATCAGTATCGGTTTCCTCTGCAGTAAATAATATTATTCGGGAAATCGATAAGCGCAACCGGAGGCTATGATCACTGATAATCTTGAGAATATTTCGCGCTACCCGACTGCGCTGATGAGCATTAACACAAATAAATCTGATCCCGGGGATGATCCGGCCTGTGATCACACCACTGACCAGACAGCATCGTCATCGCAGGGATCAATTGTCTCCTGTTCTTAATTTGATAGAAACGCAAATATTCTTGCTTTGATTACGTTTTATTTATAAACAAACTGCCAAACGCATTTATTTTATAATGGAACGCATCTTAAAGGGGAATTTTACAATATTTCGGTAGCTTTTTTGTCCTGGTTTCTGTTGGTTGTACTGTGTTCAAATTTGGTCAGAAATACCGGTATTTTTAACGGATGCTAAGTCATTTGTGGGTCGTGTATAATACATGTTGTGAGAAGTGATATATGGTTCGTAACGTTCGAAAATGAAATTTTCCTGAAAATCTTCTTGATAAGCAATTAAACTGAGACGACTTTCTTTTCGGAAAACGACCTTCCGTCGCAGAAACACTGAGCCGCCTGACAGGATAATTGCGTATTTAGGATTGTCAGACGACATCCCTTATTTACCCCCCATGCTGCTGACGACCCTAAACATGCAGAAATTGCCGATTGTCTAAGGTACCGACAGCCACACAAAGTTTAATGAGCCGTGCTCATTATTTATAATAAATCAATATCCGAAATCAGGAATTGCCTATATATTTATTGTACTCGTCCGGTCGTCCCATTCCGAACCTTTACAGCATGAACCACGAATTCCCGATTTCTGAAGTAGTTGGCAGAATAAACACACAAATAAGGAATTATTTTATTTTTGAATTGTTATAAACTTACGGTTTAATTTTGTATCTGGGCCTATAGAGCGAGAACGCTGGCAGTGCCTGCAGATGGGTGTGTTAAGTGGGATTTTGTGCCACGAGACAACAAAGTACCGCTAAATATTAACCGCTCAGCGTTAGGTGAGGGAGCACTGAGATGGCAGTTACAAGGTCGGTTGTTTTGAATCGCAAGGATACAAGTAGTGCACTTCCTGTTATTCGTAACTTTGTAAGCGTTTACGCAAAATAGATTTAATTTTTTACTTTTATCCTAAAAAATAATACAACAGTTACAGATATATGATTTTATGCGCAAACAGAATCGGATTAGCTGTCCGATACCGTTCAGTTTACTATTGGCTACAAGTACAACTAGTAAACTAAAAATAAACGTCTTCAGTAATTTTGTACATTAAAGTTTTTGCAAAAATTAATTTTTTCGATTTCTGAAATGATTACCGGGTATGGGATTGTAATTGTTCCAAACAGTTACATTTCTCTTAATTAAACTCGCTGTGCCTTAATTACATGGGAAGCGCATTATTTTTCCAGTTGGTTGAGGTGAAACGGACACGATCCGCATGGGGGCGCTGCATGGGCATTGCGTCCTGCTAATCGTACACACGTGCTCTGCTTCCCAAACAAAGAGATTAAAGTGTGTTGTGCCAGCGAGTGACCAGTGGTCAGTTCCGGCACCGGCTTTTATCCCGGTGCTGCGGCGTATGAACGTGTAGCATTCGACGGTGCTATTATGAAAATACAGTTATATTTCGCTGCGCACCGTTATCCCTCCATACATCAATCGATAATTCCGGTCAAACTGGTCAGAAGCTCTCTAAACACGTACACAGCGTCGACTTTATACCTGGCAGCGGTCAGCCGGAGCGAGATGAAGAGAGAGAGTACGTTTGTGTGACATGATTATGTGTTATGAATAAATCCAACCCCACCTGTCATATACTTCCATAACCGGTTCAAATCCGAACCTCACATTTTACGCGCACATACATACACACATGAACCACGCTGAAAAGATGAAACATGCAGTGTGCGGTGCCAGCTGGAAATTATTATATGAAGACTTTGGGGCCGAGAGTACTCTGTCGCGTTTATTACCTGCACGTGGATAGATGCACAACTGGTTTTATCCGATGGTGATTGTCATTTTCGGATTATGGAAATGTGCAGACAGTAGTGTTTCATTTTTCTGTGCAAGAGAAAGTTTTATCTGATGGATTTTTATACTGGCTAGTGTTTGTCGAAACAGTTCCGTCGGACTTTTATGAGGCTTTACCTGGGCTGGCTGTAAAACTGCCAATGCGTTACTTTTAAACTTTTATTGAGAAGTGCGTATGTAAAGATTATATTCGGAGGGGTCGAACTGGCCGTCGATCGTGGTTCGAAGTTTTACGATTCTCGGCGCGCTCTGCGCTGTATGCCGACGCTTTATGAAGTGATGGAGAGCAAATTACGATGGAGTGGGCATTTCGTGTTGGGTTTTTTTGCTCTGTACATTCTTTGTGCAGTTCGCCACCGCCGACTACTGACGTCTGCCATTATGCATGCTTGAGTAGTCCGGGCCAGCAGTTTTTTTCTCTAAAGTGGCGTTCACTTGCGTGGATTGGCGATAAATTTCGCTTTTGTGCAGTTGGTCATTGATCACGGTTTTATCGATTGTGGAAACATTGGATATTAATTTCGTACGCCGATTGTTATTGTTTAATTCTGTTGTTTAATTGTGTTTTTTAATTCTCCATCTTATGACAACATTTATCGAAAATGGAATACATATGATGCAGTTTGTGCAGTTTATACCATAAGTGCCGCATGGATTGCAGAATGCGAGATAAATCTGCGTAAGTTTTATCAGGAATTTGTATTTATTTCCCTGTGATAGATAGACATCGATACCGTTAGTACGATCACATTTTGTGGTTATTTTCAGCGCATATGTATTTCCGTTTCTTTGTGCTCACGGCAAAGATAGGCATTTTTGCGGCTTATTAATGATTGTTGTCAGGCGGAATTTTGCATCGTTTTGCTTTGGTGATAATTGTGTAATTTTCTTGTTGACACTGTTTGTGACACACCGTGCCGAACCCTGCAAGCATTTCCGTTTTCGGCTCTTGTGTGGTGTTGGTTTTTGCTGAATTACGTTATGTGTGTGCATGGAAACACCACCGGTACAATCTTACGCGCTGCGATTGTACAAAATTCGCGCGATGATTTTTGTACTGATACGGAAATTTTGACAGCGTTGGCAGTTTTTTTCCCTTGTCGACTGGTTCGCAGTCGCAGTTACCTATTGTTGTAGTGGTCGAAGATCATTTATTCACGACGCTGAAATGTAAACGTCGTAATCTGCTGAGTATTTTGATACATGTGTAAGAAAACTATTCGGTATTTTTCAAGTGGTTTCATTTGGCAAAATATATTCAGTTTTTTATTTACCGGATTTGGTATATCATTTAACTTAATTTCGGATTGTTGGATTTTTTGTGGAATGCTTCCTGATGCCTTGGGACATTGTGCTTCTGGTATGCGTAGCCGATAATTGTGCAAAATAGTGTGTGAGCAAAATAACAAGTCTCACAGTTTACAAGAACTAAGCCAAATTACAAGAATCCAATGGTATTTAAGTATCGTTGCATATGTACAGTACTTATGTACGTATTTAGATTTTATGGTTTTCGTCATAAATTGTGCAATGCCACCGTAAAACGCGTTGTGTTTGTTTGTCTTGGCCATGATTCACGCTGCAGAGATCGATTTCCCGTTGTTCTTTTGCTGTTGTTGGATCCAGTTGTGCGTTTTCCCTTATTGCGGTGCGATGAATAATTTTACTGCTCCATTTAGTGGTTGATTATTGTCATCGGCTGTGCGTTTTTGTCTCGTTTCCGGAAATACTCTGCCATTTACGCGAGCCATATTTTAGTCAATGAATTGAATATTTGATACTGCCCAGCACTACTTCGAAATTCCCGAAATTTTGACAAGGAAGCGTATAAATTCCAGGCATTTTGGTATTTACTAACTGCTCAGCCGACAGGTACACAGGTCAGCAGTGATCGCTGGTTTATTGCAGGTAGATGAATATTAAATTTGCAAAGTGTAGGGAAATATGGATTATAAAACTGCTGGGTAATCATTTTATAGTGTAAACGACTTTGCCAAGTGAGAAAATCAAAACTGCCGACAGGATATTATGAAGACTTGTTGCAAACAGGCATACAGCGGATTATTGACTGTAAAAGTGCAGATTTTTCACAAAGTGCCAACTGGAATGGGGGCGTGGGCGTTGTGAACCACGTTGGCAAAGAGTTTATTAGAGGGGCATCGATGGTCATCGACAACGTTTAGAATCATGAATTAATCATAAGTGACCATCGGAAATATTATCTGTTGATACACTGCCAATGAACGAATTCGTAGTGGTGCTAGCAATACGGCACTTTTGATTCTTTGAATACTCGACCAGCACAGTTGTTAGTTCCTGTTGAATTTCTTGCATTTTTGTCTATAATTCCTCAAGATTTAATTTTTAAGCAGTATTGAATTTTTATCTATATTTCTGTTTTATTGATTTATATGTGTGTCTTATTTTGAAAATCCAGAAGAAAGTTGTGGTAAGAATATTATTGTTGCTAAAAAATGCAGTATTTTGAGCAGTTCTGCAGATACTGATACGCCCATGTGTTAGTATCACTGCGGAATAGATTGGAGATTCTGGGAATTTCTTGTGAAAATCTCATCACCTGCGATATGATGTGTCCAGTGCATATAAAACAGCGGGATGTAATTTCAATAAAATCTACGATCGTATGGGGAAGAATATTTAGGGACACACATCATCCCTCATCGCTTGACCGAGTAGGAAAGTCGTTGCACTACAATTAAGATTGACCAGTGGATATATAGAAAGGAAGAGAATATTGGCAGGAAGGAGAGAAGAGCCTTTGCAAGACACATAGCGCTAGAGCGCTAATGAATATCCACTCTGGCCAAATTGGCCAAGGCGCAGTAATTATCCATCTCGATGTCTGACAGCGTCAATGCCCATCACCGGCGACAAATCTCTTGAATGCCTTTTCTTGGGGTAGTAATTCGCTTTTGGGGCCGCTGTTGTTGCCATTTTCACTATACTGTGTATAATGTTTCAGCCGTTGTAGGAAAAGCGTTGGACTAAGCAAATATTGCATTTAGTCTTTGTAGCACTGGAAACCAGTAGTTCATATTAGTTTATTCAATTTTCGAAAAGTGGACAGTGTATAGAAAGTTGTATAGCCATTAGGCCACTGCGTTGTTATCTTTCGCCATTCGTGTATTGTTTTTCCTTGGATGAGCAACTGTTTGATCGAGTTTGATGGATAATTGGTTGTACAGCGTGCGAAAATCATGTTACCTGTGGGAATCTACACAACAGTTGCAAACAGGTCGGAAATAGTATTATAAGTGTTGCAGCATACGTGTGTGTGCTTTTATCCATGTTTGATAATTTTCTAGCGGTGGCCAACTTGTTTTAAACTGTCAAGAGTTTCCGTTTGTATTTATTTGATCTGTCTATCCTTTCCCACAACTGTTGGCCTCCGTATATTTCCATAATTCTCAGAGTTTTTGTTGGGGACCTTGGGTTTGATTTTGTACTGGCGTATATAGTCAACGAACGATCGAACGCAGGAAACTCTAGTCACCCGCGTTTACGCACACGGAAAAATGCAAAATATTTTTGGTGATATGAAAATAATTGCATTATTGACACACATGATTTCGTCTGTATACTGCGCATTTTTGTTAAAGCCATTAATATCGCGTGATTCACCAAAGGGAAGGAAAAACTGTAAAGTAATTTTTTGTGTATTTGTAATGCGTATACATTCCGCCACCACCTTAGATTAATCACAAGGATATTTCGGCGTAGACGAAGCGCGACAGAGATGACTAGCACGTGCATTGTGTCAGCTAAAAGGAAAAGCGATAACCCGTTGCACGCAAGTTGCACTTTGGAAAACGTTCGGCACAGTTGGCGGAACCGAGAAGTTTACGGCTGGAGTACTCATTCGGACGATGGTATCGGATGTTACATTTTGGTGATGGAGTAGTTTGATCGAATAATACGAAGTGGTCATTCATTCGGCGTGCCTCTTGCCGCTGACGTTTGGAATGCACAACACACGCCAACAAAACACAA
Organism: Paramacrobiotus metropolitanus; assembly: GCF_019649055.1. Lineage (NCBI taxonomy): Eukaryota > Metazoa > Tardigrada > Eutardigrada > Parachela > Macrobiotidae > Paramacrobiotus > Paramacrobiotus metropolitanus. Next base: position 546,952 of record NW_026570284.1, on the reverse strand, counting down.
CACATGTGCGTGATGAACTCGTGTTCAGCACATTTTTTGCAAAGTCCCGGAATGCAGATAAATTTTTTGTTTTAAAAATAATGCTGCAAATAAGGAGATGATACACCGGAAGAAAATTTGTGCGGTTTCGGTTTCAGTAAATTTTTTGACGATATCCGGAGTGATTATTTCCGGCCTGCGAAGAAAAAAGAAGAGAAATTAATTGCTGATGACAGGTAGATTGCTCGTGCTACATCATGTTCATCAGCTGGCAATTAGCTGGTAGCAATTATGGCAGAAGCGCAAATATTGCCCAGAGTGGAGAAGTGATTACGGCGTTTGCAGCATGATAGAGAAAAAAAATGAGATGAGTCGCTCGCTGTGCGTTCGTGTGTCGATGTGCGGTAATAAGGCGCATAGAAGATGGAGCAGTGTTTCAGCAACTCGGCCTTGAATGACAAGGTTGCCTGATAATCTTATTCTTTTTAGATGAACGGTCTCTCTGTGCATGTTGTTTTTTTCTCTTGCCCCGCTACTTCATTGCCCACCGTGGTCGCGCATAAAAATGTTTCATGCTTTGGCAAACAAGATTTTTCGTTGAAGCCCCATTGGAGGCGGGCGTAGCGCCGAATGGTTTGCAAATGACCATTTGGTGCAATTGGTCAGCATGAGCTACTGGTTGGTAGTTGAGGAGGGAAACTGAGACAACCGTGTTTCTTTTGACTTGCATCTGTGAGCGTCTTTTCACCGGTGAGATTGAGTGAGATTCTCTCAAGATTGCATCGCGTGTTATTACAGTGAACCGGTATACAGCTGAATTTTATCGGTGGTGATTGAAAGGAAAATTGGGGTGGATGATGTGTGTTACTGAGAATCGCTGCAGACGTTGTCGACGGTTTAATCAGTGTAGTTTCGATAATTATCCGGCTTCGGGGGTGATTTGGAATTTTTTTGCACCGCGCTTCATGAAAATTTTGGATAACTGATTATTTTGATTTAATTTGTGCGGCATTTGCCTGCAGATCGCTTTTTCGTTTCGTATGGATTACAAAAAAGGGAATTTTTTGAGTGTTGCGTATTGATATGCAAATTCATGGAGGAAAAGGTATTACATGCCCGCTTAACAATCAGATATCGTTTGGGATTGATGAAAACCCTGTGCTAAAAATGGTGGTTTTTGTGGTTTCATTTCCGCGCAGTTTTCCGATATGTCGCGTTTGCGCAACAGGTGTTTGGAGGATCGTTGACGCTTGCCATGTTACTTGTATCCGTGAACTGCTGTAATTTGCTAATCTAAATAGACTTGGCATTTTAACGACAAATTTTGTCCGTTGACTCATTGAGGACTAAAATTGGAAATCCACCGCAAAGCGACTATTTACATTTCTAGAACCTTTTGTACAACACCTCGTTTGATTATTTTGGGGATCATAATTATGTTCTATGTTTTTGAAAATGCATATTTGATATTTATCGGTTCAACACACTAATGAAGTTTTCGCTTTTACGATTTGCGCGGTACGTGAGTTTCATGTTTACCGGTGTTTCTTTTGTTGTGATACACCTTTGCATTTTTGATTTACGATTTCATTATGAACCCAGAACTACTTGCGCTTGCAAGTATATCTGTGCTTATTATAAATTACGAGTATGAAATTTTTGTTTAACTTTTGAACATTTTTTTTCTTTTTTTATGTGAGCATATCCAGGAAGTTTCTCACATAATTCACTTTTTTTTAAGAAAATAGTGTTGTTCCTTAAATGTTTTGTGATTGTCATATTATTTACATAGCTGACTGTAAAAAGTGTTTTCAAGCGATTTCGGAGTTGAGTAACAATCCGGATGCGTGTCTTTTGGGAGATGTTTTATTTAACCACTGGAAAAGGTTCAAATGATAGTAACCAGCCAGAGATGATCCGGGATATTTTTCTAGTGGTTTAACTGTCCTTTTTATGGGCCATTGGAATTTACGTTGTTGAACTTGGTGTGTTTGTTTCTGATAAGTGCATAAAAGAGAGTATAGTGAGCCCTGTAACGGCGGATGTAGGATACACTCTCTTGTATGCATGGAGATCCATTTCGGCTGGATTCTCCCCTCCCGTTTCTCTCTATCTTGTCACACGGTAATAAAATGGCAAAGAACGTGCCGATAAAAATGCGAACATGGAAATGTGTGTGTAATCAAACGTTAAATTCTGTTGAGCAACTTTAATCGTTGGAGTCGATTCCCATACGGACTCTCTTGTCCGTGTGTTGCCAGCGTTCTGTTCCCGATGGTAAAATAATTGTGCGTTTGCTTTTTTCTCTGCAGTTTCGGTAAACGCTACGGAAATACCACGGTACGGACCGATGAATGCCTTGTGCTGGAGCCATCGGAAATTATAGCGGTACGTGCTTCGCAAGTTATAGCAGCAATGCGAAAACACTGCAAATCGTAGTAGTAGATTTTTTTCGAACTTACTGGATTGTTGATTAATTTATAATTTTGAATACGGAAGTTGCTTGCTCTGTGCTAAACAGTTAAATATTTTTTATGTTAAATTTTGAAGGACGGTTTAATTTCAGAATAATACACTAGCGGCAAAAAATGCTTTGATGAAGATTTTCGAATGAATCTTTAACTACATAATTAGGGAAACGCGAGAACGTACGAAATATATCTGTAGAAAGTTCGATAACCTAATTTTTTCCTAAGCGTATCGATTTTGAATCGGAAATTTACTGAGATTAAAAGATGCGCTGTTGTACGCAGGTGTTTTATCTCCAACTTTCTCCTTTTGAATACGATCATTTGATCATTTTGTGCCAATCCAGTAATTAGGCCAGAACTTAGATTAGCGGCATGTAATGGCCATGAATGAGGCTTTTGTGCAGAAAAGCCGCCAAGGGAGAGAAAAAACCGATAGCTACTCAGTGATCCACTTTGATTCTCTTCAGACAACAACAACAGGTGCTGTAATGTTAATTGTATGTTATCATCTTTAACCGAAGACAGAGCCTTTTGATCAGTGGTCACGACGTGTGTTTTTATTTGCTGCTTATACACTTTGTGCAGCATCTTGCCTGGTCATTTCTGATTGCGCCGCTTTTTGTGTTTACTTTCATTTGTCTGAGCGATGCCGATCGCCCAAACCAGCGGACTGTACGTGATGATGAGGAAAAAAGCAATAAATGTAAATGGTTATAGACGCTCCATGCTGGCAGTGATGGCAAATGATAATATTAATTAGTAGGTTGCAAGCGTTGCAGACAATTTTGTCCGTAATCCACTTTGTTCCGCTACTTGATCATATTGTAATTGCATCTTCCGCAAGATTAATTCGACGTAGCTTTACAGTGGATTGCCTTCGATTTCGTTGTGTACAGTGCGAACCGATTCAACCGAGGGTACGGCACCATTTTTTTACGCATAACTGAATTTATTTTGATATTTATGTCAAGTGTGTTCGACTTGTCTGTCTGTTATTTTGTCAAGATTTTGTCAACAAAATTGGTTTTGCTGTTGATTAGACTGGAAGTAATGAGCGTGTGCCTTGTGAAAATCTTTGTACTACAGTTTCGTATGAATACCTTAAGGTTACTATTCTTGTAAATCAAAGCTTTAATAATACCTTAATACCTTTAATAATACCATTTTTTGATACGTGTCTTAATAAATTATTATTATTTCTTTTAAAGTAAGTAATACTTAACAGATACCTTAATGTTTTGGTGTTGACTTTCGTTCAAGCACTGCGGTTTTTGTCAAAATACAGCTTTGTGGAATAGTCAGATTTATACAGGTTAATCGTCTGATTATGTGCATCGTTTCTTTGATGGAGACGATTTCTTCTACGAACTCAACCGGCAAGTTAAGGGTGCGTTTATACGTAATTAGCGGTACAAAGTTCTACAATACAGGCATGTGCTTCAGCGAAAACCATTCATAAATTTTGCCGAGCTTTCTTCCTAGACTTTGATTCATCGGTGCGGCATGCCCTTTTTTAATTGTCAATAAACTTGCCGTGAACGGCAAACACCAGCGGTTAAACAGCGCGGACTGTTGTACTAGCGCCGCATGTCTGCGATCCGCCGGAAATTGTGGCAGATTGAGATTAGCATCGAACAGATGTGACAACGCCGGGTCGTGTGTATTTTCTAATGATTCTTGGTATTTTTCTCTCAATTGGTTCCTGTTGCTCCCGTCAAGTGGGGAATAAATTCCCGGTTTACCGTGAAAAAAAGCGGAAGAATTAACGTGAAGTACTTTGTTATATGTACAGATTGATTATCCGGATGTGGCCATGGTTCGTCACCGGAACACCACCAGCACCACCACCGCGGGAGGCACTGGCCCGATGACGACGGCGCCGGTCCGTGTCAAGACGCGGGAACGTCTGCTCAGCGACAACAGCGTACCCGTAAGTGTCTTTAATCGGATGGGAGAGTACATGTCAGGAGGGCTCTTGTGCGGGCCTTTTCGGGTATCCTATGATGGATGGATGATGTTTTTACTGTTTATATGCGGATTTGAGTGCTGCTCGGTTCGGCGGGGAAACAGATTAGGCCTGATAGTGACGCGAGTCTTGAGACAACATGATACAGTAACAGTTTTCTTTACCAGTTAGCTTTGCCGGGAATGTTAGCTAATTGCTTGGAGAAGTGTGTGTGTCTGATAATCGGCTATCGTTTGTAGCGATTAGCTTGTTAGGACGAATAACGTGGGCAGGTGTATACATTTTGATTCGGCTGATTTACTGGTATACGTATTAGCAGCGGAATTTCGGTAAATTATGATAAGAAAATTGCTGAGTGGTTGATTGCATACATTATACGGGTATGACTATAAGATGAGATCTTAAGATGAGACAGATTCATCTTTTGAAAATTTAATATTATTTTTATCGATTCATCGCTTAGTCTTTGCTGTTTAAATTTGTTAACGTTTTGGGATTCATGAGGTATTTGGAGGAATTATTTTTAATTTATTATTTCCAAGTGAGCGTTTCCGCTTGAATCGATATTTTCGAAATTGGCGTAGCATAGTGTTGCATAGTATCAAAGTCGGTCAGATTGCACTGGACGAAAGAGAATTGAATTTTCCTTGTAAGACATCGGGAGTTATTGGTGCCGGTTGTCAGGAATTGAATATGATGACTTTTGTACACTGGCCAACAATCATCCATCATTGGGTCTGTGTGTGTATGTAACGGTTTTCTTGCATACGCGCGTGTATGAATGGGGCATTAATTGGTAGATGGGTGGTGAGCGGGAGCGGGATCTACTGTCGTCCGCCTCCTCCTCCAATCTTCCCTGCGACCGGCTATCCCACGGAAGCGATACGAGCAGCGGCGCCTACAGTGCCGCATCCGATTTGCCTATTAGTCACCGGCATGATTCCATGGCGGAGACCGACTCGGAGGATGAAGTTGATCTGATCGAGGTACATCTAGAAACGCAGCCGGCACATTTTTGCCCTCTTTATTGCATTATTGCTCGCGCCGGGTGTGAGTAATGCCGCTGGATTTTGGCGGTTTGTCTTCACTGTCTTGTCGTGACTGACTAAGTGCTAATATTTCATTGCCGACATGATTTGCATATCGAAAATAGAACGCGTTGCAGAGTTTTTTCCCGTCCACGGTTTTTTCATATGCGGTACACTGACTGGTGTTTTTAAGTGTTGTTGCACTTTAAATGGGATATTGACGCATCGATAACTGTTTTTTTTTGGCGACGCATTGTTTCCGGAAATTTATACGGGTTTTTTGTATTGAATGTTAACCAAAAAGGACATGCCGGATGGGGAGGAATCCATATCGGCGTCATCGTGTACATTCCGCGATACGGTCCGGGAATTCCTGGATAAAGATCCGCTGGATCGGAGTGAAGATGAAATTGAATATTTATTGGATTTTATGCAGCGTCTGCCGGCATTCGCCAGCTATACACAGAGTATTAAGCGCCTATTGTGCCAGGTAAATTTACCTAACTGCTTTATCTGTTTTACAGGGGAATTAATTCGATTATTTCTAGTCGTCAGTGCGCTTGAAGTGTATTGAGATATCATGTCTGAGCTAATTTAATTCAGTTAGATATTGGCTGATTTAATTATAATTGACCATGAAATGTTTGCGCGCGTCGTATGCGTAATTGACAAGGGATTTCGCTTCGTCAGGTGATGCGGTTCGCGTACGTCAAAGACGCGGGATGTATTGTGATGAGTGACGGTGAAGAGTTGGACTCGTGGTCCGTGATTATCAACGGCAGTGTCCAAATTGAATTTCCCGATGGGGAAATTGAAGAGCTGAATGTGGGCGACAGGTAAGCAGAGACCTGTTGACAGTTGATCGGTTTAGATTTTTATTGCATAAGTGTAGTGAAATCGGAGATTTGTTGGTTGAAATTAAACCGCAGCGTTCTATTTGTATGGGAAACAGTTTCGGCATCACGCCCACCATGGAGAAACTGTATCACCGTGGTATAATGCGAACAAAAACCGAGGACTGCCAGTTTATTATTGTCGCCCAGCAAGATTACTACAATATCCTCAATCAGACGGAGAATCTCACGCGGAAGATTGTGGATGAGGAGGGCCGGGTGGTGATGATGGTGGAGAATCGGATACTGGACGCCAGCGGAAGACGGGGGCCGGTTGTTATCAAGGTATGCTTTCAGTTGGGTGTGAAATGGGCGCTGTGTGAATATTTTTCATGGTTTAATTGAATGTTGACGTATTCAATAAGATTTTTCGGTGCGGACGTGGTAATTCTATTTGATTATGATGCTGAAGAAACATCTTTTTACGATTAGTTCGGTTTCGTTTACATCAAATGCTTACATGTGTAGATTAATGGTTTAACTAATTAATTAAATTGTCTTGTAAAGAGAATCATTAAACATCACGCTTTTCTCTTGACGCGACATTCGTGGCTTGAAAATTATTTTCATGATTTATTTACGTATTTACGTACTTGTTCAGTAAATTGTGGTGTACTTAGTATTTTTTTATCGGATGGATTTTTTAAGATAGTTTAATTATTTGCATTTTTTCGATCACAGAATATGCATTATGCATGATTTAATCTGGTGTGTGCTTGGCCAGGGCATAATGCTCGACGAAATCTTTTTGGAACAATGCATTTTTAATTAGTCATCCTGACGGAAAATACCAGAAAATAGTTAATTTCCCGTAATATGCAGTGTTGCGTGCAGTAAAAGACAATGGATGTTGTAGGCGACGGCCGAGCGTCTGATTAATTATTTGGCGGAGGAGCATTCCGTTAGCGACCCGTACTACATTGAGGATTTTCTCTTGACGTATCGGACATTCTTGACATCACCAACGGAAGTCTCTGATCAGCTGAAGCAGTGGTATGCTGACCCGTTACTGCGTGATCGGGTAAGTGCGGCGCGCTGACACTGTGTAGCTACTGTACAGAGATTACAGGGGTCATTTACTGTCTTAATGTCCTGTCCATTTCCTGTGTGTGTGGCTTTGCGAATATTACACATGTCTCATTATCGAAAAGCTGTGTTGTACTGTATGTATTATATTGGTTGTGGTTTATCGACACACAGGCAACCCGCATCGTCCTGCTATGGGTCAACAGTCATTTTATTGATTTTGAATCACATCCGGACCTGATCGGGTTTCTGGATTGGTTTCAACTTTCCCTGGAATCTCATAAGAAAATCCCCCAGCTGAAGATGCTGCATAAGGCCTTTGAAGTTAAGCCGCGGACACGGAATATCACGCTGACCAGGAGTACGCGCGAGGAGAGTCTCAATTTCTCCATTCTGGGCGGATGGGATCGCGGGTTTGGGATCTATGTCTGTGATGTGAAGAAGGCCAGTAAGGGAGAGGAATTGGGACTGCGGAAAGGCGATCAAATTCTGCAGGTTGGTGTCTGTAACCGGCGTCATTGCAACAGTAAATAATAAAACTTCTCCATTTATTTGGAAGATCGTGTTAAATTTAATCCAAATGATTTTGTAACACATATTTATTTTTATTTATAAATACACCTGGGAATACAGAAAAAAATCTTGACGCATTTGTTGGTACTGAAAGACCATAATCGGCGTCACTGGAAACGTAAACATCGAAATTTCCCATTTATCAATTATATGCAAGATTTGTGCTGAATTTAATCCAAATGATTTTGTACATATAATTATATTTATTTATAAATAAACCCTTGATGCTGAAAAAATTTTTTGACGTGCTGGGTAAACGGATTTTAAAAAATAACTGCGATTGAAAAAGCAACCGTAAATATTCCAGGTAAAGTTCATTGGAATTTAAACCTGGGAATGAATGATTGGTACAGCTTTTATGGGCGCTTAAAGATAACGAAGAAAACACAAATCTCGGAGGCACTACTCCTACCGAATGCGGCATCTGGAATCGTAGAAATCCATAAAATTGAAATTTAAATAGGGTGCAGAATGTCGTTAAGTGGAGAAAACGTACCAGGCAATTGAAAATCTTTTTATACATTTTACATTATCGGAAACCTAGCGCGTAGTAAGCATCGAAAATAGACTGCTCAGCCGGTTGTTTACGTGGATGTTGTTATTAAATGGCCAATAACGGATGGAACAAATAACATTTAATACAGCTATTTTGAGTTGTCAGTTTCGTAATGATACAGTCGCGGGAGCGAATGAACTTTTGCGCTTATTGAAATGTATAACACGCCACAGCCGAGACAAAGTGGGTAGCTGACGTCAGTAATTTTCCATAAGTCCGGTCAGCCTGCCGGTAATCATAACGGATCAGACGCGGCTAATGTGGTCAAGCTTTTATCCCATTAATCAGGCTTAACACGGTAAATGTTATACACGGTATATGTACTGTACAGGTGAACGGTGTACGCTTCGAGCACATCAACCACAGCCGGGCACTGGAAGTGCTACGGAAAGCCACACATCTCAGCATCAGTGTCAAGAGTAATCTGTTGGGCTACCGGGAGATGCTGTCAACACCGGCGGATGCCTCACCGCGGCATCGTTCCCGTTATCATCGCAGCCAGCAGTCAGCGGATGTCGTCGTAGTGGGCGCACATAATCGGCTTTCCAGTTGCGATCTGGATGGACTGGAATTGGAGCATGTGGCCACGTCGCCGGCGCTGTTGGTGCTGCCGGCAACCCCCTCTCCGCCACAGCAACAACAACCGGTGTTAAATGCCAATGGGGAGACGAAAAAAGGCTTCATGACGCTCCGGCCGAAATCCGGATTACGGAAGGCACTAATGAAAATGAATATCATCTCCCGGGATTTGCCCAGGTAAAATAGCACCGACCGGGATGTTTTTCACTGTACGAATGATTATTTAATGTTGGTGGAGAGAACCAGGTTCACGTGAATAACAAAAACAGATTAACAAAAGAAAAAGACTTCGCGATCAGTACACTATTTGATCAGTTTGCCATGGAAAAACAATTTAATAATAAATGTTTGCTCCGATTAAAAAATCGGTACATGTGTGCAGGGGATTTTTCCCGCTTAAGCCTGGTTGGAAATGATCCTGATCCATCACGAAAATGGATGTTTGCTGGATTTGATAAATATATTTATTTAAATAACAAGTTTTCTAGTTTACTAATTGGCTCTGTTCTTGCTGATTTACCGTAGCCTGTGTTACATTAAAAAAGAATAAACAGTTAAAATATGTAATAAAAATAATTAGTAAATAAATATTTATAGAGGAGGAGAAACAATAATGGTATTTTGGTTTAGGGAATACATGGAAGAGAATACTACATATCAAGCGATATCCACCGATCCCACCGGTGGCGCCCTTTCGGCCCCGAAATCGGGAAAACTGCAGCACAGTCGGAGTAATCCAGATTTATTGGCTGCCGCTCCGCACGAAGAAGTGGTGACCGTGAAAACGGTTAGCAGCACAAGCCAAGAATTTCCTGATCATGTCATCAAAGTTTATCGCCCCGATCAGATCTACAAATATCTCCTGGTCCATAAAGAGACGACAGTGCGGGAAATTGTGATGCTGGCGCTGAACGAATTCGGCATCACGGAAACCAGCCATAATTATAGTTTATACCAGGTAAAACTGCACTTTTTACGGGTTTTTACGAGCTGTTTTATGACGGCACGTGCGGCAAGCTAACTCGTCATGATCAGTCGTTATCTTGGAAAAATAAATTTATCTTTACACTAAAAACTTACATTTGATTTTTGTGGGCCGTGATTATAGTGTGTATAAGATAAAACTGCCCTTTGGGCAGATTTTGACGAGAATTTTTCATAATCGGCGCGTGCTACAAGTAAAATTCATTGCCCTAGTTCTTTTTCTTGATACATTAAACTTATCTGTACATTAAAAATTATAATTGCGATTTTGTGGCCAGGTATCGGTGGAGGCACAAAATGTCATTATCCAGCGCCGCTTGCCGGACGAAATGCAGGGCTTAGCGGATTCCCTGCCGCTAAACGCGCGCATCTACCTCAAGAATCTCCACCTCCAAGAAACCCTCGTGGCCGACGACGTGGCGCCGGAAATTTGGCGGGAATCACAAATCTCAGTGCTGCAGTTGGACGCCCATGAAATCGCCGCCCAGCTGACGCTGCAGGATTTCTCCGTCTTCAAACAAATCGAGCCGACGGAATTCATCGACGATCTCTTTGGCCGCTACTCTCCCCCATCCGCTCCCAGCACCCTGCGGCAATTCGAAGGCGTGGTCAATCGGGAGATGTTCTGGGTGGTGACTGAAGTCTGCTCGGAGAGCAACATCAACAAACGGGCCCGCTTGTTGAAGCTGTTTATTAAGATCGCCAAATATTGCCACGAAGCGCGGAATCTGAATTCCTGTTTTGCCATTCTCAGCGGGCTGAGTCACGGCTGTGTGTACCGGTTGAAATCCACCTGGGAGAAGGTGCCACAGAAGCATCTGAAGACACGGGATACGCTGAGTAATCTCATGGATCCATCGCGGAATATGTCGAAATACCGGCATTTATTGTTGAAATGGTCAGCTACGCCGCCGCTGATCCCGTTCTACCCGATTGTCCGGAAGGATCTGACGTTCCTGCATGAAGGCAACGAGACCAGCGATGGGCAGCTGATTAATTTTGAGAAACTGCGGATGATCTCCAAGGAAATCCGCCAGCTGAAAGCCTACACCAGCGTTCCCTATGATCTCCATGAAGTGTTTGACGGAGCGTGTGCGCCGCGTAATCACGCCTTCAACACGATGGTGGGCACCGCGCACACCGCCAAGAAAACCCACGGATCCCGCTCGTTGCCGACGCGGAAAAAGGTCGCGGTGGGGTTGAGCGTTTCAGCCAAGAAACTCTACGAGGAAGCGCAGATGGTTCGCAAAGTGAAACAGTATTGGAATAACGTGAAGATCACGGAGAATGAAGCGGAGCTGCAGGAGAAATCGCTGGCGTGTGAACCGTCGACGGCCAGTGTGGTGAAACGACAGACGTCGGCGCCGGAACCCATGCATTTTGCGGTGGGACCGAAGTTCGGCCAGCAGTCACCGCAGGCGGTGCGCAAGTTGATGGCGTTGTCGGATTCCTCCAAAATGCGCACACATCACGGGAGGAACGCGGGCGGTGGCGGCGGCGGACACCATCATCCCAGCCGATCGCCGGCCACCAGTCCCAAACCGCCCATGAACCGCGGTTATCATGCGCGGATGCAGGCGGATATGGTGTCGTTCGGGCACACTCTGAAGCCGCCGTATGCGCACGGGGCCATGATTCCGGTGGATTTATCGGTGGAGAGCTCCAGTGTCACGGCGCTGGTGGGCAGCGGAATGGCGCTGCGAAAATCGCAATCAGGTAATAAATTATAACTCAATCACCGTACTTTGGTGTTGCACAGTTGACAAATGATTTAAACAAAATTTTTAGGCTTGTTACTTTTAGGTTCGTTGGCCGCTTTTTGTTTTTTTTTTAATTATTAAGCTTTCTATTTTGCTTAAAAACTTTATTATTTCGCAAGTTGATTACTGTAATATAATAACCCAATAAAAATTAATCCAATAAAAATTAATCCAATAAAAATCCGTTGTTTTTCCTCGGCCTTTTTATTGTCGTGAATCGATTTTCCCTATTTGAAATTAAAGTTTCTGAAATTCAGCATTTCTTTCTGTATATCTCCCCCTAATTTTTTAAACTTTGTTTCTGCTGCATCTTAATGTCTGTTTATGATAAATATGATATAATAAAGTTTATGATAAAGGAGTCGTTTTGCTCTCGTATTTTCAGTTAATAATGACAAAAATCTCCTTACAGGATCCGTAACATCGTCCGACTCGGTGGCCGGTCATTCCGTCGCCGATTCCGGTTTAGCCTCCAGCTCCCTGGACAGCTGTCCGAGCTCCGTGAACAGTTCCCCCTCCCTCAACCGACCTCCTTCCCCGCCGCCGTTGCAGTCCGCCACGACGGCACCGCCTCCCATTCCCCCGGCCCGCAACAGCCGGAACGCCATGCTGCCGCCGCAGCTGCCGCCGCGCGATGGCCTGTCCTATATTCGTCCGCGTGCCTCCCGCCCACCGGATTACGAAGCGGCCACGCAGGCGCGCAGCAAGCCGACGGTCTATTCCTCCAGTGTTCCTGCGCCGCCGCCGCCGGGCGGCAGTGCTCAGCTGCTGAATAATATTGTGGTGTCGACGCTGCGACGGCCGCCTCTCATCGATGTGACGGGTGATAATGATGGAACGGCTTCCACTGTGTGAAAGAATAGATTATGTGTGTCGTTTTGTTGTATTTGTATAACTGCACAATTGGCCCGTATACGTTTTTCTCTTGCGAAGTTTTCAGTGTTTTTAAGACATGAGGATTTCCTACTATTGTATATGTCTGTAAATTTTGGTTGTTTTTTGTGCTGTCTAATAGTATTTTGCAAGTCTCGAAAGTTTAGTATTACGTTTAGAGATTTAAGGAAACTGCTGACATTGATGGGCGGTCTGTTGTGGACAAATAATATTGCGCTCCGTCAGAAAGGTTCTTTTCCTTCAGTTCAACGATCAATAAACAACATTTCTCGAGTAAAAATAATGAACCTTTAAATTCGTTCGTGATTAACTGATTATCATCCACCTGACCGTTTTAAAAATGAAAAAAATAGCCCCATCTGGGAATTGAACCCAGGACCCTTAGTTTACGAGACTAATGCTCTACCACTGAGCCAATGGGGCAAATGACTTATCATACGCTGCTGCGTTACCCGAAGGAAACGTTTCCCAGATTCGGCATTGATCGTTATGGTTATAACGCAAAAAACAAAAAAGTAGAACCCAATTTTATAGAAAATGCATCAAAACTGGATTTTTTGAAAAAATCATCAGCTTGTACGTAAATTTATGAAGACGACAGCAATTTATGCAGTATGCATAAATTTATGCAGTACGTACACATGAAGACGACCGCAATCTACAGTACTGCAGTACAGTATATTCGGTAGCGGTACGTACGGAGTACGGTTTCTAAATAAAGTATGCTGCCGGCTGGCTTGATACTAGCACATACTAGGTCAGTACGCAGTACTGGTCAGCTGTCCGGTGACCAGTCATACAGCATTACAGTTTCCGCCCTTTTTCCCGGACCATATATATATTGTATATATATATGGTACATACTACTACATATATATATTGTATATATATATATATTGTATATATTGTATTATATATACTCGTATATTGTATTGTATTGTATATATTGTATTATTCCTTTTTCCTTTTGCAAATTAATAAGTTTTTACAGTTTGCAAGGCCGTTTGCCATTACGACGGATATTGGCGCACTGGACGCATTCAGTTGCTGATGATGTCATTTTCATCCAGGCCGGTGTGCAGAGCGGATTTGTTTTTAGCCAGATCATTAACCGGTAAGATCCCGATATTTTCAAAAGGGGGTTCTTCATAGTCTTATACGAGGAAGGGGGAGCTGCCTCGAGGTTTCGCTTGCTCAGTGAATGAACTTAACTAAATAGGACTAAACCCTCGCGGGGGCAGCGTCCTATATCGGCAATCTTAAATGAAGCCCGGCGATGAACACATGCATAATATGCAAACCGGTAAGCAGACAGTTTCTTTCTACTGTAGTACAGCAATAGTCCAATTTAGCACTAACGTAACGTGCGTACAGTATCACTTCGGCGTAATTGCACCGAATTAATTAATAAACGAAGTTATCCTAAGCACATCCTTAACGTTTCCTGAAATCCACGGCCGAGTCGCACAAAGTTTTGGTAATACACCGCAACCGTGTGGTAATGGCAACTGGCAAGCAAAAAAAGTAGGCTGGTAAACTAAGAATTTTAAGAAGAGTGCGCTCTGTGTATTAGCAGATCTTTCTTTTCGTTGCAATAACCTGCATTTCAGTTTCACATGAACATCCACCTCATTGCACTTTTTTGGCAGTACTCCTTTGCAATCTGTACAATGCTACCTCATAATAAATTGATATATAATAAATAACTCTCGTAATAAATAACTTCGTGACTCGAGCCGGTACTAATGAATGCCCGGGCCGGCTACTATTTCACTGGGGAAAATACAGTTCGACTTCCTTCATATATTTTTGTTCCTCAAGGCTCAAACCCAGATAAGCATAATAACAATATGATGAACAATAATATGATGAAGACAGGTATGCCATCAAAATCGCTATCAAATTGAACCAACTTTGATAATGTTATGTGCAAATAGCCTGCTTATTCTCAACAAAATATGATCCAACTAAAAGAATCCTATTTGCCTTAATCTTTCTAACCAGAATGCACCCATGTCAGATTTGCAAAAGACCACATAATATAATATACCACATAATATCACGATAAACAAACACGAGTACAGCCGCGGGTTCCCATCAAACTTTCTCGCCCGACAGATCAGTGAAAATATTGTAATAATGGGGAATTTCATTGAGATCCAGATAATCTTGCGTTTCCTGCAGCATGCGTCCTAATGCGTCAGCAATGGCGCTGAACGACAGCCGGTCCTTGGGCTGCAGTTGCCAGCAGGGGAGCATAATGTGCTCGTACAGTTCCTGGGAGCGTGGCGTCGGATTCTCCATCCGGAAGCCGTCGCGTACTTTGGCCACCACGTCGCCGGCCGACATTCCCGGGTAGGGCGTCGCGCCAAGGGTCACAATTTCCCATAATAACACACCGAAGGACCACACATCGGACTGGCTGGAGAAGACATTGTCAGCGATGGATTCCGGCGCCATCCATCGTATCGGCAAACGACCCTGCAAAACGGCATTCTGAGTGCATTTATGTATGTATTAACTCGAACCTATAAACACGATGGTCCGGATTTTGTTCGAGTGCTGCTTATCATCTGTCCTGCACTCTCGCAACGAGCATGATGTTACGGTATTAAGAAACTAAAGAAAACTTTGGCATTGTTGTCATATAAATCGCATGGCGATAGTTAATAAATTATTCAAAAATCAGACATCGACGACTGAACGTATTTGGCCTACGCATTAAATTGAAGCAATTTCGGCACGGGACAAATATTTACCTCAGATTTTCTTTCGTAGATATGCTTGTCGCTAATATCGCGAGCCAGTCCGAAATCGCTGACTTTGCAGACCAGATCTTCCGTTAGAAGAATATTTCGAGCCGCCAGATCCCGGTGCACAAGCTAATATAGTAAAGCACATTACTGCAAACTACTGAATGGGCTTTAATCAATCTTCCGGCAAATTTCGTAGTGCTGTGCGTTCGCACTTCAAAATGTATTCCACCTACATATTGGGAGGAAATGTGGTGCATTCCGCAGGCCACCTGGTAAGCAAATTTCAGCATCAGCCCACCCGTCAGATTGTGCCCATCCCCGGCGCCTGCCACATTGCCGTAATAATGACTGTTTCGGCTGCGGCGTAAGAACGACTGCAGTTTTCCAAACGCCACAAACTCCATTATTACGTATGTCGGATCTGCACACAAAACCTTAATAAGCAATGTGTATTAACACAGCGATATGCCACCGCTGACCTTTATCGGTACAACAACCCAGTAACTCCACGACATTAGTATGCGGTTGTAGGCTCTGCATCACATGCAGTTCCGCTAGTAAATCCCGGCGCTCTTTATCAGAAGCGTTGTCTACAAAACACACAATTATGCCACGGATATCCTTGACCTTCACAGATAATTGTTCTATAAAATACTGGGAAAAATAGGATACTGCAACACCATCACCAAATGCCGTGAAGATTGTTCCGAGTGTGATTTCACGTAAACGCATGTTAATTAAATTAAATCGGTACCTTTTAATGTTTTCACGGCCACTACAGCGATGCATCCGGATGGCTCCAGTGCCTCCGCTTTAAAAACCTGACCGAAGCATCCTTCGCCAACTTTTTCCAGTATCTGCACCTTATCACGCGGGAATTCCCAATTCTCTGCCACATCGGGTTTCAAGTAGCCATCAGGCCCGGTCTGAATCTAAAATAACGGTGGAAAATGCTGTCATTCCGTTGGTACTGGGTACACACTTTGCTTACGTAATTCACAGCTTCATTTGTTTCGCGCTAACTGTACAATCACTTACGGTAGACGCAGCAAAGTTTTCCGATCGTTTCCGGTACAGATATCGATGATTCGACACCATCATCTTTAACGGTTCCTTCGTTAGAGTACCGAAGTCCTTTCCGGAAGGAGCCTGTTGCAAACAAAAGGATGTAAAATTGTCTGAGAGATTAAAAACAGATTTAGTTTAAAATCATGTAGGACGGTAAAGCATTACGTCTTTATAAAGCGACTGTCCGGTCTCCACCGACATCGATTTGGCAATGGGCATCTTTTCCTTCATCGGCGCACGCCGCATACGATAGCAAACAAACCCCGCAACAGCCAGAAACAGCAGTGCACCCGGCAACAAAATCCACAATAACTGCAAATTATTCCGATTATTCATGGGTTCTCCGTCCTGTACGTCTTTGCGGTGCTCCCCAGCGTCTCCTTTCTCCTTTCGTTCTTCGCCATCATGCTTGACACCTGGTACAACACCAGCAATCGTTGGATCGCCTGATTCAGCGGACGTGGTGGATGTTGTTTTGGGTTTGGTGCGGGGTCTGGCGCTCTGTGATGGACGATCAGTCACCAAAACATCGGGGCCGGGTGTAAATACAACAACTTCGGGGGTTGTCACGCGTGGGCGGCTGATTGTGCGTGGGGGGAACGGGCCCAAAGGTGATGGCAGTGATGCGAAAGACATATCGTTAACAGTCGACCGAATTTCCGTTGAATTATCATCAGATAGGACGTGAACCGGCACTTGTATTTTGGCCTACAGAATGCGCAAAGATGGAAAAAAACAGCCAACAAAGGTATCGAAATGGTTGCGGTAATTCCATTGCACATATAATATTACACTACAAACACATATCGTACAACATAATTATTAGGATTTATGTATAATATCACTCCCGGACCGAAGCAGAAAGGCTGAGAACTAACTTGCCTTCATGTATCCATTGTCCACCGTTGGAACTACCACGAAGTCTCTGTAATTCTGCAATTACCAAAATTAATTGTTTAGAGCGTCGGTATGAATCAACCACAAATGATATTTTTTTTAATTTTGTCAATTATATACTGCTTTTCACGTGTGGTGTACCTGTAACGGATTAGTTAAAATTTATTAGGTTCACGTTTTAGCTCATAATTTTAATTTGTGCCCTTTGGTTAAAGAAGTGGTGAGGCGCTTTTAAATTCAAATAAAGAAACGGCCTGCAGAACACACTACTGTCAGTTTCTGAATTTATAACAGATGACCACTCCAAGATGCTATCAATCAAGATCTGTTGAGAATTGCGTTTGTATCATTGTATAGTTCGGACAATTTGTACGACGTCTATTTGTGAATCGTACTGCATCGAAGTTTCTCCTCATGATGCTGCTACGCCACTAATAATAATATATTATACAACTTCAACGTGCATGTAGTTCATGGGTACACGCACATCCGGGTAGGTCTTGCGTGAAAAAGAACAGTTGAGAGACGCAAAACAATCTCCCATTGCCAGCAATCAAATCAGCAGCTAGCTAAACACTTAAACCATGTCGCCATCAAAGCTTAACGTTTAAGTGTCCAGATCTTCAAGCGTTTGAGTCCTCGCCAAAGAAAATGTGAAGAATCATGCAATGGTAAAATTGCGTACAGTTTTACAACTATATTAACTCAACTGCAATATGGAAAATGTTCAATACAGAAACTAGCGTTACAAGGTATCTCTTCATGCCTGAATGTTCCCAAACACTTTGGATAAAATTCCGCGCCATCAAAAGAAAAGCTTTTCATAGAATATGGCGTGCCTCGATTGTGAAGTAGCAATTTGGATGTACAGACATTATCGCGAGAATGTAACACTTTCACAGGCAGCAATTAAGCAGCGGAATTAATGCGCTGATTGACATCATAACCGGAGTCGAAGCCGGAAGTGGCGAAAGTAAAAGTGGGTTACCGTTTGTTCGTTATGTTAAAAAAGAGACACACCTTAACTGAAAGGAATGCGCTACACTCGTTCATAATGTGTCTAGCCCTGAAAACAGTAATTACTACCGGCATCATTAATTTTTCTCATTCATCTTTCAATTCGTCTGAACTGTCTAATACTTCATTGAAGAAAAAACAGAAATAATTACGGCATCGATTTTTAATTTCTCTTTTTTACCTGGATATCCAACGGCTTCTTCAGCGTAACGATTCCACTCTTTGCATCCACATTAAAAAAATCACTGTATTCCGGGTTATCGGCGCTGATGTTGAATACGACATCCCTAACGGAAGTGTCATCTTTGTTTCCATTTACTAGCAACTGAGAAACCTTCGCACCTAGAACAATAATCATAATGAAAAATTCAAATAATAATGTAGACAAATGCATCACTTGCCGGAAGCACATTTTCTAATTAACTGAATGTTGACGTTCAAAAACGACACCACACACACCCGGAATTAACGATATAATATCTGATTCAGACAATTCCCGAAAAAATATTTGCTTTATGTTAACAATCTTCTTTTATGATGAAAGGAAAATGAAAAAATGAAATAGCATAGCGAAATGAAAAAAATCAAGCAATTCCATTACTGCTGTGATTATTACAATACTACAAACTTAAAACTTACTCCATGCAATATGATATGAAGGAAAATTATTATTTTTATAAAGTATTACATAGAGTTAGCAACAAGCAATTTATCACAGGTTACTGTACTTTAGCTTATGTTATGAAATGCAAAGTTTACGCTTCTGCAAAACGTGTCCGTCTCGTCAAACTACATCGTGCTGGGCGTCGGCAAAAAAACAAAGCTCAATGCTCGGCACTTTTAACCGACAGGAAACAGCATGAGAAAATATCCAGATGCAACAGGTTGTCATGATTTATCCACGCCGTGCGCCATCTGTATACTACACCTTTGTACAATACATCGATTTCGCCAAATTCTGTTTACCATCATTATTTTTACATTTTGTAATGATCAGCTGAATACTTACACAGATCCTTTTAATGTCACTTAATCGCTAACCAAAGTGTATTCCCAGAATAATTACTGCATGACACAGGCAGAGATGCAGCAGAAACTTACCAACAGGCGTCGAAACCGGAAGGTTCCATTCTCTCATGTTATGCAGCAAGGTGAGCATAGGCGGAGTAGGAGGACCAGCTTGAATTAACACTGAAATTTAAAAAGAACAATGTTAAGAAACGCCAAAATAAATTACAGTAACGAAGGATAAAAAAAGTGTGGCAGGCAAACATTACTTTTTACCTACAGAAAGCTGTAAAAAGGGAAAGAACAGATGTGCGCGCCATCGATTACACAATAATTTCAGGTATAAAAATGTCTTATGGTTAGAGGAGCCAATGATCAGTACAACATCAAACAGGAATTAAGCCGCTGTTTTGCATCATCGTTGTACATCAGTACAATTAAAAAAGCATACCCTCGACAAATGTGATCACTTAATTTATGCAGCAATTTGTTCCTCGTGTATGACTATTGTTGAGTGCGATTCAATGATGATGCACTCAGTGCCAGCATGGCTCATCATTCAAAGGTCAATGTACGTAAATATTTGTAATTATCACTTTCTCGCAACTTCTCCCCCTGTGCTTGTGAAACACTAGAGAAATTTCGTGAATATTTAATTTTTTTCCATTTTTACAAAAAACACCAAAACCATTTATATGTTATACGTGATTACAATTACGTTGATGTATTAATATAGTTCAGACCTGTATGACTCTGCCGAACGAATCTTGCAAATTAACGACAAAGTAATTACGTACAGCTCTTTCATGAATGTTTATTAACGATGTCGTTGACAGGTTTCTTACAAAATGGACGGTCGGCTGGCGATAAATTACTTACTTAAACAGCTAAACGTATAATGTAACGATCAAGTAAATTTCCATGCTGCATTGTGTAACTCGCCGACCAAACACCAGACTCAACGGTTTGTTTTTTTTTCAGGATATGTAGCTCCAAACGTGCTGACACAGTGGGGTTATGCAATTTTGTGCGTCGTAAGGACAGTGGCTACGATTTCTTCGAAATCACACACACGCACTCGGAAACAGCTGTCATTCCCAATTATTAAATTCTTTCAAAAAAGGTCTAATTTTATAAGCAAAAATTTAACGTACAAGGGAAATGTGCAAGTACACAAAATTAATTCAGCCTGGGTTTATAAGTACTCATACGCGAAACTAATGTAAAACGTCAACCTAAAACATGCAACAGTGATTGGCATCGACAGTGGAAAATGAGAACGAGTTATCTATCATTCCAAATTATTAAAGTTTTCCAAAAACATTACATATTTTACATAAATATTAATGAGGAATGAGCATCACTAATTCAAAAGCAACGTTCATTTTAACTTTTTCTTACGATGAAATTTTTTAACTGTTTCATCAGGAACTAGTACCAACACCTCATTTGGATAAAATGGAGACGAAAATGTAAGAAAAAACGGTATCGCATCAAAGCTATTTTTTTTCCAAAACACAAGGCTGCCCATTCGAATTACAGGCTTTACGATCGGCTTTTCGAAAAATCACACCGCATCGGATGGCCTGTTATTATTACCGCGATCATATATCACACACGCTCAAGAGTAACTAATAGCGGTTTGACATAGTTCAAGGTTTTTTTCCATGATACCTGCAGCACGTATACCAAAAAAAGACCCCAAGAAGTCAGCGGTGTCAAGCCTGACCAAACAATAACTCGGCCAGCAACAATGGACGCTATCACAGCGCATAACTCTTCCTTCGGCCGCTGCCGTGAATTTTTGCGGCGACGTTACATTACATGGGAGATTACATAAATATTATGAAAGGGCAATCAGCAGATCGCAATGGATGTCTCACCTGAACACAACAAAACCAGCCATACAGATGAGGAATGCTGACGAAGAAACGGTACGGACAGCATATCGGCGGCTGGAAATTAATCAGAATCCCAACAAATATTAACAATTATCGTGTGCAGCGGTTTCCCGTTGCCGTTATTATCCTTCATATTCCGAAAAAAGCGGTAGATTCTGTTGATATTTGCAGTGGATCGCTGACGAGTGGCACAGCAAGTTTGGATAAGAATTCAGGTCGCAGACAAATCAAAATGGAACGTAAGATGACTTGCACAGATCATCGAAGCAATTCACGATGTGAAAACGGCTAAACGATGCTGCAACTGGTTTTTTTTTCTCGACGATGAATGAAGCTGGCGATGTGAGATCTCAGCTCTGTGTGAGACATGATCGGTAAATGAGCGAGCTTTCTCTAACCTGCGGCCTGGTTTGCCTCATTTGTTAGTGCAGGTTAACTCCGCCCATCTGACCGTGGTCATCCTCATGTCCATTCACCACGAATCTCAGACTTAATAAATTCTTATTAATTGATAATCTTAGTATTGCACTTACTGTACGTTAGTATTATCAATGCTCTTCTTTTCAAGCAGTCGGTATTCGAGTTCAATTTGGACTTTTAGTCTCACGAGCACACTTATGTAGTTGCAGAGAAGACTACCGGAAGATACACGAGAAAAGAAAAAAACAGTCGGTATTTAAGAATTTCTCCGTGAGCCTAAGTCTGTGAGGTACTGTATCTTCATAATATATATATACTTACATAGTATATACTTAAACAATGAAAACACTTATTGGTTTGTGGCGCTCGAACGCGACGTGAATTACGAAAATACAAATGTGATGCTGTTCTTTCGCAGGTGGTTAACACTGTTCTTGTGAATTGAAGCTTTAAAACTGCCTACGAGTATCTAACCACTAGGGTACCCAGCACATAATAAAGAAAAGTAAATTTATTTCTTGTGCTATTTTCCTTTTTTGTCTCCGTAAAACGATTTTGTGATTTACATACAAGTAACAACCGAGAACGAGTCCCGGCATACTAACGATAAGGGAAAACAGCGCTAACCGGCTTCCTTAACGTTTGTTGCTATTATCAAAATAAATTTAGCGGTTAAACCATTGAAGTACAAAGCTATTTTTTTATACTACTCGTAATTTGGTAAAACTCTTTAACACTGGAGAAAAACACTGACTGGCGAGTCGGCGACATTAGTTTTAATTACTGCACACTCATATGCACTGTAATCTTTTGTTTATATTATACAGATAAGTACTCGTATTATATATAGGGGGAAAAATGTGTCTAGCCGAACCAATCCCTTGTACTTCTGATGTAAGCCAGCTGGTGGTTTACGTTGTGGCTGCACAGCGTTTTATGTAAAGCGCTGCTATTAAGGCTGTGCGGCATTGACGGTACATGTGGTATTAGCTGCACCAGGCAGGTCTGGGCTATAATACAGTTTTAGCCTGTTTACCTGCAGTTGTACGAGTGCTGCTTACCTGTTATCAGTACCTGCAATCTTAATAGCAGCGCTTTACATAAAACACTGTCAAGCCACAACGTAAACCACCAGCTGGCTTACCTCAGAAGTACAAGGGATTGGTTCGGCTAGACACATTTTCCCCCTATATACAAAGCTAACTTCGCCGGTTTTTTTTCTCCCTTTTCCTCCAACACCGTTCGGCGCTGAATTTCGCTCGATAGCTTAAAAATATACTAAAATCCTGTAGTTTGTCCCTACAACTTTAATTTTTCGATCTTATCTTTCTTCGAATTACGAAACATTACCAAAACGAATTTCGTTGATTGGCTTATCCTAAAGTATTATTATCGGATTGGCGGAAATGTGTATATTTTCGAAAAGAAAACTGCTGACACAGCATAGCATATAACTGGGGCATAAAATTGCAGTGCATTAGTAATCGGTAAAGTTTAATACTCCTGTTTGTCGAAATTTTGTAATTGGCAGATCGATAGTACATTAACATTTTTTTGGCGGAAAGAGGAAAGGGCAACAGTATAACGTGATTATCTGTACGGCAACGGGCAACTTACGTATAATCGCAAAAATCATTACTGCGTATTAGATTTTGTTAGAACGTTACTTCGAAGTTGCAAACACCACATTTCGTGAAATTAACTGCGTAATTTTCCTTCTTATTTGTACAGTGACTTCGGTTTTTTGCATGTGACAATCTTATATTTAACAATTCGCGGTATGCTAGTGATTATTAGTAGAGAAAGAATTATTTGTTGAGTGAATTACTTTTATTATTGGTTATTATTTAGATAATTAATTACTCTACTGATTATTAGAAGACTAGTGTTTTGGTGCTCTTCCATTTCCCCATAAATTCATTTCAGCACAAGAAACAAATTTCATTATGCAGACATTCACTCGCTGCATCAGGCTGGACTTTCGCCATACCATTGTTGCTTATCCGGTTCCGTAAACTAATAGTTTTATCGTAGTTTTATAATTTATAATAGTTTTATCGACAATTTTAATAACCAATACTTTTAACTGGAAATATTATTCCTGTAACACCAAATAACGTTCTGCACTCAATTTTGAAAACAAAAAAGTAATACTTAAAAACAAGGAATAATAAACACTACTATTAGAAATAAACAAATAACAATAATTAATAATAATACTGATAATGATAAAAATCGGTCATTATAATAATTGGCTCGAAAACCGATTGATCAGTCAACACGCATGATCACCAATTAAAAAAAACCATGTCAAATTAAAAACATTTTAGCAAGCGGACGCATTTACTCATTGTTTCAGGTGGAAATTTTGGCATTCTGATGGTTTTAAAATAAAGTCAATACGCAAGAGAAAGTTTAGTATGCGGACACAGCAGCACAAAATTGCGGCCTGTTAAACAGAGAGTTAGGGATTTTCGCCGGTCAGACAAAAGGGGATGGAATTTCGCCAGATAGACAGAGAGGTAGGGATTTTCGCCGGTTAGACTAAGGTACAGGATTTTCGCCAGATAGACAGAGGGTAGGAATTTCGTCCGATTAGACAGAGGGTAGGGATTTTCGCCGGTCAGACAAAGGGCAGGATTTCCGCCGGTTAGACATGAGGGTGGGTTTTTCGTCGGTCAGACACAAGGGTAAGGATTTTCGCCGGATATGCAGAGCGGTAGTAGTTCGTCATATTACAGTAAAGTTTGCTAATCAATAATTCCATAATCATTATTAACAATTATAAAAAATAAAACAATAATCAAAATTCAATGCTACAGTTTCCCAACCGAGGCCGGAGGCCGAGGTTGGGCTTGTATATACAGATACAAATCTAACGGAGAACAAAAACAAAACTGATTTGTAGAAGTACTACTCATTATAAAATATACCGAAACTTAGTTACCGACAAAAAGTAATGCAAGCTGTACGGCGGATCTGCTTATAATTAGTACGAGTACGAGTACAGAATTTTCAGAAAATACTTATTAATAAATCTTAGTGGTATCTTAATCTTACTTAGTGAGTAGTATTTTGGCTGACTTTAATAATAGACAATAGTTAATAATATTAAGTATGGCACATACAATTGTACATACCGATGATACCGTGCATGTATAACTTTACTCAGTCAATATTAATTTTCGTATGCAGTACTACGGTAGTTATACTGCACTATTAACACTAAGTAAGTACTTGTACACAAAATAGATATTTGCAATACAATACATTACTGTACTTAAATATCACACCGCACCATTGAAAATGCTGAGTGTTATTATTACATGCACTTTATTCCCTCCAACCCCATGACAACGACCTAGCCGAAATATTTCCTCCACCTTGGCGTTTGATCCAGCGAATAGTTTTTGGTTACAACAAGATGTTTTCATAATCTGCACAGTATACTAAGCGGATAAGGAACTAGACACCGGAAGACCCAGTAGTATCCCAGTTCTTTCATCGTATTCCCTTCCGTTAGGCGTACTCCATACTCGAATCAATGTCGTCTCCAAATTTGTCACCGGCAGGATTGGCCGGTCTTGGTGGCCCAGCGAAAAAGGCCGCGAAGAAGACCGAACGGAAAACGGCGGCAAACAAGAAGAAGTCTGACAAATTGGGCTCACGTTCCGGTTCATGGGCGGTAAGCATAGCACTGGGTTCATGCGCAATCAATAACCTTATAAATTTTCATTTTCCGGCACGATTTATTTACAGGCTATAGTTAATTTTAGGCTAAATTGTGTATTAATCTATAAGTACTTCTATGATCTATCGAAAGTCTTTTAATTAGCTTCACAAGTAGTTATCTACTTATACTACTGATATTAAAACAACATCTTATAATTTCATAAAATCAGTATTATATAATTCGAAATATCAATAACGTATAATTCGAAGTACAGTACCAAAGTATTTTCCAAATTTTTCATAAATGTGTTATTCGAAGACAGTCACTCCGGCAAAACGATACTGGAGCTGTAATTACAAACTTTAACAAATTTCTGTAGGCGTAGTCAACCACTTAACGTAACCAATGTTTTCGGCATTTCTTTCAAATTTTAAAAAATAACAGTTTAGTGGAAATACGAAAACGTAGGTGGAATTCATCAACAAAATTATTGGTTTTTTCTCCTAGGGAGGTCATGCTACCGCGAGCGGGATCAAACGAGGCGGAAAGAAGCGAGTACGTAATTCATAGTCATACGTCTTATACTCGTACAGATTTTGCCGTTTTGTAAATTACAGTACTTGGGGTTTTTGCTAACATAAGTCTTAAATGCAGAACACACAAAAATGTGCGTTTATATGAAACGGAATTGACCTGAGATAATGCTATTCCATCATAAAATTAAGTAAATTTAGTCCGGATATTAATAGCATCATTCGTAAGTTTATCTTTGATTGCATACTAACCCAGTTCTGCCCCAACCACCAATTATACTTATACTTTTCTTTGTAGAGTCAGAAATCGCCTCACAGTGTGGTCAAACGACATCGTCGCAGCCAAAGAGCACGAAGCGTACGTAATACATAATAAGGCATTGTGATAATGATGTTCTTACTTCATCTCTAAATGAAATTCTGCTTGCAGCGCTCCGCTGCCAGCAAAGGCGATGACAAGAAACTCTTATCGCGCCGGACCGGAAATAACATTGTTGTTCGCTTCGACACACCGGTTCTCAATTTGCGCAGTTTCTTCTAGAACTTGTGTGCTTCGTTTATGTCTGCGTTTAACAAGCAGACCATTTTCAAAGCTGGTTGAATATTACAACAACTTGTGCTTATTATTAAACGCGTTCGCCTGTAGAAATATCATCCCATTTTATACCAAATATTATTAAAGAACGCTCCTACTAACTGCCATTTATCCAGAATGTTTCCCGAAAAAGAATCACTAACCCACACCAACATAGTAAAAGAATAAAACTAAGCCACCACGGTAAATACTGAGCACCGTAACATCGGGACTGTCAAAGCCGGAATTCTCAATAACGGTAGATTTCAGGTTTATAAGGTCCATCAGCATCCAGACCGAGATAGTCAGCTTGTTCGGGTGTCAGCCGGGTCAATTTCACTCCCAAATGCGGCAAATGCAGACGGGCAACTTCCTCATCGAGCTGAAACAAACAAAAAACAGTTGGACAATTTCATTTACAAATGAATTTTAGAAACAACACACACGAACAACTCAAATGTTTTCAGAAAAAATAGGCACATACTCGTTTCGGCAGAATGTGGATGCCGACGCCGTATGCGCCAGGTCGCGTCCACAACTCCAGCTGCGCCAACACCTGATTGGTAAACGATGTGCTCATAACAAAGCTCGGGTGTCCCATAGCACAGCCTAAATTGCACAGGCGCCCCTCAGCCAACAGGATAACATGACGTCCAGATTTCAGCGTGTAGCGGTCAACCTGCGTACCGTATCCAATTATTTTCGTACCGTATTAAACTTCTACGAATGTGGTAACATTTCGCCCAACCTGTGGCTTAACGACGCGCTTCTCCACACAGTTGTCATTCAGCCACTTGACATCGATTTCAATATCGAAATGGCCAACATTGCAGACAATGGCGTCCTCCACCATGGCGCTCATGTGCTCACCGCGAATGACACCCTTGCAGCCGGTAGTGGTAACAAATATGCTGGCGCCTTGGGCGATGGCGTCCTCCAGCGGTAGTACCTGGTATCCTATGAATCAGCGCATACTTTTAATAATTTCCAAAGTAGGGCAAATTATTACTAGTATGTACCAAAAAAATATTATAAAATAAAAAACCAAAAAACAATCCAAGCAAGTTAGGTACTATTGATTTCCTTGCACTGAAACCAACAACATTTCGACAAGTACACTACCTTCCATGGCGGCTTGCAAGGCATTGATGGGATCAATTTCAGTGACGATTACTCGTGCACCGAATGCGCGTAGGGATTGTGCAGCACCTTTTCCCACATCACCGTACCCACAAACGGCGCAGATCTTCCCAGCCAACATGATATCGGTGGCGCGCTTAATACCGTCCACGAGGGATTCACGGATA
Source organism: Paramacrobiotus metropolitanus (assembly GCF_019649055.1). NCBI lineage: Eukaryota > Metazoa > Tardigrada > Eutardigrada > Parachela > Macrobiotidae > Paramacrobiotus > Paramacrobiotus metropolitanus. The sequence continues at coordinate 519,089 of NW_026570284.1, read as the reverse complement.
CCGTACAAGTTATCGAACTTGCTCTATAAAGCGACAGCCATTTAGAATTTGTTTCCGCAGAAAGTAATTTCCAAGCAAGTAACAGGCGAGTATTTGTACTAAATATCCATTATTCACCTTCGTGACAGAGTCGTTGACATTGAACGCTGGCACCTTCAGCTCTCCTTTGCGCATCATTCTGTGCAAATTGTGAACTCCGGTGGTCGTTTCCTCCGAAATCCCCTTAACGTGTGCAAGAAGATTTGGGTACTACAAGTAAACAATACATTTCGGTCAAAAATTGTGTCAGCCGTCTCATTAACTCAACAAAAAATTTCTGCAATGCGTGCAATCTGTCGTATCGCACGCGTCACATCAACTAGATGCGAATCAGATAGGCCATATCATTTAAAGACTATCACACACCGCCAAATTTATCAGTCCCTGATAAAATTAACAAGCAGAAATTATATGCATCGCGGTTGCTCTAAGTCATAAATCACAAAGAATCTCTTTGATATCTATCCAGGACACAACCAGTCCGCAAACCCAGCAGTGTAATAAGTGCGCAATTATATTTTAAAATTTTCTACGTATGTATATTGAGCACCGAGCAGTGGACAAACATTAACTAATACAGTACACATTAACCACATAATAGTCAAAATAACGATAATACTGCCAGGTGGAAATGTGTTCGAATTAGCATTCGAAGAGTCCAATTCAAATGATCTCTAGTGACTCTCTACCATACTATTAAGTACAATACCTTGTCATGGAGCAGGTTCGTCAAATCCCCACCATCATCCAGGATCATGTTGAGCGGCTCGCCGTTAGGGAAGACGAGTGTCTGCTCAATGCACCAAATATACTCTTCCTCCGTTTCTCCTTTCCACGCGTACACCGGGATACCGGTGGCGGCAATGGCAGCGGCGGCGTGATCCTGGGTGCTGAAAATGTTGCAGCTCGACCACTGAACCTGTAAAGGAGACCATCTTATAAGAATATCTAAAAAATACCAGAAAAAATTACGAAAATCGTATTTCTAAACATTACGAAACAGAAAAAATTTTTATTCTGATCGTATAATTCACCTGAGCACCCAGTTCCACTAAGGTTTCGATAAGTACTGCCGTCTGAATCGTCATGTGCAGGCATCCGGCAATACGGGCACCGCTCAGGGGCTTGGAAGCGCCGTATTTCTGGCGAAGAGCCATCAAGCCGGGCATCTCGCGCTCGGCCAGGATGATTTCGGCGCGGCCCCATTCCGCCAAAGTAGGATCAGCTGCAGTATAAAAGAGACTGTTTGCAACAGATTATTTGTTGGTTCTTACGCATACAAGTTTTCTGCATATTTTCTCAAACAAAATTTCGAACAACATTCTTACGATTAATTGGTTCCTAATATTTTTGGTACAATTTTTTTTAGTGAATAAATAAAATAAAATTGCGATAAAATAAAAAAACGACGATAACGATAACGCCATTAACCAGCCAACACCATTAATTACTGCTTAATGATAAACTGACAGGTAATAAGAAATCAATCTCGTATCATCGAAGCAATTAATGTACTTGAAAAAAACAGGCAAAGAACTTATTCACACGTACCAACTTTAAACTTGGGTTTCTCGGCATGTCCGCTTGGCATCACATTCATGGCAGCCATTTTTCTGTATTCCTAAAATGCATCATGAACTAAACTCTCACAATAATCTATGAAACGTCGGCTGAAGGTAAGCAACTAGGAAGCCATCGCTGTTGGTCGACAAAGCCGATCCATCTTGAGCGAGTGGAGAAACTGTGCAGCTGCCTAAGATGCACACAAAAATACATGTTACACTAATACAAACCTGGTTCCTCACTTTTCAATATGTATAAGAGGTGAATTCTGGACGTTTGTCGATTATATCAAGCTGGTCGCTATGATCCCGGTGTTTTTGCAGAAGCAGAAACGAAGCTTCAAAGGTTTTCATGCACTACTAAAGCCTGTTCAAGTAGCACCGAGCGCTCGGCATGGAGATGGAATCCAAAAATCCAAAAATTTCGAAATGCCCTGCAGGTTTGATCGGTTGCACAAACCGGTTAATTAGGCCGAGTGGACGGCGAATCAGTGAGCAAGTTATAAAGGGCCAAACGCGCCGGCAGATTTTGTGATTCACAAGATTCACAAAAATACATTTCGCCACAGGCGAATTCAGTTTTAGTTTTGAAAAATATGATTAAAATTTGGTATAGAAGTTTTAATCTCATATTCTAAAAGAGAGCGTTTTAAGCGGTATGGCTCATTACCGGGCCGATAGGCTAGCCGGTGACTCAGATCCTTCAGTCGGCAAGGGGACCTGTTGAACCGACTCAGCGCCGTTCATTCCGACAATACCGCTGAACCTGCGGCCTGCTAGTACTGTAGTTCCACAGACTCCAAGTTGAAGTCTGTATTCCACATTATACAAAAATTCATTTTCTGTTTTTCATCTACAGTTCTGCCTAAAGTTAGAGTAACTAGTCACTACGTATTTGTGAACAGGAACTGCTTCATTCTTCGAGTTAATCGCTTCCTGAATCGTGTGTTAGCTTTGGCGCTGTTTTGTTGTGTTTACCTTCCGTTTCGACAACTTGCACTGCATTACGATGTCCGAAGAATCTAGCCACAAGGCCCAGAAGGACTGGCGCTCCAGCAAACACCTTCACAAGCGAGCGCGTTATCTCTTGGATCATCCCGATGAAGAAATTCCCAGCGATGTTACCTTTCTTGTGGGAAATGGAGATGGTCAACCAAAACAAATCTTCAAGTGTCACAAGTAAAATGTCCTGGCAGTAAAAATTAATTCATGTTTTGATTTTTTCTCTTCTTGTTGTCTGTGCTGATGTTGCATTGTTGCTGTGCGGTAACTCGCAAGTGCTGTTGTTTAGATTCGTGCTGTCCTTGGTGAGCGCCGTGTTCCAGGCGATGTTTTATGGGCCGTTAAGCCAGTCCACAGAGGAAACCATTGAACTTTCTGATATTACACCGGCAGCATTTCAGCTGATGCTCCAGTGAGTACTGTACTATCTGTGCTCAGCAGGTATACTTCATTATATATTTTACTTCATTATATGCTTTTCTTTATTCAGTACGTATATGAAAGTGCTTCATTGTATTATTTACTGTATAATTAGGTTTTAATAAATACGTGCTTCTATTTTCGCTGTTGACGGTCTGTACGCGCGGCTTGACTGTACATTTGCTAGTCTCAGATATTTCCGAGCAGATACGCCTACGCTGACGACACGGATTTTGAGATTAGGGAAGAGATTGCAACGATGGAGAATGTCTTGAATTTATTGTATTGCTCCAAAAAGTATCTCATCTCTAAGCTGGCGAGGGCATGTCGCGATCACATTCAGTCGTGGTTGGAACTGGTCCATGCGGACATTGTTTGCTTGATTTTTCAGCAGGTACTTCTATTCCAAATATAGAATATAGAAGTATGAAAAATAGACTGGTATCACTGCTTAAAAAGTCGAAATTCTTAATTTTGCACTGAATGCTGTTATGATGGTATTGCTTTAGTTAGGATCGTACGCAGTGGAAAAGCTGCTTTGTTACTCGAGTCTGGATGCGGTTTTACACATTTGTAAAAATGTTAATATAGTTTTGTCTGATTTTAGCTTTGATTTAGGCTCGATATTTGGACGAAGAAAATCTTGCGATAATGGCGTTAGCAGAAATCTCGCGTTCCGCACCGTACATATTGAGTAGCGAAGGCTTCCTCGATATTTCCCTTCCTTGTGTGAAAGAAATCTTGGATCAGCCGAACTTGAAAGCATCCGAAAAGGAGATCTATCAGCATGTTTGCAAGTGAGCAGTTCGAATTCGAGCTTCAAAGTTTGGATCCTTTTGGAGAGATCACACCTCTAAGAATTATCGCATTTTTCCGTTTCGGTTTTAGGTGGGTAAAGCACAATGTTGCGAACGCCGCTGATAATTTACGCGAATCCTTTGGATCACTGTTGTATTCCATTCGTTTTCCAGCCTTCTCTGCTACTGAACTGTGTGACGGACCTGTAAAGGTAAAGATTCTATGCGTCTGTCTGGAATATCTGTCTTGAAAGTTTTTTATTACAGGATGGTGTGCTGACTGATCGTAATGTGCGCGAGATTTTTGAACATATGCATGGAACAGAAAAGCCAGTTCCGCCCTTCCTTGCCACGCCTCGAATGTCTCCTCCGAATCGGTACCACTGCAAATTTACTTTTGTTAACACTATGTTGAAAGACACGTGCTGGTCACCTTCTAACGTGTGGGTTATAATGTATCCGGACTACGCTCCGGAATGTTGTCGTTTTGTGCGGCAAATCGTTGAAGGGCATTTTCGCATTCAGTTTGGAGGCTATGCAAATGAGTTTTCCAGTTGCAAAAGCCCTGGGCCAGCGGTAATCGAAGAGGCTTCCGTGTTGTCACATTCGGAGATGGGTGCTTGCTGGTTGGAATGGGATGTTGGAGAAAAGAATATTATTACTGGCCTTCGTATAGCTGCTTGGAGGAAACCCGCTGCTAATCACAGCGCGGTGTTTGGCTGTGTGAGAGATACCGATGATATTCAAGATTTGTTCCGCAACGTGTCGTTTCTTCCCAAATCAAGTACCTCTATTAAGAACTTTCGAATCCGTGAAGAAGAGTAACGGAATTGTGAGAAAATGTTGTATATGAATTTTTGTTTGTTTGTGTTTTGCTTTAAATACAGCCCTGCCGGGCCAAGTTGGGGCAGTTTTTTCTAAAAATTACTACATGTCTGCCGTCAACAAATAAATAAATATTTATTTTTAACTTGATTGCCGAAGGTGTCAGGCATCTTTTGAACTATAGGTCTCTTTGTTTAGAAGATGCTTACAATCACAGGGAGGTGAAAACTAAAGTCGACCAACTTAAAAATACCTCTAAACCCGTATGGAGTGACAGCTTACCTCCCACTCATTATTTTTTTAAAAATTCGGTTGAGACCGTAGTTTAAAGGTGATAAACTACAGCTGATTATCATTCAATTCTTCTGTTGGAAGTGCTTGACAACAGGCGATTTCAGCCAAGGCTCTATGACCTTTGCACACCGTCGGCGAGCAGCGTCAAAGTGAAGGGTGACCTTATCTTCGACCTCGCCGCGCAGCCGCAGAATGCCAGAGAAAGCCGTTTCTTAAAATCTCGTTCCCAAAGCAATAAGCGTCAGCTCCATGTTTTCAATCCATGTAAGAAGCGGAAGACACTCGTTTCCAACAAACTTCGACAGCCATCTTAAGGTTTTGTTGCTGCAGCTTTTCTGTTTTTTTGTCCCACTCTTCTGCCACTCCACCTCCCCGCCTATGAGGCAAGAATTTCTCGGCACATCAAAGTGGACTAAGAGGGCCTATGACTTATTCATAGAGAGTAATAGTTTTTAGGTCACCTCACTCTATGCGTTAGGCACCCACCTTCCTCGTTAGGCCACTTTTAACATGCAAGTCTATGGGAGGTGTCCCTTGTGGTTAGGCCAAGTCAACCACTGATTGCTCAAGATTTTTGTTCTGACCCGTGACAAATACCTTTTTGGTCACTCAACAGTTTGCAGAAAAGCTCACGCAAAAATATTGATCGGTGAATTTTTTAGAGTTGCAGTTGTAAGGATCCCACACAGGACTACTACCTCACCCCCTAAATCAACCTTCGGCTCCCTACTGTCAAATCAAAACACCCCGATTTTAGTGTTTTTGGATTGGCGATAAAAAGTTACACGGGAATAGTTTAAACATAGAAACAAAGCTAATAATAAAAATATTTGCTAATTGTTTAACAAAAGTGCCCCAACTTGGCCCGGCAGGGCTGTAATTCAGCGTTTAAAATTAATTGTTCTGTGAAGTTCGTATGAATGTTTTATTCGTAATTGTTTTATGTACTGTACATACATACGTTTTTGGCGGTTGCGACTTTACTGCAGAATTCGAGTTTTTTAATTGATTGGTTTCTGATGCACCGAGCTCGTTATCGGTGTATTTTTCATTCTCCTGTCGTTCTGCAACTGTGAATTTTGACAATAATAATCCGATAAATTTATTTGCATCCGCACGGAGTGTTCGTAAATTCAACAAAAAATAATCACATTTCTAATAAAACTTCATATAAGTTTGTACCAGTAACAGGGGAACAATCTGTATAAAAAACCAAATACCGAACAAAATACTAGCACCTATGATCGCGTTCAATCAGAACCGTTTTGTCAACTATCACAAGATAACAAAGTATCAAATTATTTACATCGCTAACAACTTTTGAAGGGCCAGTATTAATGTAATCATCAGGAAAGAAATACCAATTTTACCAGATGCACTGATGGTTATAGGATGCGACTCTACCATTTGGGCATGCGCCACCGGAAGTTGTTCGTCGACTGATACGTTGACGACCTGCTCCTCCTTCGGCCGCACACCCATATCGTTGAGTTCCTCCATTGCGTCGTCAATATGGTTATCCGGGAATGCATACGAAGGAACTATTTTCGAGAACCACGGGTGATAAGGGAAACGCGCGCTAAGTGGTTTAAAAACGCTATCGATGGTGTTGCCGGAGGCGACAAAGTCTTTTTTATTATCTGACCGGCAACCGAACCACCAGACATCGTTGGGCCGTGGATAATCCGCTTCTACTGCGAATTTCTTATCGTTGAAGCGGTAATAATTGGGGCCCGAGAAGAAGAAGGTTTTGCCATTTTTCCATTGGAAGGCCGCGTCAATACGGGGCGGAAGACCGCTCCATGTACTCAACGATTTTGGATAGTCACTGGACACAGGACTGGATGCGGTGCTGTCGTAGCGCCAATACTGCGTGCCTAATATGAATACAGCAGTTTAAAATAATGATTTACACAGCAATTTAAAATAACGTCTACCTTTAATGAAATATGTGTTTCCGTTTCCGCTCCAAACAAAAGCCGCATCGATATCATTAGGGATGCCGGCGAAGCCTTTACTGATTGATTTTGGATAACCTTTCTTCGGGATTTTGTTTTCGAATCGCCAATACTTGTCTCCCTAAAACATTAATAACCATAACACTTTGAACGAGTACTCATAATTTTTCGACAAAACGCCTGAATTTTTACACTTCAAAATTTCTGCGCTTAACCCGAAAGTCCATATCTGAATATAAAAAGATATATGTCTATATGTACATTATTTTACGTTTTTATGTACATATTTTGATATATATCCGTATTTTTATTTTTATGTTTACCTTGAAGAAGAATGTTTTTCCGTCACTCCACGTCAGCGCAGCATCGAGCTTTCCGGGTAGGCCAAACCAATCCTCGGCTATTTTTCTGGGATAGCCGATTTCCACGCCGTAATCGGTCAGCTGATAGTACATATCGTCTTTAAACGCGTACGTGATGCCATCCGCTGTCACGGTGATGGCGTCGACGGTGGGCGATTGGCAGACGCTGACACCGGGGCCCTGTGGAATGTACGGACGCGGACGGACGGCGGTCGGTGCGGGTGGTCGCGTTGGGGGTGGTGCCGGTGTGGATGCCGGCTGCGACACGGAAATACGGTTGCGACCGAAACTAGGTGGCCCATAAATATCCTGAATGGCGGCGATATCATCGGGATCCAGTTGGAGGTTATCGTCGTAGCCGCGATAAAACGGGGCCATCAGGGAGGAGCGGACATTAGAATGGGACAGGCCCAGGGAATGTCCGAATTCATGCGCGGCGACTTGGAATAAATTCGTACCTGTAATGTTATTAGAATCCATAAACTTTTCAGTAAGCATTGTACGATGTACATATGTACGCTTATCCGTCGAAATCACAACGTTAACTGTTGAAAATACTACGCGAATTGGCAAAGGAGATATTATGTTAATTCATTTTTCCTTTATGGGAATAAATGGAAAATTGTTTTAATTAATTGGTAGATATGTACCATATCTTCCGGTTGTCCACGATTCGGATTCGTCGAAATGAGCGTCACCACCGTATCTGCACGATGCATGGGCCTCGTCAACACATTATTCTATGCAAGATAAACGGCAAAATTTAATCGTGTTATCTTACTGTGGAAAGTAAGCATGAGCAAGTGTTTTCCCAGGTCCATCAAAAGGATCGCCGTCGCCGTGCTCGAATTTCGCAAATCGCACATCGATGTGCACATTCCCGCCGTTTGATTTGGTGAAGGTCAGATCCGAATTATCAGACCATATCTGCAAATAGCAACCACGTGTATAATGTGACAATTGCTGTTTATGGAATGTTTAGCATGTGTCTCAAAATCCGATTCAGTTACTGTAATTGACAGTGTGAGTGTTAGGAAATTTCTATACATAATGCTGATCCTTAATTCTCTGTCAAACTTCATTCAGCAATTTTATGCAAAATGTTTATGCTTAGTTGCTTACCACGATATCATAGATTCATGAAAGGTTCTATTCTGTTACTATTTACTTAAATGGTCTACAGATAAAAATTTAAATAAAACATTTTCATTATTAAGTCTCGTAAATCGCAGTTTGTGTCTATTACCATTAATACTATATTAGCACGTAATCGGAATGTGGCAGATGTCATAAACATATATAGATATTAGATATTAGTTTTTACCTTCCAAGCGCGAGCAAGTTGCGACTCCACATCACCGCGGTTCAACTGACTGGTCATCTGCGAAACTGACCACGTCAAATCCTTGACCTTCCATTTGCTGCCCTGCAGGACAAAACGCTTGCGGCGCTTATGAGTCTGTCCGCTAGGCGGCGGTGTTTCGCCATCCACAACATCAGGTACACCGCATCGAGGTGCGGCCATCATGCGCTTAGTTTCCGCATCCAACACACCTGCAACCAGTTACAACATCGTAATTAGAATCACATACATATGTGGTCAAGGTGTTGTACTCAAGTGCAGTAAAACAGACAAACTGTTTAACTGAAGGTTCTGCAAACACCGGCGTGACACCTGTACATACACATGCACACATTATAAATTGATTGAAAATTGTGCCCTAAATATTTACAGCAATAATCATACATAACGGCGATCGCGTACAAAAATTGCCACTAGTACGTAAAACCTATTGATTTTGCGCTGAGTCATCGTGCACACATGTGAATCAAATACGCGCAGGGGAAATGATTCACGGTGCTGCAGCAGAAGCTGACCGGCAGGATGCCTGCCTGGCCTGCACTCTGCAGTGGGCAAGCATCCTTACCCGTTTCCGGTAGCCCCGCAAAGCTCTGAAAGGACTTGATAGCGTCTGCCAATTGTGTTGCTGCTGCTGCGGTGTCGGTGTTAGCGGTGTTAGCGGTGTTAGTAGAACCCCCAGCTTCGAGCCGCTGGTTCTTACCGGTTATGGGTAAGTTAGCGAACGTCTGAAAGGTCTTCACCGCATCGGCAAAGTGCTCATGGTCAATGATGCTGCCCGTCTCGGGATTAGGTTTTTGCAGATAACCGAATTTTTGCAAATAACCGTGAGCCTGCAAAATTAATTCCTATTCAACTATCGAGATAAATGGACCAATTAACGCATTGCACAGTACCTGGGCCTGCAGTTAATGCCCCGTACCGCACTTCACGAATTACAATTACATAAATGTACATAACAAGTCCATGCGCATTTATATTACCGGTATGCGAATTATTTCTATGCTTTTGCATGTTACGTACTATATCCGCCATGAAAACTTATTAAAAACTTTTCTAAGCTAATTAGACCATTTCTTTGTATGTAGCAAATTAAGTGATCGATTCTTCACTAAAATTGTATTTATAGTTCGTAAAGTTTTTTAACTTACATCGGGATCCGATTCCAATGGTAATAATGGCGTAGCATAAACAATAACTGCAGCGGTCAATATGCTAACACTTTGCAACATATGCTGCGCCAGCATTTTTAAAACTGCAAAGTACTACCAAATGGAGACGAATTAATTGTTCATCTGCGCATGCACACAAGGAAAAGCGTTGTAACGATCACAGCGACGCGGCGTTTCCAATGCGCAAGATATGAATAGTAAAATAAAATATCCAAACAAAAACCAATCCCTAACTTTATTTCTTGCAGATATTTCTCGCTGGGCGCGTTATCAATCGCGTGCAGCATGCACCAGCAAAAACACACACGATGCAATCTGGCGCTGCTACTGTTGTTGGAAAATGGTTTGATGAACGCGATATACCCGGCCAGCAGCAGCCGAGAAATGTTCTGCAAGAATAAACTAATAACCTGACTCACACCAATCATTAAAATTATGGTCGGCTTTATATATCATCACACTCCTAGTCATCGTCCTCGCCTACATTTTTCTCTTGTCGACCGGACCATGCAAAGTGGGCGGTACCGGTAGCAATGCAAAACCAAAACAATGCATAACGCCAAATGGAGCACGCGTATCAAGTGTTACGCAGGGGAATCAGGCCAGACCTTCACCTCGCGGTGCGCTACGTCACAGCGGATAACTGGTATTGCACCTGGATGCATGTTTAAACACCTTTAACATTGGCCGGCCGCTTGTCCGGTGCAGCAGTTGTACGTACGCGTCATGTACTGACCATCCTGGTGCGCCGATCAAATGTATCATATCCGGCGATTATAGGCCACACATGTGTAGTAGATCGCGTGTAATATCCGTCTAATAATGAGACAACGTTTGCTGAACATCTTTGTAATGACCCTGGCATCAGTGGTTCTTCCGCGATAACGCTCTATGTGATGCAGCAAAATCCCTGACAAATTAATTTGGTTTATTGCCGTATCGTGTGTACGTATGTGCGGTCAAGTTCGTTTACAGAAGTGTTTACTGTTGTTTAGACTGCATAATCGGTATTGAATACGGAAACGGCCATATATGCCGATAGGAAGTTGTCAAGCGATTACAACGTACGCTTCCTGGATGTTGCGGTTATAAGTAGACGTCGATTTGCCGGCGTGCGCATATATAGACACTTCCTCAAACTACGCAATCGCTGTTTTACTGCTTTCATTTTTCATTTAACCAAAGTTTTCAAAACTACCGTACTTTCTATTATCCGATCCTAACTACAACCTACAGAAATAACCATCGCTGCCTTTGAGACAAAAATAAATCATGAAATAGATAGAAGTATCGCTGAAATTGCTCGTTTAAGTTGTAACTTGAAAATAGGTACAGTATATAGTTCGCGCTTCCGGTCATTATTGCCCGCGAACAATAAAATTTACGCTTTTACTATTTTTGTACGACGCTTTAAACTGGCAAGTTAGGATTTACTTTTTATTAAGTGTATGTGACTAACAATAAGTACTGCGGGAAAAATATACTAACCAGCCGTGCGGAACAAAACAATAAAACTAAACAATCCAAAAATACTGCGCTACTATTTTACCGCGATTAAAACATCACATTCATTTTGGGTTTACACTTTACAGATCTCGCTTCTACAACGCTACTTCCAGTCAGAAATTAAATTTCACATGCATCTCCTCATCATTATCCGAATACTCCACCGTGTCCAGTTCTTCCAGAGGTACGCCGCTCTCCGACCGATCCAGACGCGAGAACAACGGTGAAGCCGGCGGCAGCGCCGGTGGCGGCGTCGGCGGTCGTGGTTGGTAGACGAAGATGCGCTTGATCAGTTCCAAATGCACCAGATCCGTGCTGATGTGCTTCTGCGGCAGTTTGACCGTTTCCGCCAGCCGCTTCACGTTCATTCTGCCCAGAGCATGCGACAGTGTTTCCGGATCTTCCGACAGACTGCGACGACTGCTGCGTGGACTGAAGGGATCGGGCAGAACACGGTGGCGATCGTCGGAGGCACGGGACACTGCGCGTTCAGTGGCCGAACCGGGCCGCTCTTCCCAAGCGGATGCGGAAGGGATCGGAGAAGTCGGGCTGGCGGCGGGCAAAACACGGGGCCGATGTCGGCGAAAATAATCCTATTAACGACAGATCAGTACTCACTGTTTAGCGAATACTTGCAGCCTTTTAATTCTGTCAACGCCATCAGCCAAGAAACGAGGAACACATAACTGACATTAAATTTTAAGACAGGGATAAGAAATGTCGTACAACGTGTTCATCATGATCCTCGTGAAATCCAAATGTGTTGGGTATTACAGTAGAAAAGCGCCAATACAAACTAGCAATCAGCCGTGAACTTAAGCGATCAGATGGACTGTTGGACACGCACCTGTACAATCTGCTTTTCCGTCGGCTGCTTGTTGGTTTTCTGCTCTTTTGGAATCCAGTTCATTTTTATTGTTTTAAATGCGGTTTGCACTATCAAAACACTAGTAGAAATCAGCCGAACGGCGCGGATTATGTTCGAGACAGAAAGATGATAAGCAACAAAGGCCGAATAACTTTGCAAAATTAGCAAACTAAATAACAAAATTAATCTGTCAGGCGGTTATCAAAATAATAATACTGCATACGTACTTAGGTTAGGAAGTTCAGAAAAAAACTTTTGGTATTAAACTTACACAAATTGTACGAGTTACTGTGAAGTGAGAACAGAGACGTGAGTCAGAGTGCAGTACACCGTTAAATACAGACAGTAGTTAAATGGCACCTTTGGGCTTTGCACTCCGGTAGTCAATGATTGATCAGCTGCTGTTGTACAGACTGTACGAGATGAATTATGGTAGGGGTACTAAAGCATTCAGATTACCGTATGCGTTGGTTTTTTTCCCTGCATTGCATTTTTTCACTAGTTTCACCAGACAGTTTTCTTTTGCAAGATTTCATTTGATTTTTCCGAACTATTGTGGTCATACCTTTTGATTGCTGTTGATAACAGTGATTTATTGTCACTTGTTCTCATTCAGTACGCTTACACTGTGATGCGATTCATCTTTATACGGCAGAAGTCAGAACCATACCGCCTTATCTGTGCGTATCGCATATCAGCTGTTAAGTCCTTACCGCAGGCGCAAAACTGCTTTTGATGTCGACAGTGGAAATTCATACAGCTGACGTTACGTAATACAGAATACTCTGCATTCTCGATTCCATAATATATTTCACAGCTCCGCTGTGTTTCTCCTTCGTCTGTTCACCCTCGATTACCTGCGCTCGCGGATTCCCGTTTCTCTGCGAAAATGGTTTTTGGGATTGATAAAGTCTTGACAGGCATCGTCAAGTACCACCAGACTGTCCGCTCGGGAATGGTGGAGCAGTTTAAGCGCGTTCGCGATAATCCCATCGTGAGTACGCGGTTCCTGTGCATGCCTCTTTAGCTAAGGTTTCTGAGGGTGATGGCTGAAGCGAGATTTGAAAGTGTTTGGTGGTGTGTGTTGTAGCCCTCGGTGCTGATGTATACCTGCATGGATTCCCGTATGATTCCGTCCCGTTTCACCCAGACGAATGTGGGAGAGATGTTCATTGTGCGGAATGCTGGCGTGCTGATACCACACCATAAATATTACGGAAGCGATGCCACTATAAGTAAGGCAGCAGCACCTGCTAGTTCTCAGTCGAAACCCAGGCTGATACCTTTCGTTACAATTTCTATGCAGTTTTTGAATTTTTTAGGTTCGTTTATTGAATGTTTGTAGCGAGAATTGAAGTATTTTGCCTCAGGCGCGGTTAATTATTTTCTGATTTATTTGGGTTTTGAAAACAGTTTGATTCGCGAAAACGTTTCTGGATTAAGTATTTAAGTTATTGTTTTTCTAATATTTATTAGGTTTCTAACGTTTTTCTAACACGATATCTTATTGGCTGCCAAACTCAAATGAATTGCTAAGGAAACAGTATAGTGGTTTTTTGGGCAGTGAATGGGTAGAGAATGGGCTATTTTACAATATTTTTGATATGTAATGAGTATATTCAGTATGCGATTAATTACTGAAAGGATCTGGTAAAAAGTTTTCATACAATATACGATGAATTCAACGTTTATATCCTTTCCTCTCGTTTTATTTACTTAATTTTACTGTACCTTTGTTATTGGTATCTCTCACATGTCAGCTGCATTCTTCGGTTTTGAGTGCTGTTTCATGGTAGTTTTTGCGTGATTGATATTAATGAGTTGTGATTAGAATAAAATGATGTTTTAGAGCGAGTTGCTGAATGGTTACGCTTATTCTGCATGTGTTGAAAATGAACCGCTTAAAGCAAACTAAAACCGTATTCGAGCAACCGCTTAAAACCGCTTAAAGCAAACTAAACCTTACATTGTTGAAAGTACGAGTTGCGGACTACCTAAAGGCGAAACTTGTGCAACTCATAATATATTAGAAATTAAAAGAAATATCCAGCTTTCGGTAGCTGTGCTATAAAGACACAAAGTCAGAAACGTAATCCGGAATAAAGTATGTTTTTAAAAAAAACAGTTAGCGCATACCAGCGCATAAAATAAATAAATAAAATTAATTATAATAATAAGCGCATAAAATAGCGCATAAAATTAATTATAATAATAATGTACGCAGTAAACAGTAATGCTGAAAAGTTCCATAATGCCATGGTCAACCAAGGTACTTCCGGTGCAGCTTTGATTCCGCATTTTAATCATAATGATAATGCACTGCGATTACAGTGTGTGCGCGATTTTCATCGCAGTTTAGTAGTGTTTACTTAAATTTCTCCGACCGACGTGTATTATTATTGCACGCCATAATGTTTGTTCTACCTGTCGGTGATATTTCACATTTTGTTTGTCCATTGTAGCAACTGAACCTGGAGCGATGGAGCTGGCTTGTGTGATAAACGCAGTCCAGGATGTGATAGTTTGCGGACATTCAGATTGCAAGGTTGGTGGCCTCTTTTTTAGAGCTGCGGTATAATCGTTTAATTTTTTATAACTGAGATTGAGACAGAATTTTTTTACGATAATTTGGGCGCTAGAAGTGAATACTGGTTAGTGGGCACTAGGTACTACTTATTTTCAAGATAGAAATAATAGAAGCAACGTACTTGTTAAAGAATGTTTGTCTTCTGGAGGTAAGAGTGGTTAATCGGGATGAAGTGGTAATTAATTCATGGACAATTTCCTGTATCTGGTATTTTTTTATTTATAACGGATCAAGAATTGATACAACAGAAGGTCAATGATGTAACCAAATGTTATAAAATATTACGATCACGATTGATCATGATGGAGAGAGACAACTTGAGGCGCAGTGGGCACTCGGGCGAACTTGTGTTCTCGATTTAAACAAGGACAAGTATTCATTAGTCTTTTAAGAGATTGTTAATTCTCCAAAGTGAGCCGGTTTCATTATTGATCATTGCCGGGTCTGGTTTCCTGTTGTCGCTTCCTGCAGCCATTTGTGAAGAAAATAATAACGATTTTTCCACACAGGCGATGAATCTCCTGCAGAATCTACGGAGCGAAGGCCTAACGGATCCGGCGCAAGTCCGTGAGTCACCGCTGCGTTCCTGGCTGCTGCGCTACGGCGGCGACTCATGGACGCACTTCGAGACGATGCTGCGCGCCGAGAAGAACCGACTGGTATTCATGGAAGGCCATCATGCACATGAAGCGGTAATTGATCCAAAAAACCAATTTGTCACCGCCGATAAGTTCTCACAAGTCAGTACACTGCATCAACTGGAGAATATTACGTCCTATCCCTTCATGCAGCGCCTGGTCGATGGCGGTCTGGTCCGTCTGCATGCCATGTGGTTTGACATCTACACCGGGAATATCTTCTACTTTAGTAAGCCGCATAAAATGTTCGTGGAGATCACCGAAGAGAACTGGGATGATTTTCTGGATGAGAAAGAACGGGAAGCTATTAGCAAACAGGTTAAATATGGCCTAATGCGAAAAATAGCTCTTTAGTGTTGTGTTATGGCTCTCATACGATTACAATGCTAAGAGAGAATCGGAGATTAGGCTTCCGCGAAAGTTTCTATTTTTATGCTTTTATTTTTGAAAAAAAAAAAATAATGGTTTCCGCTTTTTTTCCTATGCAATCTCGGTGGTATTATAGCGCTCTTAACGGTGTGTTTTTCATGTCAAGAAAGAAAAGGGAGTGCTGTGAGAAATTGTGAGAATGTATGACCTTTTGAATGCGTTAGTTGGAGGCGTGTGGGTTGAAACTTGGAGCGAGTGGACAAAAGTTGTCACTGAATTGTTCCTTTATTTATTTTATTCTCTTCTGTATATCTGTTGCTCATTGAAAATTTTCGGTTGTTCTGCGGACACTGAATTGAAATTCTGTGTACGTTGCCGTTGATAGTCAGATTGACATATTGTTTGCCATAAACATTGCTTGCATTTCTCCACTTTTTGCCTTGTATTGG
Organism: Paramacrobiotus metropolitanus; assembly: GCF_019649055.1. Classification (NCBI taxonomy): domain Eukaryota; kingdom Metazoa; phylum Tardigrada; class Eutardigrada; order Parachela; family Macrobiotidae; genus Paramacrobiotus; species Paramacrobiotus metropolitanus. Next base: position 502,881 of record NW_026570284.1, on the reverse strand, counting down.
TAAAATAATATTTTGCTAATTTCTCTGTCTTGTCTCGCGTTGGCTGTTCGGCGCTGTTGTCGCTCGATGAGTTCATAATGCCGGTTTGGACAGGAAGCCAAACAGAGTGTCCCGAAATGTCGGCCATGATCATGAATAAAAAGTGTCTTGGTTTTTTCGTCTGGCTGATACTGTGTGCCCATTGAATTTTAAGTTGGGAATTCAATGTGTAGCATCGTCTGTGTTCATGACGCGAGAAATTCATTCATCGTAACCAGCGGCAAGCATGCATAAATCATTTGCATAGATAAAAATCAAATACTTTCACAAAAAGATGCCGAATGATACAATGGAGAAGCGCAGCCTTCACGGCGATGACCTTTGTCTTTTTCTCCGATCGACAGTAATTAAGTACGTAACTTACTAACATAAATTAAAAGCGAGTCGACATGCAAACTGACTGATTTAGTCATGCAATACTTCCGGTACGTCCCGGCGCACTAGCAGTAATGCATTCGACTCGAAGTTAAAAAGTCGATTTTTAGAGACGGCTTTTACCACTAGAAGAACGAAATGATGGCCGCTAATTTGCGCGCGAGACTATATCATAAAAAGGCATTGTCTAATCCACATAATCGTACTATAATAAAGAAAATTAATTTTATAAAAAATTACTCACTGCTCGGTCAAGGAGAGATAGTACAGTACGGGTAATATAAGCCTGCCGACTGAGCTACTATGCCGATCGCGTAGTGCAGACGCTCTATAATACAAGTGTGTTGTGAGTGAACCCAGTGAAGGTCACACAATGAACATTCTCCAGGCGCACACTGGCGCTGCGACCGTGTTACGCAACACCCCAAAACCCCACTCGATTATCGATTCTTGATGAATCAAGGGAATATGGAGACGCGAGCGCACCCGCGCGCGCAAACGAGGGAAGAGCGTATTTCCTAGTCTAACAAATCCATCTTGAAACGACGGCGGTTGGCTACCCGGTATAAGTACATATGTGTATATATCGCCAAACGACGATATTGCGCACATACAAAGCAGCGCACTGCAGCGAATTTCGCCCTTCGTATAATATTCCCGTCTGGATCTATCGATAGGTTTTCTGGTGGCATGCGCGTCCTGCGTACTTGTGTAACTGTGTATATACTCCAAACAGCAAACTCTCTGCCTGGCATCTTCCTTTGGGCGATTGTATCGCGGTGTGCGTATAGCTTTGGCGTGTAACTGTGTATGTGTGTATAATACACAAAGTGTGTATTGGCCGTTGTGCAGTCCAGGCCGTTGCATATTCCACTGAATAGGAGGATAGTAACTTGTGAAATCACGCTTATCAAAGCTAAACGGGTAATATATTGTCACTGCCAGCTGCAGCAGGAGCATCGCGCGATTCTTCGGGAAGATTGACAGTGACTCGTCGCCTTTTCTTTACCTGTAACACAGGGATTTTACAAGCGCCCACTGTTACACTGACAGTGAACTGTCGTAGGGCGCGCGCGTACTGTACACACGCGTCCAGTATAGCCGTGGCTATTGTTCACCGTGTTGTGACATGTTAGCTGTTTTTATCTCTGTGCCTATATACAGCCAATGACATAACGGCGTTCCATTGACAAGGCTATCCTGTCGGCCATTTATCAGAGGAAAATATACTGTAGTTTGATTTTCGTGACGTTGGGGAGCTTTTCTTCTTGGCATTGGCTTCATCCCAGTTTGCACGGTTTCCGGTCAGCGCCACGACGTAAGTTATTTGATGAATACCGTGTGTTGGGTATGTGTGTGTCTGTGGTGTATCGGTGGGCATTGATTGGAAAGGTGGTCGTTAAGCATTTGTCACACAGAGAGAAGAGACAGAGAGATAGAGAGAGAGATGGGGACGATGAAAAACACTCGAGTCATCCTCATCATGCTCCCTCTAATTAGATATGTATAGTATTATGTCGTAGACGTGACTGTATAAGTACCGTCTGTAGCGATAATATCTGCGGAACATATTCTACTTTTATAACTTTGAGCCGTCATTCTGGGTGAAAGTCTGCAGTGCAAAGAAATCATTAGTGCAGAAAACTAGTATCGAAATTTTTAAGCTTGCATTGGGAGTTTGTTCTGATTTATTTAAGTTTTGCAAAATTTTTATTCTCCAATGAGGATATTCAAGGAGGCTTGATCATTTATACATACGAATGTATCGATACTGAATGGCGCCAGCTGTTGGATAACATAAGCTAAGATTTTGGTTTGTGGTGCTTTTCTCAAGGAAGTGGGATAAAACTGGGAGTATACGGATGTTTACTGCACCCACGGTTTACGCCAGTTGTGGTGATCTGGTCAGTTTCCTACTGTAGATTTGGTTGATTATCACAGCATTTGCTGCTATATCTCCTGCGTACGCCGTACCTGTTTCTAAATTAATTCGGGTGTGGCTTCGGCTTGGGAATTTTTTCAAACCATTTACTTCCGCTCAAGTTTATATTATGCAGTATCGTTTATATTATGCAGTATCCTGATACACAAGAATTATGAAATGAATAATATTAGCATAACCATTTCATGTGCTAATCAAGCAGCGCCAAATAAATGTCTTGCGATTACCGTCAACAAAAATCTAACTAATTGCTGTACAAACATTTGGAATTACTGTCTTATGCTTAAAAATATTTTGGAACCTTTTCTTCTTCTTCTTTTTTTCTTGCATTACTGTACTTTAATATGTACTGTATTTAGCAAAATATTGGAGGAAGAACTGTGTCCTGATCAGCAGAATAAGGATATGAGCCACCGTAATGTTTTGCGGTGTTGAAGTCATTCTTGTTCGTTTTAAAAATAAACTATCGTTAGCTGGAATCCGTGCCACTACATCAGTAAACAAAACACATATGCACTGTTAATTCCAATTGGAAGTAGTACTAGTTACAGTTGTTTTCATAAAATTTCGCTACGATAATGATTGTACATCTTTTGTGTAATTCTGTCTTATTGCGTTTAAACACTACAATACAGTGTACAGTAGGTGTAAACCTGGAAATGCATACGATTAGCGTATTCGAATGATAGCTGTGGGCATGTGATTTAGGTCGATACCTTTCACGAAACTGATTAACCGTCAACGCATTTCCGGTGCGCGTAGTATTGTAAGGAATTTAATACAATGCGTTCACGAGGCATAACACTGTCCGACAAAGTCACGGCTATACAGAGAACCGTCTTCCAGACACGAAACATATATGGCTTCTGTCTGGACGCGCAATGAATTACTGCCGTCTTTTCCCTTTTTTGGCAAATTAACCGATGAGCACTTTTTAATGGGGAATGAGTCGTAAAGCCGGGGTGGGTACCGAGCTGACGAATTTCCCTATATATCCGCTCGATTTCGATCGGGCCCTACACTGCTTCTGCTGTCGCCGTTAATTTTCGCCCAATGATTTCCGCCCGTTGGTGTTGACGTCCACTTGAAATATGTGTACCCAAGTGTTGTGCTTACTTATGGAATTATGACTTAACCCCCGGGTTGGCTGTCATGGGGCAAAAACACTGGCCGCGCGCGCGCTCGACTCTCCCGGTTGAAAATACCGGCGACATAGTACGCGTTGCGCGCCTGATGCAACATTGTCGATGAAGTACTTTATGCATTGTGGCAGCACTTGGGATATAAATAAGGAGTCCAGCTGGATTCGTATGATTGGGCCTATATACAACATCCCCCGGCCCCTGTTTAATAGGTAATACACAGAATGTGCGCACACACTGTGTATAGCCGGACGATGCGCGTATGTTGGCGGTTGCGTGAATGCAACCGTGGGTCTAAAGATGCTTTATGGACTGGATGAGTATCTTGTAGGATTTTATTGATCTTTCATCGTCCTTTGTGATATTTGCTGTAAGGGTTAAAAAATCGACAAGTAGCGAAAAACAGTTTTCCCTACAGGCGGTGACGATTTTAAATGCTCGCGTGACGCATATACACGGCGCAAAGTCCGGCGCTAATGAAACGGTGCGGAAAAAAACGATTACTTCATTGCCCTGACAATATTTATATCTCGATTGTTTGGTGAATAACTGTGCAGGTTTTTCTTTGCTAAACAAACACTGCATCCAACAAAATTTCTTAATTTTTCATGAACAGCTAAGTTCATGGAATCGCAATGAGATATCAAATGTTCAAAACAACTGTTGTGCACGCACGTGGATATATTTGTAGATATTAGTCCAGTAGATACGTACGTAGAGTAGTGAGTCTAGGGACTATATAATTATCTACTCGTAGTAGTTAGAAACAGTGCTGCAATGTTCTCAATTTGGTAGAGAAACTTCCTGTTCTCCACATAACATACGCGCTTCTTGAAACAAAAAATGCACCCGGAAAGGTTTTTGAATCACGGAAGGTTTTTGAAACCTTTGAAGATTGTCCCGGTTAATCACACATTTACACGCACCGAGGACGGCCGGATCCGGAAGCTATTGTTTTCGGTGTCGTGTGTAATATAATCCAGCTTTATGTGACGTTAGGAAATTTATACCTTGAATATCGATGCATGTAATTAGCAGGTATACACTGTACTAGGATTTTAAAACCGTTAATACCAAGCCATTATTATTTCGGAAAACGCGTAATACGATTGACGTAAATGCATTACCGCATCAAAACACGCCTTGACAGTTGTGACATGTGTGCTACTCTTTCGTCATTAAGCCACGTTCTTATATTTGCTTTGTTTTTCACGGCTGTGCATATCGAATTATTAACTTACTGCTACTGTCCCCTCTTTGTTGTCGAAAAAAGGCTACAGTATGAACTAGCTAGTGATAATACTTAATATCAGAGAGCAGTATAATAATGCTGACGTGATAAGATCGCTATATTTACGTTCGATTCTCTATTAGGCCTAGGAAGGGTAAGATCATTCTGTGTGCTGTTATCTTTAGCCATTTCAGTTTGTTTTCGAGTCTTCATATATTCTTTACTTGAATCTCCATTTTTTCAAAAAAAGACACATTGCGAGAATGTGAAAGCATACCTCTAATGCTACCACATTCTCGTATATTCCTTGCTTGGATTGCGTAAATGCAGATTCTGGGCATTGTAGGGCATCGCTGAGAATTAAAGCATATCGCATAGCATATGATATATTAAAGCATATCGCTTGCTGTGTTTGACGAAATAAGAAGATAAAATGCTTCATATGCTATGCGATATGCTTTAAAGCGTATAGTTCGTGGTCGCGTGAATGCATTTGCTAGGAAATATACGCATTGGTACTTTGTACTACAATATTCAAATGAATAAATCTGCCTTTCCGGACCGGTTCATTTTTTTTATGGACTTTGATACGCCACTTACTAATTTTGTTTATAAATACGGTTAGAACAAAAGACTTTGTCCAAAAACTTATTCCATGCTCTGAAAATTGTGTGTTGTATGTCATATTATACAGTGGATGTATGAGCAGGAGTACCTGCAGAGCAATTTGGGATACCAGGCGGCAGGCACTCTGTATATATGTTTACAAAATTATTATTCTACTCCGTGTCAGAGCTACCTTGCAGTTGCTGCGAATGTACTTTTGTTTACAAGTAAGTTTAACCGGTTTTACTTGGTTTTTTTAGGCACTAAATACCTAATAATCAGTCGTATTGAATCTGCAACGCAATTGTACTGAATTCGCAACACAGCAGCAGCCATTAGCTACGAGTAGATTACTGCTTATTAGAATTTTCTGGTAACCTCAAAAGTACTCTGCATATCGCACGTGTTTACGAAGAGCAAGTCATTTCTGCGTCCATTCGAAGTTTTTTAATAATATTTACCTATATCTTATCCGCAGTATTACTGTTTCTAATGGCTAAGAAAGCGAAGCAAAACTCAAGCGTTTAATTTGTTTTCGCCACGTTCTGTTGCTTGCCCGCTACCCTTTTTATAAATACTAAGATATATAAATCATGTGTATATTGTGTGCCTTACGTAGAAACAGGAAGCTCCTTTGGTTCATCAGTCATGAGTATAGACGATAGTCAGTAATGTTTGTTTATCATTACGAATAATAACTAGTTATACAATAATAATTAAGATGCTGCATTCCTTTCGCTTTACCGGTTAGTATCAAAGCGCCAAAAGAGGTAAAAGTATACAGGACGTTACAGCAAAATTTTTGTTGCAGTTCTGTACCCCATGACCTACATGGTTTGATTTTTCTGCTCGTTGCGTTATAGGTAGAAATCATGGTTCATGAACGCTTAAAATTTGTCTAAAATTTTTCTTTAAGTTTTTTGTGAGTTATGTAGTTTAAAATGTCGTTAACGTTCGGGACTCGGGTTGATAAGCATAAGGTTGTAATGCTGCATAAAACATGGCTAGCTTTTGTTAACCAAAAATATGATACTACTTGTAAATTCATTAACGTTGCTAATTGCAGTGACATATTTAATTCAGAGCAGTTCAAAGTAATTTAAGCTGACTGCGTCATTAACACGTCTAGTATTAACTGAAAATTGCAGTTTTTAATTACATATATACTTCAACAATCTGAGGAATTATTTAAACAATAGATCATCATCAGTAACAAAATTCACAGCAAAATAATTACAAGTGGCGTTTCCGACCCATCCGTGGATTCGATGTTAATTTTAATTGAATTCAGAGTGATATTGCTATCGTTGTTGTGTTATGTAATTTCCGGTGTCCCTACAATTAATTGTTTACTCGACCGCAGAGCACGGGTGTGGTTAACGCATGAACGGCATCACTAATCAGTGCCGGACACCGTAATTTGCCATTTTGGGAAGTGACGTTGTGCATACGCGACATATACACATTGAAGCCTAATGATAGCAATTACATCGTTTCCAATTTATCCGTCTGACCGGAATGCCATTTTGTAGATTGAGACTCACTCCACTCCCCGATTGTTCCCGTGGTTAATTTACTAAGCACAACCCAAACAGAATCATCATCAATCATGGCACCGGCAAAAGGCACCGGCGCCCCAGCCGCTGCCAACGGCGACGTGGCGGATCCCGCGGCACCACCGGTTCCCCGCACCGAACTGGAGGAAATCCAGCTGCAGATCGGTCAACAATCAGACGAGGTAAAGATAGCACAATTATTAGACTAATTTAGGATTTCAGTTCAAACATGCAGGCATATAGGTTGCTGCCGAACACGTCCTTCTAAAACTATTAACTGTACCACATGCATTTACTATACGAAGTATTTCCTGTATTCATCTTCCTTTCCACATTATTTGCTTATCATACTAAAGTTTTAAAATGCATTAATATTGTCAGACATAGTAGTGTAAGGTTACAGAAATGCATAATTTGCTGTCCTAGATATTGTGTGAGAAAGTCACAGCGTTAGCGTTTACAAGCTGTCGGCGTCTGTTGTTTTTGGTTTGATTGTCATGTTTCATTTGACTGAAGATTTTAAAGAAGCAATATTAAACACCGCGTAGAGGGTACATGGTATAATTATAACATGAGGAGGTTGGTGTATACTTGTGTCTGCACTGTACATCGAATGCGCTCCAGAAAAAAATAGTTACTTGCAACTTGCAAGGGAACTGCATTGATATTAATGGTTTAGGGTTTAATTACATCGTTTTTTCATTACACCACTAAATAAATAACTGCTGTACTGGAAGATCGACGTTTTCTACCCTAAACCTGGAGTCGCGGCTTTGTGACATTCGTTTTTTGTGGTATGTGGTACTTGATCCAGCGGCTGCTCCGAATCAGTTCAGTGTACATGTACCATCTAGTCGTCTCCACCAAATAGGTGTTACGTCACAAATAAAATCGCTTCCTCCCGCAGTCCATAAGCGCCATGTTGGATTGTGATGACTGGAACCGGTCAATATACATATTAAGCGTATATGCGCGTTCATGGAACATCATCGCCAGTCCTGTGTAACTCATCCAGCGCAGTCGCCGGAAGTTCGCCCCGACTGCACCGAGTGCATGTACAGATAAAAACCATATGGGCGTACAAGTATACTACACATATGAAATTTGGGTCCGGCAGACTTCCCGGGGAGACTGCGTTAATGTTGATGGAATTGCTGATGCGATGACTCCATGTGCCTTATGATCTGTACATCCTGAACATGCTGGTGTGGTGGATCGAAGCCGTAAGCGAAGGGTTTCAGCTGTAAAATCGACTGACTTTTCGTGTGGATAGGAATTAAGTCCTGCATAGTGCAATCTGCCGATATCTCTATCGTATATTATGTCAGGGCTGCTCTTCCGCTTCACAAGGTGGAACTTTGAGACTGCATTCGCTTGTTATATTTTTCGCCGACTTTTGCAAGTTTTTTATTTACAATGGTTTTACAGTTTATACGAATCGTATTTAAGAATTCAGATTGTGCTCTAAACTACGGTCGAGTTTAGAAAATGCCGTTATCTGTAATCAACGCAACTATTTCGTTTATTAGAAACTGTAGGTTCGTACTGAGGAACTGAAGAACAAACAATTTTGAGCTGTGTGTGTGATTTTGTCTCCCTTATCGTGATCGAGTTGCAAATGATTTTGCGGTTCCTGAAACGATAAAGCGAACAAAAAATCAAAAGTTGGCACCACCACAGAAATTCAACTATAAACAATAAGCACAACATGCTTTTAAAGTTTCTTGTGCAGTCCTAGTGCCAACTCCATTTCACTCGTATCCTTTCGAGCGAAAAAAAAATTTCATTAGCATACTTTGCACTAGAGTCTAAAATATAATTGCAGAATGAAATAGCAATTCGATTGTTAATTGGTGACGTTTTGATTTTTCTAGAAAGTTATCGTGTATGATAAATGAAAACGAAAATCTGATGAAGAATTGTGCTTACGTTGGTTTATTTTTTCCGAATTCGTCTAATCCAACAGTTCATTTCAGTTGGTTTGAAGCGTAAATACAATCGAAGCTGCACAATCTGGTGGGACACTGGCCATGGGAATCTCAAGCAGTTCGCTTGCAGTTAGCTTTCTTGTCGACCTTTACCACAGTTTACGCCTTTTACCGACATGTCTATAAGACATTTTACGACTATATAAACAGCCCATCTTGCTTGTTCAGTTCCATTGAAGACATTGATTTACAGTTATACATATATCAAACGATCCTACAACGATCGGGATTTTCTTTCCTTGAAACGCGATCGAGACGTTGACCGCGGCAACAATTTTTTGGACGCTATTGTGTTCAGCCAGCTGCATCGCATTGGAAGATGGCAGGGTATACGACAAACCATTCCTGTCATGCAATACAACCACAACACATAATCAGACAGTATATATACGCACTTGCTCGATCCGGACACGGCCGTAATATGTTTTCTAGCAGGACATAAAATGGGGAGAAAAGTTTCGATTTTTGGTTTGTGCAGCCGCGTATATACTTTGTATATCTGCATACGGCAGACGAGGGGAGGAATAGAAAAGCAACTAGTGTCGAGTGATATAGCGCGGATCGTAAATGATAGTTCATCTGTGGCTTTTTACAATTCTCCTCGTTTCCCCCGGTCCAACGATCGATGTTAAGTACTGACTTTATTTCGCATACACTCTGCTCCTCTGTGATATATACATCCCAGCGCCCCGACTGTATAGGTGCGTTCCCGAATGCGTGTTGCCCGTGTCAACGGGAAGAGAGGCCGGCTATGCATTTTTCCTTCTCCAGGATCATATATATGACAATATGCTGTACACGCGGCGGTTGGTCGTACGTTTATGTATTGAGCCTGTATTTTTATCCCGTCATCAGTTTACTCCGGGTATTATATGACCTCTTGTATATTCAGTCATATATACAATATCTATGTATTTCGCTCTGGTCACCCATAACGCAATCTGCACCATTTTCCCTATCCCCACCAAAAGTTGGCCAGCATCCCGGTGTATAGAATTCCCAACTCTACATAAATGCGTAATTGCCGCACAAAGTATGTTGGTTCAATAAAGAGCCATTTTGTGTCTCCATCTTGAGTAAATTTCTCTCCATTGCATGTCAACCACTTGAAAATTGTGCGAATGCTGCACTGCTGCCGCTTTCAGCTGGCTGTGGAGAAAAAACCCACCACTGCCACTCGGACCATGTGCGCTGCCTGTTACTTACCGAGCTTTGTTGGATTAAATTAAAAAGTCAACCCACAATAAGCAGATATACATAGGAAAAGACCGCGCCCGAATGTCTGCATGGGATTGTATAGTGGAGTGTGCATTTGTGTTTGGTGGGCATGTCGTTAACCTGTTATTTCGCGGCGATGTTCCTCCTGGGTGGCCGGCTAATCCCTTCTGGGCCCTTGTCGTCCGCCTGAACACTTGGTCATATATCGGTCCGAATTGTATTCTCCGGCATCCGTTTATAACGTTGACGATTTGACGATATGTATTATTAAATTTATCCGGGAGGACCTTTTTCCCTCTTCGCGTCACTTTCGATTTACATGATTCTCCAAACTACGTGTGCGGCGAAATATATTTCCACTGGATTTACACTTCGTGACACGGCATATATATGTATGCGGTGTCGTTTCAGTGGTCACACATCCAATCCGATCCGGCAATGTTGCTCGCGCATGTGTCATTAGGGTGGTGGTTTTTTTCTACGCGGGAATAATCGCTGTCGATTAATCCGCTTATTCTGAATCCCGCGTTTTCCGTATAGAGAGAGCGGTTGCCTTTCATGACAAAGCTGTGATAAAGCGTACTGTGTGTGTGCGGGGAGATAATTATTGGTATATAGAAGATAAAAATGGCCACAACCAAAAGCAATACCGGAAGTGCGGCTGGCCGAGCGCCGCGGAAGACCGGGAAAGACGCTGCCGAACCCATTGATCTTAAAACTCTTGATTTGAACTTAAGGGGTGATAACGAAACTGAGCCTGAGCCACCGCGAAAAAGTAGTTTAGAAGTGCAGATTGATGATTCCATGTACGAGGTAACCTATATCCTTCGGTAGTTTCAGCTTTATTATCACTCTCGTATATTTGAACATATTAATACCTATAATAAAAGATGTAACGTAAGTCTGGAATTATCGGACCGCGTAATGGTTTTAAGGGAAATACTTAATTATTTTTTGTTGACATGAAAGCCGTATTTAGTCGGATGCTGTGCAAGTTTTCGAATGAATAGTTTCGCTTTTAGCGATATTTGCAAGTGACTGCCTCCTTGCATGAAATCGGTAAACTTTCGCACTTGGAAACTTTACATAAATATAAAGGTCACAAGAAATTCATGTATTACTGTTAATGTTTACCAGGATATTTCGGCGCTTAATGCACCGGCGTATTCGTGAAAATGCCAAGTTTTTAATTAAGGAAATTGATGTATAATGAGCAGCCGGTACAAAGAGAGAAGGTGTTCGGCAGCACATTACGCTTGATCAGCGGAACTGGACTATTGATTGTTGCTTGTGTATGGTGTGTTATATGTGGTTTGCTGTTGAATTGATGTTTCCTTTCATTTGTAGACCTTGGATTCCACGCGCCGGATGGTGCAGATGCTGGAAGAGGTAATTAGGCATTTGAGTCAAATTGAAAATTTATCGCTGCTGCGAGTGCTAGTGCATGTTAGCAATTCTCCAGGCTATGCGTGTGCGTGTGGAGCTGAGGGAAATACTGTACTTTATCACAGGGAAAAAATACCCACTGCACTTCCACTCAGTAAACTCGCACACCGGTAACTCCATCTGGCTAGTCGATTAATAATTCCCATGCATCGTAACGGGCTTAAATACTGGTTATTAATACGATGTATTTTCACCCATGACGTAATTTATTATCGCAATCAGTTTACGGAAAAACCATGATCAGAATACGATCATAATCATTATTATGTAACATGCATTAAATCTTGAGAACGACGGTTCTCTTTTTATGGCATCTGCTGTTTCAGTTTTACAACTACATTGTCGATTTTTCAAGTATATCTTTAATAAATAAAGTCCATACGGGTATATTTTTTCAGTCTGGTAAATCCAATATAACCGAGATAAAATGAGATCAAGAAAAATGGATCCAAGTAAACAAAATAGAAAGCCTGCCCACTCAGTTACCCAATCAACATTTGCCGCACCTAAAGCTTTTTCGGCTGTAATTAAATTTGTGCGTAATAATGCGATGATGTGGTGCGAATTTTATACGCAAATAAATCTTCCACTTCTTACACAGCAGCTAAGAAATAATTCTTCTCCCACAAAAGCTTATGCGAGGCACAAATATGAGGTAGGCGAAATTTATGTACAAAAAAAATGGAATTTACCGACTCTTACCGCATTTTCAAGCTCTTTTTCCGTGGTCGATTAACAGAAGATTACACGACTGACTGTAAATTTTGTGTACGTAGGACCACCATGTTTTCGATTTATTTTAGAAGACCCATGTTAAGCCGGAATATTATCCTACCGTATATGGTAGATTCTCTTCGCTTGCGCTGAAATCAGATAAAATTTCATATTTCCGTTCGCTTAACTTGAACCAATTGCCTTGAGCGATTTTGATGAGCATACTGGGCCCGGCGACATGACGTTACTGGTGTCTCACCAGTTACCCTTCCTGTCAATTTCATTTATCTCCCAGGAGGCTACTAAATCCCTGACCATAACCATGCCTGCAAAACATATATCGTCCAAACTCCGAACGGGGAGCTAGTCAATGAGTAAACCAAAGGATTAAGCTAAACAGACATGGGCACTGCTTACCATATTTTTTTCTCTGGATACTATACTCTGTATATGCGCAGTAAACATTTATGCCATGCGTACTCATCCACTTCTCTAGAGTCTAGATTCCGTTTTCGATTCATGAACTTGCCGATAAACGCGAAAATGCAGAGATCGGTACATGATGAATTCACAAAATCAGCCTCTGTTCTTTAAAATCTATATAATTTGCAATTCTGGCATAAACTTATTTTATTTACTAATAAATTAGGCTTTCTTTTAAAAAATGCTCTTATATGTTTTGGTTCAAAAGTTCATCGACATAGGTTAGCGCTTAAATCATGGCATAAATCAAAGCTCAGAAGTTTCTAAATTGCGTGTACGCGTATTGGCACTGTGCGCTTGCTTGCTTGCGATGAATAAATAGCGTTTTGAAATCCCAGTTCTTTTAAATTTTGACGCTCTCATTTACGCTTGGTTGGACAACTGTCGTGTTACGGTTAAAGGCGAATCTAAAATTATTTGCGATAAATTGTGAGCAGATAAGCATACTGCAGAAAAAACCTGATGGTGAAAATGTTGAGTATAAACGCATGCTTGATCTGAGCTGCTTTGTCTTGTTTGATAAATGATCGGAAGTAATGAGAAATTTGCGTTTTTCTCACAAGAGGTGACAAGTGCAATAATTAATCTTGTTGTAGAGTAAAGATGCCGGCATCCGAACTCTGGTTATGTTGGACGAACAAGGAGGTAGGTACAGACGTACAGTCATAAAAACGCGTCATGTAAAACAAGTGCGCGTCGTCTTCATATGACAAGCTGGAAATAGATTCTTGGAAATTATAAATTTTACATAGGAAATGTTTCGGATGGTGTTAGTGTTTTTATATTTTTTTAAATCAATCTTTGCAGCTGCAGTAGTGTACAGAACACTTCTACTGCATGGCTCGCTTGCATATTTTGTACCCTGATACACCATATTTGCATCCGGCGCGAGAAAAAAACTGTAAATTACTTACTATCACCACACATACTAAGTTTAGTGATAACAGTATTTCAGTTAGTTGACGTTAACGCGTTTTATCTATCATAATCCATTTTTATGCTATTGCAGAACAACTGGACAGAATAGAAGAGGGCATGGACCAAATTAACCAGGACATGAAAGAAGCTGAAAAAAATCTAACCGGCTTGGACAAATGTTGTGGATTATGTGTTTGCCCATGGAATAAGTAAGCCTGCGATCGTGCACTACGTGCACGACGGATTTACCACATGCGTATTATGAACTGGTGCAGTAAGGCTTTTCTTATAACTTTGTTGATACTGGTATGCAGTTGTCCAACTACGCTGTTTATCAAACAAAAAGGAAATTCAGTAGTCGCATATTTTTAGCATTTGATCATCGGACGTCGAGTAATTTATTGTGATTCTATTAAAATCAGGGGGAAGAATTTTGAAAAAGGAGCCGACTACGATAAAACATGGAAAGGAAATGATGATGGAAAAAGTGCCGGTGGACCCAGGGTGACTGTGCCAGACGGAGGTGGTCCCTTGATGAGCGGTCACATGTTGACACGGTATTTGTTAGTACGAGATCATATTGATCACTTTAACGATGTACAGATTAGTTATCCGTTACTCTGTTTGTATTTTAACGATTTCCGACAAGAAATCATACCCTTAGTCATGACTGTACGAGTACACTGCGCTGCAATGTTAATTTTTTTTCCTAATGTACATAGTGCTGAATGTTGGTACTATTTATCAGAAAGTTTTGAAATGGCGCATTTCAGTAGAATGTTTTTGGGACTTTTTAAACAATTTACCGTACGCACGTATTGTAAATGTGTTGAAGCCGTACACTTTAAAACAGATCATCACTATTCCAAAAACGTTATTTATTTCAAAAATGTTTTCAAAGTACACGCTTATAAGGTTCTAAGACCTGTTCTTTGCACTTTACGTTAGGATCAGATAGGTGTATATCTGACTTTCTAACTCCGAGTAGGACTTGATGATGTACTACTTACTGTATATATCTATATATATCTACTTTTGAGCACATAATTACTGATCATGTTTTAATATTTCAGTATTACAAACGATGCCAGGGAGGATGAAATGGAAGAGAATCTCGGCCAGGTGTCAACGATGATCAGCAATCTGCGTAATATGGCCGTGGATATGAGCGGTGAAATTGAGACCCAAAACCGGCAGCTGGACCGAATAAACTTGAAAACCGAATCCAACCAGACGCGCATCACCGAAGCCAACAAACGAGCCGACAAACTGCTTAAGAAAGCTTAGAAAGACAAATTTCATCCAACGATGTATCGCTCCACCAACCATGCTAATTACCAACTCTTACTGGCATACCGACCCGGGGATGACCTTTCGATCTTCAGTGTTCTTACGTTTGCTAATTTTCGCATATGTGCGTTGTATGTAATTTTCCATTGAAGAGATATATGAAGCCGCTGCATGCATATATACTCTATGTATTTTGCCAGGTGATCTCCGTAGTTTTAATTCAGTTTCGACATAACCGTATGCACGTACGATTGTCGTTTTCGGTCAGAGTATTTCGCTGCTCGTTAATCTGGTGGTAGACCGGATTAACGACCACTGGCTATAATTCTGATTGGTTTTTACCTGTGTTTGCGCTAGATCAGGTGTTGTCCATGTTGCTGTTAAATTAAATAAATCAATACGTAATTAAAAGTATCCACGTTGTAGACGCAACGACGCACTGGAGGTTACCACTTTGACTGTCAATAATAAATACAGTGGCGAACACCTAAGCAGTCGTTTCGATATCCGACTGCATTTCATACGAGTATAACGTCTTCGTTCAGGTTCTGTTTACGAACTCAGCAACTTTTAATTACAGCGTGCTGTTTATCAAATCTGTACGCATGTCTACACATTGATTTTAAGCGAAGCGACAAGGTAAGGCTAATGTAAAGGTGTTTACATTCAGATTTCAGACATATTTCTTGGTACTATTTTCCAGTATCTGTAGTTCACTTTTGCATTGTGTGGGACCTCTGAAGTAGGCAGATCATTCATATTTGGTGTGAAAACGAAATTTTCGTGCGATATTTGGTTGGGAAATTACTTCGCAAGTTGATTTTTATTGACATTAATTTTTATTAAGTGCAACGTAAAATTCTTGTGAAAAAACATTTAGAAATGCAAATAACATCGTTTGTGCATAGTGACAAAAATCTCTGCTTAAGGGTTGTAGAACGTAATCCTCTATCAAATGTCTACCAGAGAAATACGAAAAAAACATGAGCCGAAGCATAACAATATATTACAAAATTCCACACTCTTAAATGTTACATTGTCTGTCTGCTGCAGTATCTTTTATAAAGTAGTATTGTACGTGATACACGTACAATACAGATTGCTTGTGCAACTTTAAGTGATGGCGCAGTGAAAAGTGTACGTTGTACAAATATTATTTAGTGTTTTCGTCCACAAGCGTATTTGTATAACTACTTTCTTATGTAATGAAAGAAGTTTGCTAAATTTTTTGTGTCTATAATAATTCTAACAGTAACAAAAATTCTTCGAAAATTCTTCCGTTTTACGTAAACCATCCAACGCTTCTTCCTTTGAAAATATCTCTTTTACTTTCGCCACTGGCGGTGTGCGGACTGAACTGCACTGCGTTTTTAATAACTGCTTTCGGAGCTTTTCGCCAGTTTCTACCCGACGCATTTGCAGTTAAGAAAGCAGTTCCGTATTAACTTATAAAAAGGTATTTTAAGATATAAAAATAAAAAGCATGCTCTGTTCAGTTGAGAGAACACAAAAACACCGGAAGAAAATCGGTTCGGAAGGAAAGTGATTAAATGTGAGAGCCGGTGGGCGATGCGGCATAAAGGAACGATATAATCATATGTCACTTGCGACATATGTCCCAGAAGTAGCCGGCAACAATGCAAGCAACTGGCAACGAGTACGAGTACGTAGCTTGCCTTGCTAATGTTTAAGATTATTAAGTAAAGCACCGAAACCGGAAGCAATGACAAGTGGACAGCAAAGTTCGCTAAAACAGGAAGATCTTTTCTTTTGGTCCCTGGTCGGGAAGCATTTCCATATATTACGCAGGTGGTATTAATACCACCTGCGTAATATTGGCAGCCATTGTCCATACCGATTGAAAATGGAAATATTTCCATTTTCAATCGGTATGGACAATGGCTGCCGAAAATTTCTTTCGATCGTTGTTGTCCGGTCGCAGCGGCTATACTTTCCCACATTCATCGACAAGCGCCTTGATATCCTCTCCCTTCGGACCGTAGATCTTGAAGAATGAGCGCGGGAACCATGTAACGTTAACGATTATGGCTGGATGCCGGTGGAAGGCACTGGTAGCGAATACACCTAACGAACCTATACAAGTACACATGCTGTACTTATAAAATAAGACGATATACCAAGTTACCAACTATACAAGTACATATACATTTTAGACACTGTTTGTTTGTTTATATACTGCGGTATTGCATGTAAAGTGTATTTACCTGATCGGTGAATTTCCAAAAGCACTTTGCACTGTGCAAACTACTCGTACGTAATATCGCCAGAATCTCCTTTCTATGGTCATCTCAAAATTTAGTGTTCTGTCGGCACCGGCGTGCTATGGTCTGTAGGCCCAGTGTAGGGCGGCCTTGAAGTATGTAAGTACACCTCTATTACAATAAAATCGTGTTGGGAATTTTTCAGACATGCTTATTCGATTACGTTAGCTTTTTGGGGCCAAAAACGCTAGAAATGCACGAACGAATATCACCAAGTCTTGAAATTTGTTGAAATGTTCCACAAAAGTCAAAACTATTATTTAATTTTACGCTAACCGCCTGTTTAATTTGAAATTCCAACTTGTCTTCTCTGTACTGTACATGTCAGGTACTCGTACTGCGTTTACCACTCGCACAACATAAGAGGAAGACAATAATTTATTATTATTAACTTGTAATTATTGTAAGTCCTGTACAATTTGTACATACTGTAATAGCTGTGGCATTTGACAAGTGCCAATACACATTGAACACTACTTCTAGACTAGTATATAGCTATTTAACAAAAACAACGCATGAGTATTATTTTCGAGTACATTACCAAAAATTAATGGTTTCGCTGTTTTAAATAAGTACACAACGCCATAAACTTGGCTTCCCTTACTAATCCTATTCCGTGAAATTTAGTGAAACCGCATAAACAGATATGTACAACAGTACAAGTACTATGTGTACGAGTCAAGCAGATGTGAAATTCCAAAATCGATATCATAGCGATAAAGGCACTTGTGTGCGCTCATCATGCCACACGTAGGAAAAACACTGCTGTCTGTTATCTCTGTTGCAGTTATGAATTTACACTCGCGTTCCTATTTGTCGAAGACCAGTCTCTAATCCAAGTACTTCTCAGCGAAATCCACGTTTTCGATTCTGTAGCATAATCAGCCTGATTATTCGGATTCTGGTCATATGTAGTGATTTGCAATGGAGAAGAACGAGGATGTGACGGACGACGGGCTAACAGCCATTGATTTCAAAACCGCCCGTATCCGTTTCACAGACGAAACGACCGTATCACCCAGCAGCACGGTCTCCGCTCCCACATCCCCCCTGCAGCACCCTTCCCCTACCAGTGAGACCAACACCGTACCGGAGGAATCCAGTATCAGCTCCACCTTATTCTCCACACTGCGCCGTTTGTCAGAAAGCATCAGCCAGTTGTCGTCGTCAGGATCCGCGGCCAGCACGGCGGCCGCAGCGAATGGCGCCACCCGAGGGAGTATTAGCGGCGCTTCCGGGCCAATACCGACGGGAGGCAGCCTCGGTGGCGCGGCGGTGGAGGAGGCCAGCCGTCAAGTTGCCCAGAAGGAAGCGGAGCGTTCGTTAAAAACCTACTTTGCTTTCCGGGTCAGTGTGAAGATGTTAACTAGACGGCAGCGTTGTGCTGCTGTAGAAGTGCGCAGCGTGGTAGAGTAAAGCAAAAATATGCGCAGCGACATCCGTCTCCCATGCGGGCTTTCCATTTGCAATGTACTCGTACATATGTACAGTATGCAGACTAAACCCAAAACTAGAAGTAGATAAAAAAGCCTAAAAGGTCCAGCACTTGGGCCGGTCAATGGCGTAACGATGCTACCAAAAAAATTTACGAAAAATATTTTTACTTCTAAAATTATTTTGTTGGTGTGGCCGTATATGATTTATTAAGTACGTGTAATAATCGTAATTTACGTTTTGTAATGTAGGTTATACTGTGTACTGAAAAACTATTCAATAATATTTTGTTAGCCTAGCACAGTAGTTTAAAATATGACAGAATTAATGCATCATCAGCAGAGAACGAAAGCTTGACTGCGGATGTCGAAGTCAGCAATAATTAATTTTCTTATCGCCTAATAAAACTTTGGCAGTAAACAACAGAATTATTGCAAGGCATAATAATCATAGAACTCTTTGAGCAACAATTTTCTGAAACCATACTTTTCATGTTTTCCCAGGATGGCGGACACACCATCGCTAATGCCATAAAAGAATGGTACGTTCTACCAACGGTGCCCTCTAACATGCACCTTACTTTATGGGTGTTAGATTACGACATGCGGCCTTCCCCTTTGCTACCGCGGGAGACTTGATCTTGCAGCGTATTACATCCATTTCTTACAGCATATGCATTTTGTAGCCTTCCGGTGATTACGGACACGAGCAATCGCGAGGGGAAACTTATCGGAATATGGCTACTGACAGAGTAATCGCTATGGGCTCGTATACCGTACCCTGGCATTCCACTTAAGGGCTGACATTTCTAACACCGTTTCTCCCTTTAACCGGCTCATTTTTACTTCCGACAGAATATCCCATTGGGATGTGGAGCATGAGCGATTAGTATTCCTGACGGAGCGCAACAGTAAGCAGTTCGGCCCGAAATCTTTAATCACCAGACTGATATACAGATGTAGAACGTATGCTATAACGCGGCTTCCGGTATTGTGTAAATTCATACAGTGATCATCGTCAAGTATGACCTCATCCAGTTAACCCTAATAGAATATCGACGGATTCCATTGCGGGTAAGTGGCCGAGGTTATTTAGTTCTTTGGCGTTGTTGTTTTTAGTGACAAGTGGGAAAAGGTGACGATATGTCTGGTGATATTGCAGTTGATTAACCGATGCGTGTATGGATCACTGCGCTATCCGCCTGGCTCCATCTTTGAGTGCGTGCACAAGAACATTTGCCGGGATTTCATATCAAGTTAATTCGGCCTGTCGTTAACGTTAAGTGACCTTGGATTTTGCAGGGACCGTAATCAAACCGGCCTGCGGATTAGCTGGCAAAATGAAGCAGAAGTGAGGCAGTGTTTAACTGAAGCGAGCTAGGTCAAAAATTTCTTTACCCAACAATAAGTACATGCAAGAAATTATGTCGAAACGAATTTTAAAATGTTGCGGTACTTGCTTACTGAAATATATGTTTAGACTGTAAGTACCTCTGTGTTTTGAGTGAATAATCTTTGTAAAATTACCGCAAAGCAGTTCCCGACAGAATGTCAAAAAAGAAATGTTTTATGTCAACAGTAAAGGTATACAAAACCCAAAGCGGCTTGTCAATAATGCATAGTGCGTGCTTTTCAAATAGGTTAATGCGTAATTTTTAAAAGGTTAATGCATGACTTTTTTAATAAAGTGTCTCTGGTTGGCATTAGGTGCCACAATCGGTTAACTGGAATCCCTTCTCGGAAGTTCCATACGTGACCTTTATTGACCACTCCGCTGCGGCAGATCTCAGCGAGACGATCATCGCTGGCAGCGGCATTACCGGTTATCTCCTGCAGGGCTTCCTGCAACCCTTTATTACGGCCTGTCGGCAGGAAGTGGACGCACATTCCGGTGCTCTGAGTTATGAAGAAACCGGCATTATGATCGAGAATTATGCGGGAATTCTTTCTCATATCTACAATAAAGCCCAGGTATATTTTGAAACAGATTTCGAAAATTATAATCAACAAGTAAAGAATTTTTAATGTTTTCTTGTTGCAGTTGGGATTTTTCAAAAGAAGAGGAAAGATTGCTTTTTAACTTGATTTCTATAAAACTGAACAGTCAAATTCTGTTGCACATTTTTATGAATGGTTACATTTGGGTCTTCGTGTAATATCCACCTTATTTCTTCCTTTCGATTGTGTGATTCAGTGATTGTGCGCGTGATACAGAATAGTCAGTGCTTTACATGATTTTTATACAGAACCAGAGAACTAAAATTGTTCCAGTTATTGTTAGTAAATGATTTTGTTCGCTTTCTGTGTGTTAATCCGATCGATGTTAATGCCAGCTGTAAGTTGTAACAACAAATTACGTCAACATGTCAAAAAGTAACTAACCACACGCTCATAAAAGCCATGTTCCAGCGTACGCACACTAACCACACGGTGGTTTCCCGAATTTAATTGTCAACAATGATTGACACAAGGAGAGCGGGATGGCCATGTTGAACTTTGTATTACCAGGGCTGGTCCATGGATTTTAATAATTCAGCTGTTGTTTCTTCCAGGAAATTATAGTTAAACTTTTATGGTCAATAAAATTGTATAGCCGGGCAATCCATGGAGAGAGAGAACATCATGTTCTGTGCACACACGTATTGGCACTTAAACGTCATTGGGACTAACCGGCGATTGGCTGTATAAGCCGGCAGCCAACCAAGCGTTGCTATCTCGTTAAATAACCCTGCGCTCCTGTTAAGCTTGACAGGCTTTAATTATCCTTCGATTAGAAGCGCGGGAACAGGTCCACATGTACAATACAGATTGCGGTTAGAAAAAAGTCAATGAGTCATATTTGTCTTGGGACATAATTATATGCCTTAAAGGAGTTCCCGCCTTAGCGGACACTGTGTACTATAACAGCGCGTGTCCGCTTCCGGCGTGAAATCCCGTGCGTGCCATAGGGAACCGCCCAAATGTATCCGCCGCCAGTGACGTGGTGTTGATGTTGTAAAACACAAATTGCTGCCGGTATATAAAGCCCAGCAGGAATATGGCTGCGGAGTTGTGACTGTGTAAGCGCCTTCTTTTGACCATATTAATCGGGATTGTCTGGAGCGGTGAGACCTGGTGACCTATCCACTTGGTTTGCGACTTAAACGGTTTGAGTGGTCATCCATAAACACCTTTTGGGAGTGAGCAGCTTTGCGGGTTCAAAGGTACGTGAAAGACTTTTCTTATTTCGTGCCAAAAATTTGAAATTGCGGTGTTGTAGTTGCACCTTATGAATCACTATTCAGATGCTTCCGTTTTCGTTCTGCTGGAATGTTTTTTTTGCAGAAGGATTTTTAAAAACATCTTCGGAAGCATTTTCGCAATAGCTACTGCTTTGTTGAATTTGAGTGGCATCGTAAAATTGTAACCTGGGAGCTGGTTATACTAAGGCTGCATCGTTTGCACCTAAAGCATAAAGGTCAATGATTTCTCGTAATTACCGCCACAGATGCTAACGTTTTCCGATGAAAATTTTAATTAGAATGAATATAATTATTTACAGCAATAATTAATATGCACACAGTAGCACATCAGTTGTTGTTGTCAATACTTCCATTGTGCTCCCTTTTTTAATATAACTAATATATTAATTTTGGGAATTGCAATAGCCAAAAGTAGTGATTTTAAACAGGCGTGTGTAAATCCGCGTTTTTAAAGCAACTGAGAAGCCGATAAATTGCATAATTTACCATATTTGCGAGCGTGAACACTTTCAAAACAGGAAATGCGTAGATGATGCATTTATGATGCTTTATTAACAATAAACATTTATCGAGGTGTGCAGTTAAAAGGATTTTAATAATCCCATCTGGCATTCGGGCGGGTTACACTGCGAAAAACAGTAACGCAGAGGAGGTACAAATTTTTCTCCGGTGAGCTTTCCATCGGTAAAAATTGGCGCATATGAAAATATCAATCTATATTTACCTTTATAATTTAATACTATAAAAAATAAAACCGTAATTTTTACATGACCTTAGAATCCCTATGAGGTAAAGAACTTCGTAGAAGAATTGGTTACTGTGCAGGTTATGGATTACTTTCGACATGCGCGTGACTAATTAGTTTCGTATCGCGACACCTATGTGTTTGCACAGCTGGAAAAAAATCCACAACGTTTTCAGCGTCCAATAGTGGGAATATATCGAGGCACCAACGAGTGAATACTCCCAATCATTAGTAATCACGGGTGGTGCCATAAGCGATTTGGACAAAGCTTTTTAATTTTTATCTTTTACTATAAAGTAGTATAAAAACTTTATCTTTACATGAAGTGTTCTACTTACGAAATTCGCCATAAACATACAGGATCTTTGTAGGGAAGTATGGACATTAAAATCTCTCAGCAAAATTACGTAGTTCATAGAGCAAAAACACTGAACGGCGGAAGTGGTCATGTAGCGTAATGATCCAAGCAACTCCAAGGCCGGAAATCCTCTGCGTAAAGCTTTTCGAACGTTTACTCCTGTTTTTCTTTATACAGCTCTCCACTAGATACTTATTCTACAACGCCTTTCGTCAACAGCAATCAAGATGCCGTCGTGGATAACGGGATTCGGCTACAATGTTGTGATCGCGCTTGTCTCCGTTGCCATATGTCACGCCCTTATTGTAAGTGATTGGTGACCTTTACCCATTTCCGGTACAATAAATTGGTACAATAGCCGATAAAAAAATGTAGCTTGCATATTTATGTGTATTGCTTAGGAGAAAGTACTCTGAAGCAGTTAGTGTCTTAAGTAAAACGACTGCAATATAAACGCTTTAACATTTTTCCGGTTAGAACAAACTATTCGCTTGTACTCCGCTCATGCAGTTTGCGATAGTAACATTCTAAAATAAGGTGTGGTTGTTCTAGAAGTACATAAGTACTTAGCCGGAAGTTAGTTAAGACATGCTCGTAGAAAGATTAACTGGCCTTCGAATAAAAAATCTGCCTAATCAATATAAGTATGACGTAAACGGAAATTTGAATCAGCTAAATTTAGGCAAAATTCGATACATTTGCGTAGATGTGTTTTGTTCATGGTACAGCATTATCATTCGAAACGTACTGATTCTGGTCAATCCATAGATTATGACTGAACTTCTATGCTAAAGATGATTGTCAAGTGCATGTGCATACAAGACCACAAGCGCATACGTACAAAAACAGGATTTACCGTATAATGTTATCGGAAAAAATATTTCCACGTCTACTACTTATACGATGTACATCTTGGAAGGGTCAACAAGTGCATACTTTGTACAATCAAGTCAATTGACTTTGGACGTGACCGTCATGTTAAATACAAATCTTAGCGGTTTTTTCTTTAATAGGATGAAAATCTGCGC
The DNA here is from genome assembly GCF_019649055.1 of Paramacrobiotus metropolitanus. NCBI lineage: Eukaryota > Metazoa > Tardigrada > Eutardigrada > Parachela > Macrobiotidae > Paramacrobiotus > Paramacrobiotus metropolitanus. The sequence goes on along the minus strand of NW_026570284.1, from coordinate 478,845 downwards.
GAAGAGCGCGGCTTTGATTCCTTAATCGGCGGCGGTCTGGGACGTGACCTTAGTCATACACTGCGTAAATCCCAGCTTAATCAGCGCTCACGGATGGATTCCCTGACAGGCTTCGGTCTGGGGCGGAGCTTTGACAACGACTACATCCTCTACCAGTATCCACCGTGGGCGGCCATGCAGCGTCCGTACAGCATCCCGGCCACGGAAGTATCCAAACGTGGATTTGATCCCATCGATTCGGCGAGCGGATTCGGCGGATTCTCCAAGCGTAACTTCGACCAATTGGACCGACCCGGCTTCGGAGAGCTGAGCAAGCGGTCTATGGGCAAACGGAACTTTGACACGTTGGACCGACCTGGCTTCGGGTCATTCTCCCGGCGATGAGAGTGGAATGCCGGTGCTGACAGTGACTGCAAAATTATATGAATCTGCTGCCTTTTTAGCGTCGAAAAATTCCCCAGCTTCACAAGATCGGCCAGTGCATGATGATGCTTTACGCTTGTTTTACCCAAACCTGTGAAATAACGTTCTAATTATTGCTTTACATACGTACACGTGCAGTTTAATAATGTATTTAAATTGAGTAGGTACATAAAATGCAACATCGTTGTAAGTTTTGTTTTGCTACAATTGAAGTTACTGAACGGAGGCGATAGGATTTTTCATGTTAGTCGTATACCTTATTATTAGTTATTGAAAATTTATCAGTCTCGCTCGTTTACATTTTGTATGTACAAAATGTATAATTACAGCAAATTCATAGCTGGAAAGCTTCGCTTATATTTATTTAACGATAAATTGGTCGTAATGCACACTTTTTCGCTGCATGCATATAATTATTTAAGTTGTCTAAACTGTCTCAATTGACTTCAGTGTCAAAAATCGGAGCTTTCGGAATATATGAACACGAGTGTGAAAGATCAGTAATAATTAACGGAACCGCTGAAATTGTGGATCGGGTACTTTTTTAATCTGCGCACAGTAGTAAGCAGTCATGTACAGAGGATGTACCACAAGAAAAACAATTAAACACGTAGAGAAAAGTATTGCTGCAACCTGCACGCGAGGTAGATAGCAGTTCCATCCCTCTATGGAAGCATATAAACAGTCGACACGGCAGTCTTTTCAGTTACAATGTAGAATATATCACCCATGGAAATAATTGGTTTGAAATGCGAATACTTATGTGATGATTCCTTTCGGGACTGACAGAACTAGGCCGGCATACTCTTCAGCGGTCAACAGATGAACATTGTAGCTGTCCAAGGTGTTATTAATTTTGCTTTTTGTATATTATTCCGCATACTACGAGTACAGTGCTACACGAAGTTTATTACAGATGTACAGGATTCTGTGGAATTAGCGGATTTATGCACACTGCATCGGGCATCGCGCCACAAATAAACTTATCAGATTGTTGTCCAACTTCACGGAATATCACAACGTTGATGCGTGAAAGCACGAAATTACAAAGGTACTACAAAAACCAATTTTTAAAAACTTAAATAACGTACCGGATCTCTATTAAAACAGAAAACACAATCATGCCCAGATAAAGTATCCGGCAATATCAAAATTTTTCACATATCCCCTACTTAGCTTCTTCAAAGATTCGAATGTGTGTAATAGAAGTACTCGTTCTTGGCAGAAAGGAAAAGTTGCGGAACATTTCTTGAAAGTCACTATCGGTATCCTCCAACTTGCCAAATACCGCACTGTGATTGGCAGCCGGTTTTCTCCAGGCAGCTATACGAAGACCGGAAATAGCGCCCACTTCATCTACATCCCATTCCAACCAGCAAGCCCCCATCTCGGAATGTGATAGCACCGTAGCCTCTTCCATAATTGCTGTCCCGGGCACTTCGCAACGCAGAAACCGATTTGTGTAGCCCTCAAACAGAATGCGGCATTGTCCTTCGATAATCTGCCGGAGAAAACGACAACATTCCGGAGCGAAGTTTGGGTACATTGTAATCCGAACGCTAAAGCATGACCATGGAGTTCTTTTCAACACGGTGTTCGTAAAAGTAAATTCCCAAATGCACCGATTCCGCGGAGATGTTCGAAACATGGTAAGGAAGGGCAAAATCGGCTTTTCTGTTGCATGTATATGCTGAAAAATGTCCCGCACTTCGCGATCGGTAAGAACACCATCCTGCAAAGCAAAAATTCTTGGCATATATGGAATGATATGCTCAATGTATGCGGGTATGATCGTTACTTTCACAGGTCCTTTAAACAGTTCATCAGCGGAAAATACTGGAAAGCGAATGGAATACAACAGCGGTCCAAAGGCTTCGCGTAGATTATCAGCGGCGGCGGCCACGTTGTGATTCACCCACCTGACACCCAAAAAGAAAAGATCATTATAAGAATACCGCAATGAAGGTCAAGATGGCACGATTAGAATGTTTTTTTAGAATTATAAGGTTCCCAAATAAAAATTACAGTAAGCTTAAAGCTCAAATCCGAATAACTTACGCGCGAACAAACTCATATATATAACTTTCGATTACGAACAAGTCCGGCTGATCCAAAATTTCTTTCACACAAGGAAGGGAAAGAGAATAAAAGCCTGCACTGTCCATCGCATCCGCTGCGTAACGCGAGATTTCTGCGAGTGCTATTTTGGCAAGGATCTCCTCCTCCAAACAGCGAGCCTAATTAATAGAAATAAAATTTATAGAACGGTAATAAGATTGTTTATAAATCCTATAAGCATAACAAGATTCAGATTTGACCATTCAATGGAGCAGATTTGATTTAATGGAGCAGTCTCCATTAAACTATACGAGTACAGTTATACATAGTGGCTACGTACTCTGTATATCTATATCATACTAGTGGCTAACCTGCTGAAAAATCAAGCACGCATTTTCGGGATCTATGAATGACTGGATGCGATCTCGACATTCCCTTGTCAGCTTGGAGATAAGATATTTCTTCGAGCAATACAGCAAGTTCAGGAGATCTGCCGTCGACGGACACCCATTTTCGATCTCGAAATCCGTATCGTCAGCGTAGGCAAATCTGGTTGGACATAACGAATACTGGTAAAAGTGCAGTAAAACATTGCGGCGTACTTATCATTGTTACCGAAGATACAAATATTAGCTCGCTGGGCGGTCGGCACTAATTTTTCCAAAAAACAAAATTTCAAAACTCACTGGAGCATCAGGCGAAACGCGGTCGGTGAAATATCAGGAAGTTCAATTGTTTCTTCCAGTTCCGTGGACTGGCTTAATGGACCATAAAACATGGCTGGGAACACAGCGCTCACCAGCGAAAGCACGAACCTAAACAGTAGTAATTTTAGTATAATATTTCTGTAACTAGGTGCTACACGGATTGGAAGAAATCAGCCCAGCAAATTGAAGACATTGGTTTTTGCTGTCATGACACTTTACTTATGGCACTAGAAGATCTTTCCTGGTTGGCCTTCTCCATTTCCCACAAGAAAGGTGACATCGCTGGGAATTTCTTCATCAGGATGATCCAGGAGATAACGAGCTCGCTTGGAAATGTGTTTACTCGAGCGCCAGTCCTTCTGGACCTCTAGGCTAGATTTTTCGGACATCGTAATACTGTGTGAATTATCGGAGTTGGGAGTGAACACAAGAATACGAGGCCGAAGTTTAGCACAAAACGATATCTGGAAGAATGAGAATAATTTCCCTGTTTTCACAACTACTTATCAAGCAAGCGAGCGAAGCGAGCTTGCGTTATTATAGATGAGATTTGAGTTTTCTGTGACACGGAGACCTCGAACCCGGGTTCCTGGGTTCGCCGCTGACTTTTTGCTGCTAACCTGCACAACTCGACACGCTGAGTCGAATGGCATCGAAGAACCAAGAACCCGGGTTCGAGGTCGCTGGGTCCCCGAGGTCGCCACCGGGATTTTGCACTTTTCTGGTACAGTTTAATGTGGCGAGTCTAACCGAAGTACCCGGGGTCGAGGTCTCGGGTTCCCCGAGGTCGCCACCGGGATTTTGCACTTTTCTGGCACAGTTTAATGTGGCAAGTCTAACCCAGTCCCCGGGTTCGAGGTCTCGGGTTCCCCGAGGTCGCCACCGGGATTTGCACTTTTCTGGTACAGTTTAATGTGGCGAGTCCAACCGAAGTATCCGGGTTGGTTTGTAAATGACTTTTGATGTACGAAAAGGATAATCTAGGATTTTATTATGCTGCTTTTGCAGAAGTTGTATGTAGCTTATGCATGCAATTATCTTAAGATATTACTCAAAGTATTTTTTAGAATTTCTTTAAAATAAATTTCTAAATATTACTAAGATGTTTCTAAAATGGTTGAATATTTTTAAAACTGCTAAATTTATCTAAATATTTCAACCTTTTCTGCAAAAGATTTCCAGTAGTTCCTTATATATTTCTAAATATTTCTGAAATGTTTCTAAATATTAAAAAATATTTTCAAATATTTTTAAAAATACTACATATCTAAAAAGTTAAATAAATTTAAATAATTTGTTAATCTTAAAAACAAATTCATTGTTTCTAACGAGGGTCCCGTCACCGGATGTTAATTCAAAAAATTTTGATCTTTTGAAAGACAGATGAATGTTAGACTAAACGAAAAAGAATGTCTCATTTGCTGTGGTCAATTGTCGTGGCCAAAACACAATTTTACAACAAATTCTACGCTATGCTTTGGTTTATATATGGACAATGCACCGCATCATACGTTGTGACGTTTAACTGAACAACTTGTACGGGCCCAGTTTAAGTACTATTGACAAATCATCAAAGGGGCAGCGCAAACCCCTCTGGACTGAAAAAAGAAGTGTTAACTGTACCTTCTCCAAAAAGGGTGAACAATGCTATGTGTAGATATTGTGCAACATCATTTTGAAGTTTTGAATAAACTTTTTAATAAAGATTTCGAAGTCCAAGGATAAAGTTCTGAACGAGCGTTTGAATTAAATTAGTATTTTTAAACATTTCTAAGAATATTTCCAAATATAATTAACAAATGTTAGTAAAAATAACTCTAAATATTGCTAAATTCATTTAAATTGCTCTAAAAATTTCTAAAAATATTCTCAAAGATTTCTGATATTTTCATATGTATTTCTAAGTGTTACTAAAAATATTTCTAAAGATATTCTATGAATATTTCTAAAAACTTTTCTACATACTTTTGAATATCGCTAAATTCTCCTAAATATTCTTAAATATTTTTAAATGCTTCTAAATATTTTAAAATAACTTTTTACCTATTTCTAAATATTTCTGGAAAACGCTAAATTCTTTTGAATGTTTTTAATTGTTTCTAAATATATTTCTAAAGATGCCAAATATTTCTATTTATATTTCTAAATGTTTCTAGAAATAATTTTAAACTTTTTGAAAAATACTTCCAACAATTTCCACATGTTTTTAAACATTGCTAATTTCTTCTACATATTTCTGAATATATTTCTAAATATTTGTAAGTATTTCTGATTATATTTCTAGATATTTCTAAATATTTCTGAATATTTCTCAATTTATTTCTTAATATTTCCGAATATTTTTAAGGAAACCGTTATAGGCAACCCCTAAAATCCTTGTTTATTATAGGCACCCCATTTCGCAGAGTGTTTATTTTAGGCACCCGTTCTGAATTAATAATTATTATGTCCAATATTATGTGAACGTAATACTATTTGCATATTCCGACTTTAAATCATCATTGTTTTATACTGTTGTTAAATTGTTATGAACTTAAAAGCTTACCATGTGCAAAAGGTCAGTGTTAAGAATAATGTTTAATGGAAGGGGCAATCGAAACTTCTGATTCAGAAGTCGTTATCACTGATATAGTATTCCCATCTCTAGAGAATATCGAACACCAGAAGGATGCAAACCCTTCTTTCGAGGAATTTGAGAAAGATTTTCAGGCATTTTCTTGTCGACTCACTTGGCAGCACCGTTTTGTACAGTGAGTTATATCCTATTTAAATCGGATGCAACTCGCCGAATGAAAAAAATGCCAAGTTGACTCGACAGTACAGATACAGTGCTTCCCAGATGCATATATCGTTGAGGTATATCTTACGTTAGCCGGCATCGCAACCTTGACGTCTTGGTAGTAATTAAGGTTGTTTGATGAAATGATAATGATGATATTTGCGTTATTCCACATTCTACATTATGTACAATAATTTTACAAATCTTTGCCCCACTTTCAGCACTTCCCCACATTGGGGGTGGCATCTTGATTCTTAATCATCCGTAATATGTTCTGCTGATTTGTTTTTGTCGAGAAACATTAAATAATCATGTTTATCGATAGCAGTTAGTTTTCGAATAAAACAAAGAATTTAAGGCTGTCGGTATATCTCCGACATATCGGTGCAATATTATAATTTTGCACAAAGTAACTGAGGCTTACAGTCGTATTAAATGTTGTAATAATATTATTATGTACCACGGGAAACATTACTCTTTAAGAAAATAATTTTGAGACAAGTCATTACTTGCATTAACACTAAAAACATACACTAAAATGTCGGTAGGAATCATCATACAGTGTTATTGGGTTTAAAGTTAACATACTAATCATTTTGCACGTTGCTTCGTGCGCCATTTCTTTGTTTATTTGCCGAATTAAACCCAAAAATACTAAGGGCTTGCACTCCTACGCCTACATACAGCTGCAATATGGGAGCCATCCTTGATGCTATCTTTGTTTTTGCAAAAAATGTCTATATGTCGCTCGCTTGCTTGCCCTTAGGGCTGCTGAGACCTATACTAGTTTAACGTCAAACGACTCAAACCAATAAAAAAGTAAAATGAAAAATAAAAATCAAAAGCGGTCGTGATCGGTCTACGACTCTGTGGTGAAGAGTGGACTGCAGTGTTAGCGACTTAGCGCTAGCGGTGTTGTCATGTCCGGTTTAACATTCGGTTTAACAGATTCCCGAGGGCGGTGGCAACGTATACACAAAAGTGACAAAGCAGCTTCTACATACGTACCAGGCTACCAGCGCTTTAGCGGCCATGAATGAATCATGATCGGGCGGTCCTGTCACCTATGGACCAGCTGCTGTGGTTGGCAGCTGTGGTAGGTATTGTACGAGTGCATTAAACTGCACTCATTGTACCAGCGTAGTGCGTGCATAAGTACTGTACATCTCTGGCTGCTGCATGACGATTTTCCTGAGTTTTTTTTTCTCTTTACCGTCCTGGTCCTATTTTCCTCTCCTTTTCCGCATTCTTTGTTTTCATAGGAGCTTTCTTGGGTTTCTTAAGTTTAACAGTTTCATAGTGCGGACTGGTTATGCTGTTTCCCGTCTCTACGTGAATCTTCGTGCTGCGTGCTCTCGCTTGACAACTGTTAGAACCAGCCTGCCTCGTGCAGTCTTACTACGGTATCATGAATCCCATTCCCAACGGAAACCCAGGCCTTGAGCAGCAGCTGGCCGGTAAAGCCGCAGAGATTAAGGAAATCAGACCACTAGATCAGGAGGGGAACTCGTTCCTGTTGAAGCTGTTCGGGAATGAAAAGAGCATCGAAAAGAGCTTACAGAACCTGAACGCCTTCAACGATCCATACGAGATGGATCAACTGTTCCGCAGTTCTCAGAGCAATGATCCTGTAAGCACTAGCCAGGTACCTTCAAAAATAAGAATAAATTGTCATCATGAATAGCACTTAAATGGGCTGTATGTATGAACTTATTCTAACTAATAATCAAAAAACTAAACCATTATAATGGATGAGTCTTTGATATCGTGGGTTTTGGTCCAAAATCAGATTTCTCCAAAAACAGCAGTAGGCAAATATTTTCAAAAATTAGAAAAAAATTTGTTTATTACGAATAACCTTCAAGCCCCGTATTTACGGACCTGTTTAACGATACAGAATAATCTGGAATATTATTCAGAAGTCATTTTTATGGATGAAAGATGAGTCTGTGAGTTTCGCAGATCCTGGGCCAGTTTTTGATAACTCCACCGTCCAGCCAGAACCTGTTTCCTCTAAGCCAGTCCACGGCTAATAATGATTATGGTACGATGAACGGGATGCAGGTGGTACAGCTGGTGGATCGTGGCGGGAAAGCGCCGGTCGTGGAGAGCGGATATTCATATTCCTGGCTGGCCAACAATATGACGGACTTGGGGATGAACGATCTGATTCTGCCCAGCAGCCAAGAGATGCCTGCTGTTAGCGCTGGCAAACAGGAGTACTATGTCCGGTGGGATAGGGACGGTTTCCCGCTGTCGCAGGATGCTCCCAGCACGTCCGCGGGGGCGACCGTACAGAGCGCGGATTCGCAGGAGCTGGCGAGCGACGGAGGACCTCGGTAAGGGAAAAATTCGTAAGGTTATCTTTCTTGGATTTGATACGTGTAGATATCGCGGCTGCTCAGCAGTTAACCGGCTTTTATCGCGTCCGCTCAGCAGTGAACCGGTATTTGAATATTTTTTCGATTAAAATTGCTATGTAATTGGGAAAGGTGCGTGGAAGTTTCCATTGCAGTTGGATTTGCATTTACACATTGTTGCTTGTATTTTACATTTATCCTACTGTGACGATTTTGTGCCTTTCTGATTTTGTGCCTTGCTTTCTGTGCTGGGTTTAACACTGCTAGATATTGCGATTGTTCTGTAGTAAAATTTTGCACATTTTTCGATTAAAATTACAAAATAATTCGGATTATCCGTGGTAGTTTAATACGTGTTTAAGAGCTTTTGTTTATATTTTATGCTATCATTGTGGTGCCTTCTTTTGCTTTTTGCCGTGGAAATAAGATATCGATATGATGCTCCCAAACTTTGCAGGGATTTCTCAGGACAGTATGGATTCGATATCTGTTTTCCACAGAAAGCTCAGGGAAAAGAGTGGATATACAAGCCGGAAACCAAAAAACTCTTCCTCGAGCGAGTTAAGCAGTGGGTAGTGCAGTTTACTATGCAAACGTGCCCCAGCTCCGAATTTTCCATCCACGCTTTGCCAATCTTCAATGATAAAGGCGCTTTTGGCCAGAACGTCCTACCGTGTGTCAAACATGTGGAAGTTTGCCAGTTGTGTAAGTTCCGACGTTATTGTTCACCTGCGACTGTAATTTTTTACAAAATCAGCTGACAACTAAAATGGGAATTCTGTCGTTATTAATATGGGAGTTCTCTCGTTATTTAATATTGTTCTCTTTTTCTCTCAGACAAGCAGTTCTTATACACCGAGGAAAAGGGTGCCAAACACGAGAACAATCGGGTTATTCTGACTTATCCCGGGAAGAAAACAGGAAAAAGTACTTTAATACTTGATGTTGGTTTGAAGGTTGTGAGATTTCGTTAGTAATAAAGCGAGCTTTTATTGTTTAGGTCATTCGGTGATGGGACGGTATCTTTGCACCTGCAATAACAGCTGCCACAAGGCCAAATGCAACATTTGCATCGTTTTCGAGCTGCATGTGCAGTACGTTACAATACTCTACCGCTGATTTTTGTTTTATTTCGGATAATTGATTGTTCATTTATTTTGTAGGGGGAAAGTTGAAGGCCGCAAGACTTTAAATATTCGCAGTTGTGCTTGTACGTGGAAAAGGGTTATAGAAATCAGGATTCCCAGTGTGATCTGTGGTTTATAGGTCCCAAGCGTGACAGTGATATCGAAGATCGGAGCAATGGTACCGTGGTGGAAGCCGTTAAAGGCCGAAGAGGGCGCAAGCGAAAAGCGAGCGACGCTGACTCAGAGGATGTTTTCATAAAAAAAGAAGGTAAAATTTGAGATTAAGTTGTAGAATACCTGTGATGTAAAAGATATAGCTTTATTGAATTATTCAGTAGCTGTGCAGGCAAGCAACTCTCAAAGATACCGGCGTAAAAAAAATTATTTCAGTGCCAATTTACGCGAGACGGTATAATGTCCAGAACACTCATGTCAGCTATTTTCTTCAGTAAACGCAGTAATCACGATAATTATTGTGATTTGTTACTGTAGTCGCTAGACGAAATTTCACCACGGAGTTCCGCCTACGAGTAGCGGTTGCAGTAATTGTTATTTTATTGTTATTTCATTAATCATTTTGTAGAAAAGATATATTTATGGGAAACAGAATGAAAATTGTGTGAGAAAGGAGTACATACTTATACCGAAAAAAGCTCAACGGGTATTTGTTTATATTGTGTTTCAGTTGCCGATTTGCAGATGTCTTGTTGATTTTCACTACGCGCGCCGTTGTTTCGATTATTCTGCAGTTTTAACACTGAGTTGCTTTTTTACTTTTTTAGAGGGATTGAGTAATGGTATCAATGGCAACACACTGACTCCAACAAAAGCTTTACAAACAATTGAAAAGAAGCGCCATGTGGAAAGGGAGGGTGACCGGGTGAAGATTTCCATGGAGGTCGATTCTCCCGTTGCGTACCTTAGTCTGATTAGTTCCCATATGGACATCCTGTTCCATACGTTGGACGGTCTGAGTCGTTGCCCACTTATGCCGGGTGCTTGTGTTCCCGTGTAAGAATATTCGTGCACCGTTCCTTTTTTTAAATCTGCAGATTAGCTGATTGTTTGCTAAGCAAAAGTACTTGCAGTGAAACTATCACGAATCCTGGTTCGGGATTTCGCACAACTGCCGTTGCCTTCGCTAAAAAGGGCCCATCACGAGAGAATCTTATGGAAATTAATAGGTAGGTACCAGCGGGCAGTGTGTGAATATTGATGGAGTGTTACGTCTATGATTTCGTTGCGCAACAGTATCTAATGCATGCCTTTACTGTTTTCAGTTGGATCTCTACTGTTTTGAACATGAAGAACTTGTCTGCGAAGTCTTTCTTCCAGGATGGACATAATATTGAATCGCTGGACGATATATTTGCCTTGAGTCGAAAGGTTTGCTATGTAGTTGCGGACTTGAGTGATTTGCTGTTGGGTTATTTTTGCTAAGGCACATTGAATAATTAATTAATATTTAATAATAAAATATCGTTATTATATGATATCATTATGATAACTAATAAATTAACGTTGTTTTCATAATTGACTCAGACATCGGGTCCTGCGTATGTTTGCAAATTGTCAGCCCGTCGACATCGTTCTTCTTGTGTCCATTTTCTCATAATGCTGGGATCTGGATGCATGCCAAAAAACTGAAACAAGATGTTTTGTAGAGTCTGGATAACTTGTTGGGAGAATATCGTGACGAAGTGGTGGAGAAGGTGTGGGACTGCATCCAGCGCAAGGAACGTCCATTGCGGCCTTTTTCCGGTGGATCGCAGCTTTCGATTCCCTTTTCGCAGTCGCAGTCGTGAAAAGTGACGCTGAGTCTAGTGGAATCTCGTTTTTCCTTGTGCGGGAGTTGTTCCAAAGGTTGTTATTTTACTCTTGTTTTTTTGCACAGTGATTTGTACAGTTTTTTTCGTCACTGTTATCACTGCACGTTTTGCCAGGTATGACTGCTGGGAATTGTTAATGTGTAGAAGATTTCGGGAGTGTCGTTATAGATCGCGCGGTTGATTTTAAAGCGTGATGTTATGATTTTACTTTGGTTTTTCGCCGTCGTATTGCATTTTTACCGATAATATGATGCTGTTTTATAAGTGAATCTGCGCCATGTTTTTGCGTGCATTATTAATTTGTCTGCTTGTTTTACGTTCAGAAAGCTGAACAACAAGTGTTGCGTCTGAAGGAGCTGATGAATAAATAAAGAGAAAGTCACCCGAAACTATCTTGACAGAGAATCCGAATTGGTTTTCCGCTTGATCGAGAGGAGTTTTTTATTTTATATTCTGAATATTCGAATCTGGCAGACTGACACTCGGTCACTCATCCTTGGGAACCCTTTTGTAACTTGTCAGCTGTTAGCTGCAAGAGAAAGAGAAAAGCGCTGTCAGCGATAAATCGCCGGGAATTCTTAAGCAACAATAACGCCATGATCAGTGGGAAATTATGTGAAGCGTCCACAAAGTACTCGTACAATCACTTCGATCGATCCAAGACTCATAGCGGACGTCTTGGAAACCGTACGAAGCACCAACCGACCTTTGTAAAATCAAAAGAACATCCCTTGAGTCAATCTTTTTGAAGTGACACAGTTGTCAAATATCTTATACGCGCAGCTAAATGTTTAAGTTTTCATATGCAAAATTACGTAAGATACAAGAATCAACGCCGGCAGACGTACAGTATTAGTAGTGCCATATTAGCTGTTATCTAATACTAATTATTAGTTTTCTAAATTATAGAAGTTCATACAAACAAAACAAAAAGCGCACGATTAATACATAGCAGATTGTTTAAGAAATATGTACGAAATCAAGCAAATAGTAATGCTATTTACAATACTTAAACATGCACTAAATAATACGCCAAGCATTTCGTAAGTGTACTGTATCAAATGTATTGTACATTCGAAGATTTCTGTTTATAACGTAGTATCACATTAAGGATGATCAGTAAAATTTACATTAATCGGCAAGGACATCACTTCCGGTTGCTGACCACTATGACAATGTACATCATCACTGCTTGCGGTCCATTCTGCCGCTGGCGGCATTTAACCTGTGACCGTCCACTGGGGAAGAGGGCCAGCCGGCCCCGCTGTCTCGGATGTGGGCATCTTGTTATACAGCACGGATTCCCGTTTAAAAGATGTCGTTGTGAGGCTCATTTGTTTCGTTAGGGAATTGGATGCCCGTGATATTCCGATCATGTATGCCTGGTCACCGGTGTATCGACGACTGAAATCCCGGCAACGACAGCACAGTAGCCGCCGGTAAAACGACTGGAAACGCCGGCTCATACAGGAATAGAAAATCATATCCAGAACGGGATTAACATGGTATAAGAAACCTGCCATGAGAATACTAATATCACTTAGAACTAACTGTAGTTACCTGAAGTTTTTTACATACATATATATAGATAGATGCTCATTAACGTCTGCTATGCAGTGTACTGTAATGAACATCTAGATCTGCTACATAAACATTTTATTCGTTATATCTATACAACAGTATTTATCGGTTTCATGCTGCTGCAGTAAAGTTACCGCTAATCGGAAATAATATGGTGTTCCAATCCAAAACTTCGCGATTTGAGTACCAGTCATCGACAAACACGAATATCAGCCTTTGCACTGCAATATGCAATATCCTGTGAAACTGACCCTTGAATAACGCCTAACTAACTAAAATTATCTTTTAAATCGTAAAGGAATTCAAAAATTTGACAACTTCAACAAGAATTATTATCAATAGCCTGCCTTTTTCGGATTCTTTGATCCCTCTTATCTATATAGGTACAAATTTGTAAGTATAATTTGTAAGACTTAGCCATGCCGAGTACGTAACCGAATAATAAACGTTTCACGTATACAATATCAAACGAGTGGAACCGAATACCGAATAATTTTTTTGATATATATTACGTACTCCACATGCATCCCTATGCGTTTCAGCTATTAATAATTATGTGGTCATCGACACGACAACATACAATAATTTTAATATGCGCGACATGCGCTGAATAAATAAATCGAGTTTCCGTCTGCCTTAACGCACTATACAGTGCAAAAATTTTATGCTTATTTGAGATATTATTGCTTACCGTGAAAAAATCCATAGCAGACGAAAAAGTTGACAACAATCGCCACTAAAAGTTTTAAAAATGGAAACGTGACCGATAATAAAACCGCCGCAAACAGAATCGATATCACATTATACGGTAGAACCAGTTTTAAATGCGTACAGAGGACTTTCACCGTTCGCTTCCGGTTCTCAGCGGCATCAGTGCTTTCGTGCCGGCTGGCGGTTACTCGCAACGTAGCTTTTCTGGAAAGCGGAATATCACACTTGCTGGCCAGATCGCACTTCTCGGTGGATGAATTGCGGTGTAGGAATAATCCAATGCGGACGTATAATACCGCCAATAAAAACATTGGAAGAATGTAGAAACATATCGCAGAATCTGCAAATAGTTAAAATCTTTGTTTCATCTGTATATGCGACATGATTACAGTATTTCAAAAAACGGAGCATTGTGACTGTCATAAAATTATGTCTTGCAGGATCATAAAAACTTCTGTGCAGCAGAATCACAGTCCGCACCAAAAAAAGGTAAAAATCGTCAAAAACATGTGCGTATTTTGACGAAACCGGTTCGAATCGACTCCGCACAGTCGCACGGTATCCTTTATACTGTATGTTAAGTGTTAATAACATTTGTCCGTATACGTACAGATACATCACTTAGCTTAATGCAGATATTAGCATATCCAGGCCTTAAACCAACCGGAAGTCATTCAAAATTGAAGAAAATTTTACAAAATGTAATTAGACAAGCGACAGCGTTTAATTCCTTGGGTTTTCGTGGTGCACAACACATTCATTTAAGAATACAGTTCTGTCTTCAGGCCAAAATGCAAATCGTTCCCACTTAATGCTGTAATCGTTTCGCAAGGAGAAACTTTGAAGGGCAGAAGAAGCTTGCAGCGGCATCTTTAAATAATTGTTGCTTTTTCGCCTAGATTGGAAATTCTTTAAAATAAACCAAAAAAAACTCAAGTGTACCCAGAAACTGCTTAGGTTGCAATTGGGAAATTATATAGCTACAATATTATAATGTGGGGAAATTTTACAATGGAAAATTGGTTGATTTCTCTCGATAAAATCATTAATTTTTCAGTGGGCCAGTTTGTTTATTATATGCACTGCTCAAGTGATACCATACATCATCACCATATATTTGTGAACAAATTAGAAAATGGTGTTAGCGACTCGATGAACCCATACAAATGAAGAGCGGTCGAAGCTGGGCGTTGATGGTAAATGGTATTTCACACCAAGCAGTCTCCTCCATAATTAATCCATTCTGATCGTACAGATGATTGACCGTTTCTGTGGAAAATTGTACAAAATTTTTTTAATGATCGCAATCGGAGTTGGTGTCAGTTTGGCAGCCGATTTTGCATACGCCATCGAAATTGCTGCTAACGACTTACTGAAATAAGCAAACGGAGCGGCATTAATCATAGCCAGCAGCCAAACAGCCAGGATGACCTTAGCGATACGCCTCACGCTAAATGAGCGAAATGTTGCGATGGGATCCGTAACCGCTCGATACCGCTCGTACGTAAATACCACTGTAAAATGCAGACTGCAATCAACCCATTTGAAATATTATCCGTGGGAAGGTGACCTTTAGTTACCAATTGTTAGAATCGAGGAATATAAGCATGTTTCCGGAAGAAACGCCGATATGGAGCAGACCACGCGGCCGAAAATCCAAGGATACTAAAATGCAATTACTTCCTGTTTCAGAATAGTCAGAAAAATCTCGTTTGTGAGTATTAGGTTTATTTCATTAGAAGATTTTCTGCGTTTTTTCACGGTAAAGTTCGTTGCATGATTGAATCTAATTTTTATTTAGCATTACCTCACCAATTAATCTGTATAGCGCAGCAGTATTATTACTTTACTAGCGTATACTGAACCACTAGAGTGGATTGTTTAAATGTAATAAAACCACGTTTATTTCTAATTTCTGTTTGGGACAAGATATAACCACCTGGAGCAGTAAATAAGGAACTGCTATAACAACTGGGAATGGATTATTGCTACTTTGTGGTGTAAATAAATATTGAATGTATACACTGTATCTGTAGCTGCATCAAGGCACGCAATATGTTATCAGGCTGATTGCTTTACCTGCTGCCAGTATCCATAAATTTCCAGTGGTACTCCTGAAATTTCAAGATCGAATCACCATCCGGAAAGCGAACAAAAACAACGGACGACGGACAACGACAGATAAAAACACTGCATCATATATGGAATAATGGAACCAACAAAACTACAGGCAGTGTACATACTTTGTAGGCTGTAGACCATAAAACAACGAAAAACACTTCAGTATTTCATTTCAAATAAGCCATGTTTATGTTTGATTTAACAGCCCGGCGAATTTTACCTGTTGTTGACAAAAGGATATCCGAAAAGGCCAAACTGTAAAAACAAGATAGATCTGCATATCGCATATTATTATTGCATAGTTATTTGCGTGGTTAATGTAATAATACGATTACTGTAGACAGCCTTAGACCTTAATGTACTTGATAACTGTGCGTTTGGTGAAGCGAAAAAAAGACCATTGCAACACATTTCCACGTTGCTGTTAACCACAAAATCCAATTAATTACTAATTCGATTATTCTAGAAATATCCATAGCAAAAGCTGTCAACAAAACTGAGACTTAATTAAGTCATGACACTCGTAATATCGATTCACAGCCGACAATTCAAGGTTTATATTGTTATAATCGCCCTTAACACTCAAGTGTGACTACACTCGATATCAAAATAAACATTTATGTCACATGCAGTGACGTAATTTTAAAATGCAACTTGGCGTAAGATCATTGTGATATGCAATGTTGACTTCCACTGGTAATTATCCAAAACTAGAAAAAAAAATTTGTAGACATGATTCCATGATTTTTAAATTGTTATAATTATTTTATTTTTTACTTGCCCCAACTGCGCTTTGCTTTCTGTAGCCTATTGCTTATTAAATTATTTAAATTAATTTTATTTTTTAGAGGAAGTTAGCAGGTATTTGTGACGTAGCAAAATTAATCTTCCCGTGAAAACGAACTTTACTGCAAAAACTGGGCGCAGTTTTTCACATTTATTTACGTATTTTATTTTAACTGCAATTAATTTTTCATGTGACTATGGTTTTGAAAATCGTCTACTGGAAACGGCATAATATGAACCGCAATCTGTATACGTTTTATCCTCAGCGTTTCCAGTCATTTAAATAACCACACGTATGTAGGTATATTACGTATATCCTAGGCGCACGTGTCGGAATCCCAGACTATTGCGTAAACCAAGAAAACCAAAACAAATGGAAATTTTTTGTTCAGCGGAAGTGCATGGGCAGATTATTAAATCTTCCATCACTGATAAATTGCTGTCTGCAATGCAGGAGACTGCCGGAATATTACATGATTAATGGGACAACACTGCCCGTTGACACCGCTCTACGTTGCGTGCCGTCATATATACTTCTACGCTTTTCCTTATTCCAGACTTTGGTCGTATACAGGTCATGAATTATGCAAAAGGATATATGCAACGGCAGTAACGCTTTATTATTGGTTCTTTGGCATGCCTGTAAATTGTTGCCACATTATACGCCATAGCTGTGCAATTAAGTTTAACCGAGATATGTGAATAAATATCTGGCGGCATAAATTACCAAATTACAGCATATTATTGTTTTGTTAAATGCTGGATTTATGAGGGTATATATCAAATATCTAGAGTAAACTTAAACAAATAGTGCTTAATGATGCCAAGTTACTTAATTAGATAAGCATCGATGCCGCTCCATCCTCGTTTAGATTTGGCTAGCCATACTACAACAATCGTGGTGAGGTTGCCAAATAATCCCAGGAAAAATAAAACCGTATACAAAACCTGTAAAATTGCATTAGCGGAATCAGCACAGTACGCGGCAAACAATGCAAAAACCATCTGTTATCCTATTTTGTTCGAGAGAAATCAACTGACCTTTTCCGTTTTACTACCAGCAGTGTATTTAAACAGCACAATAAGTTTGCATGGTTGACAAACTGACAACACTCTATCTCTCACATAAAGCGAAATGTGTAATGTTACAAATATTGCTGCATAATCTTCTCAATAATGTTATAACATAACCGCATTCTAGTTCAACTAAAATGGATAAAATGCCGTAATCGTATATCATACACAATATTTTGCAACGATTGCCCATCTAGATTTTGCTACTCGCACATAAAAGTCGGGTTGCCAATAATTGATTATGATTCTAATAATAAATTTCAAATAAGCTCGCGAAAAAGCAATCAACAGTAAATAAACTAAATATCAACTTCGGATCACAAGATACTTTGCAGAAATGCTTGGTTTTCAAGTCATTAAACTTAAATGCGAATAACTGTGCAGAGTTTGTCTGGTTTACAAAGTTTCGTATTATTCTTGTGACTTACGGTATAGGTCACGGCGTGGGGGTTTGTTTGATATCCTAAATTTTTCAGTGTCCAAGCGGTACGGTCGAAACTCCCATTACTCGTGGTGGTTTCGTTATCCCAAAAAGCTATCGTGGTTGGCAGAATGATACTCATTGCCGAAACCATGTAGCTGCGAGTGGATATTCCATCAGCACATTACTTACGATAATGGATGTCAGAAATATAAAAAAACAGCGGTAGCAAGCATCTACGACACCATAACCATTACGAATACAAGTTTATTCAATACAAAAAATATTCCCTGGGAAGGGGAGCCGCAGCGCAGCCGAATGGGAAGAATCTTAGTCTAAGCGGTAAACCGCGGTGAGCAGATTCAAAGATTCATGGTGGTCGGTCAATAAATAAGCAATGGTCGTGGTAAGAGAACATTAACAGGTTCTTTGCAACTACGACGTCGATTTCGCTGCGTATTAATGGTCCACACTGATTGACGGATGTGGCATAACATGCCCATATCACTAAAAACTATGGGCAGTTGTTTTTTTTCGCTGGAGCATTTTACATTTTGTCCGCTCAGCCAGAGTGCAATAAATGGGATCCCTGTGTAATACAATCTGATGTGCCGCCTACCCAGTATCAGCGATGTCTGGTTGTGTACGATACAGCAACGCTTGAAATTTGCCGGTCTGTTGTGAACTCCCATTAACATTTAATCGCCGTGAAAACTGACAACTGCATGCTGTTAAAAGCTCGGTATGTTGTTTACACAACAAAAAATGTTTTTCGTTGTTGAAAGGTTATGAAAAATAATTAAGAGCCTTACACCCTCTAGAAAACAGTACGGGCTTCTCTTAACCGTGTAATTTATATAATGATGCCTGTAACACGTTAACGTCGAAGTTATCATCTTAATTACGTCCAGGCAGGCTTCCTGGCCCAGCTTTCCTCAAAATTAATGTTTTAATCTGTAGTGACTCTACTTTCAAAATATGGTTTCGCAATACTGAAGTGTTTTGGATCAAGTGCGCATATATCCAGCCGCTTATTATACTGATTATTAAAGTCTACTGTATGAGCGGACGTATAGAAGTATAGGTACAACAAAAAAACAAATACCAGCAGGAGACCGAGATAAACGTCTGTAGTGTACGAAATTTTGATTTACAAACCGTAAAGTTGCATCATCGTGATTGTAATTTATGTACTGAATGACATTTTTATTGGGTTAATGCGGAGCCAAGCTTGAGGTGTAGCATTTCTACTTCAGCTGAATTAATACTAATGAATTAGGCAGTTAAACTAAAACAACCGTTGTTAATCATGCGCGCGCGACCGGCATTATACGACATTTATTTGATTTATTAACAATATGTTATATTTCTCAATATTACTGCATTGTTGCTTTTTAGCGGACGCGATCGTAAAATTTTGTTTTTCTAGGGTAGAGAAGTGAATGCATTTTTACGAGGTCTGACATATACATTGAATCGTAGTATATATTGCTAATGTATTCCGTAATACTGTAATACGCTAAAAAAGGTAGTATAAAACTACTTATAAGCTATACATAATAGCTGCTGTATTAGACAAAGTAATTTATAATTCTGCTTTTTATTATAATTAACTTGTACCATCAGACACTGCGGGTGGGAGGTGAAATCCATACTTTTACTACTGTAGCCCGCATCAGTTTGATTCTCTTTCTTGCTCTCTTTCTCTCTCCTTTAATTTTATATTTCGTTCAAGCAAATCAACAGGATCTGCGAACGTAAAACAAGTTTGCATTGCAGTTTTTTTTAGTTTGCGTGGATTTAAGAATGGACTTTACAGTTATATACGTGAATTTCACCGACGTTACAAAGTGAACGGAAATAAAATGAATTTGGCGCATAAAAACGTATGTTAACCTTTAGCATAAATTATCAAACCGTTGATCCGTACGCAGTTTGTTTCAGATATGCCGTCTAAACAGATTTTTAACTGAAGAACATGACTGTATTCTACACTACTGTACTGGACTACTTTCTGTTGCACGAATACTTTATAATATATTTACACTCTACCATACCGGAAGAAATTAATCTTAAAGTGCAAGGAAGTCAAAGCGTATTGGAGGGCAAATGAGTTCGGTACTATACGCATGCAACGCATCATTTGCCCTTTTACAACTGTACTCGGGCACTAGAAGAAAAAAAAACAATGCAGACTTTGAAAAATAAACCAAATCTACCAAACCGTCATGATTCTGCGACCTACTATTATGCGTTTACAGTGCATGTGTAGGTATGGAATACAGTTATAACTTATAGGTAGTAGAGCAGTAGTTAGTGCTTTTACAATGTCTCGTATTACAAATTACTGCAGCAAATGACATACTATATACTCGTACGTAATACATAGTCGTATATATATAAACTATTTGTGTTGGTCAACTTGGAGCATCTGATAGTACAGACGGATGTATAGTAGCTGGCCAATCTTGTTGATTTTAACTGAAATTTTGGAAGGGTACAACTACAAACCGCGCAGCTGCACAAACGCAGTTCTTATTTACTCCTCTGCAGCATATCACAATTCTATGTATTGTGTTAAGTAACAAATTAGGATTGATATAATTATTTAATCTTGTGTTGAATTTTTGCGTTGATTGTTTCGCTTGGTTTAATACATAGAAATGACCGCTGCCAGTACGACTACAACTAGCCTCTCTCTGTATTTTGTTCATCCTCAGTAGCATCGTTCAAAGACACCAGATTTGCATTAATTGTAATATCCCGCAAACTGGTAGATTCTTGAGCATTCTGCAGGGGCGGCTTTTGTACTTCAAGATTTGTTTGGTTGCCGGCTGGAAATTGCGGATCCTCTTTGACTGTAATATCTGCCTCTGTCTTTGGTGCATCTACGAGTTGTTTACTTGAGTTCCGCAAAATGGAGATTTACTTCCAAAAATTATAATAATTAAAATTTGTGGTTCATCTTGAGGCCGTGCGTACCTTTGGGCGGGTGTTTCTGGGACCGGATGCGTATTATTGTGGGTCGCGATTTGGACAACTTCAGCGGAGCTTTGGGCTGTTTACATTTTTTATGAATTTTCTTTTTGGACTTTTTTGATACCGGTGTCGGTGGAAATTCCGGCTCGGGAATGTTACCTCCCTTGATGCATTCTATAAATTCCGCATTGAAAACTGACACATTGGTCACATTCCGATTCATATATTCCAAATATAAAACGGCATTTTCCAGTATTCTAACACCAAAAATTAGCACAAATATAAACGCAATTCATTAATTTCTATCACAAGAAAATCAGAACTTACGTCGCTTTGTCTTGTTTCGGGTTTGATAACGGAATAGATCCGGCAATTTCGGATATTCCTCGACCCATCAGACGATTTCTAACAATTAATGTTATAAGTTAATCGGTAACTTATAAACTCAGCATTACTCTGTATAATTTTACTTAATTCATAATTATATATATTTTTTATTATATATACTTCGGGTATAACTAGATTTTTTTCTCCACATGGTCATATTTGTATATAGTCAACAACAACAAATCCCAGATGAATTAATAAGTGTATTTTTACTACAAAACTTTTATGTTTCTCCTGGTTGTTTTCAAATTTCTAAACAACAAGCAAAACATTTGGAATTAAGACGGTAATCAGTTTCTATGTATTACTGACCTTTCAGCTTTATCCAGGGTTTTGGGATTTCGGTCGTGACCACGTTCAGTGCACTGGCTTTTATGCTTCTCTCTGTCGTGCATAAGGTCGCCCACAGTGGCGTTCATTTGAAAAAAAAATTATTAGTTTCTGATTGATGCTCTTGGCATGTTCGAGTCAAGGACAGAATTCTGGACAATAATATCTCATAAACAAAACAGATGAAACTGCGCTCTATGATCAAGGAGTTTCTAGAAGTATGCTGTAACATATGTACAATTGTACAATAAACCTGGAACGTCGCTGCAGTTGATTGCTAACCAGATTAATTTTTATGGTCTGTACTCCGATGCATTTGTTCGAGTGGCAGTGTGCGCGACTGAAAAGTAGGCATGGAGACAAAAGTAGTGCTGGTGATGCAGTTTCCAGATCCTGTGTCGTTACCTAATTAAAAGGTTTAAATTCCTACTTTAAAGAAATAAGTTAAATACCACAACTTGACAAGGGTACAGATTACAGAATGCACAACTTGCCAAATTCAGGTACTGTACAACGTACATACTGTACTGCACTTACTACAGTCCAGCGTCCAGTTGCCTCTGCACAACCGCCACCGAATGGAGATCACTGGTATTCCGAATAAATTTACATCGTTTTTTTCCCATTTAATACGTACAGAGGAAAAAGAACAGCGAAGAATCAAGAGTGTTGTGACTGTTGTCTGTTGCCATTAGTTTTAAATTCGTGATTAGCATTTGCTTACATATTTTGTTGTGGTGTTTTTAAATTTTACCATCTTTCGTGATTACTTACTGCGTTAATGGTCTTGTGTTGCTCGTGATCACTTGTTCGCAGCCATCATGCGCGTTAAAATCCCCGCACTGTTCTGTTTCTCGGCGTTTGTCACTAACGGACGATGTTTCCACAGCTGCTCGGAGAAGCTCAACAACACCACGACCAAACAGCTGAAGGTGTTGCGAAATCCCCAACAACCCCGACGGCCATCTGCCTCCACCGTAACAGAACCCTTGGGACCGCAGTTTCGCTATCGACAACGATTATTTGATTACATCAACAGTGATCCGAAATTTTCCACGCAGTTAACGCAGAGTGTCGGGGACGCTTCGAAGGCCGCATCGGATCACAGCGATTTCGCTGATCCGAACCTCCTCGGCAGCAGTCTTTTTAGCCACCGCTTAAACGATTGGTTGGCCATTGCCGAAGCCTACCTTCGCGCGGCAGAGATAGATCTGCGCACGCCAGCATTTCACAGAATATTTTTACAAAAACTGGAGAACCTTGATACTGGCATCACCGTGCACGAAGCCCTGCAATCTCTCTTGTACTGCGCGAATTATCGAAAAATCTCTGAACGACTGGAGGATTCGCTGCGCCGTGTTATCGTGGCGAAAGCCAGTGAACTGCGTCCCAAAGATATTGAAGTGTTAGCATTTTCGGCGTACATCCTGAAAATCACCTTCAGCGCGCATCCTGATTTTTTGCAACATCTCGCGGATGTCATATCATCCAGTAATATGGATTTTTCCTCCATTGTGACGATTCTGAAATTCTTCCGGCAGAATTCCTTCATCGACAGGAATTTTCTGGAGCGTCTCGCCGATCGATTAATAAAACTCCAGCATGATGAATTAAAATCCGTGGAATGCTGTCATTTTTTGCAGTCTTTTTCCGCGGCGAGATTTTACGATGCGCATTTGTACGAGCTACTGCAGAGCAGTATTTTAGACACGATGCAGCAGCAACTCGGTTTATACGACACTTTGTCGCCTGATGCGCTGACTAAACTGCATCCGTCGGAGCGATTCCGTCCGAAAGATATGGCGAATTATTTATACGCGCTGGCGCACGTTAATCATCCCATTCGCGATGTAAATTTTGTTTTTGCCGAATTATCCCGTCGTTTGACGGAATTCGAGCGCTTCCCATATTTATTGGTGCAGGCGTTGTATGCGCTATCGATGCAGGCACAATACAACACCGATTTATTAAAAATAATTTTTTCACCCGGTGTCTCGCGGAAATTGGCTCGGGAAGGATGGAAAGACGCGCGACGCTGGTTATACTGTTTATACAAAAATTGCCAACTGGAATTCCCGAGTGGTGTGACCGCCGTCGGGATCAGTGAGGCGCGATTGGCAGCGGGTTTACCGCGGGATTTTGAGAAAGCCGGGCTGGAATTATCCAAGCGGGAGGAGAAGAAATTGTACAATGTGGGAGAAGTGTTGAAAAAACTGTACGGGAAGGAAGCGGTGTGGTGGGGCCGCGCGGTACCGCAGGTGGAGTTGGCGGGGTTTGTGGTCAGTATTCTCGGCGGGGATATTGTGGAGATGGTTAGCAGAGGGACACCGGCGATATGCAGGTGTCCATGCAAAAATTCGCGGTGGAGATTGTGGATGAGTCGGTGCAGTGTGTGAATTGTTCGCAGTGGTTGGGAGATGTGGTGATGAAGCAGCGTTTGTTGGGGGTCATGGGCATCCCGGTTACGTTTATTGACGGGCGAGATTGTACAGATTTGGAGAAAATCGAGAAATTGTTGTCGTCTAAATAATGTGATTTTCTTGCTCATTTTCCTGTATTAATGCAAACAAAACGCATGATGAAACTGCATTATTGTGATTTTAATATTTATTTAATTTAGGTATTCGTACTACTGTCTTGTAATTAATTGTAAGTTGAAAGTATTTCCGAAGATGAAATCGTTTTCTTTTTGCAAAATTTTTATAAAACACTCGTATCTATCTTACATTTAAAGAACGCAAATAATGACATAACTTCGAAAAACGCAGCATTTTTCTTGTAACATTTAATAGTGTTTATATTCTATATTAGTGTTTATTTGTTTATTAATTTGTTTATTAATTTGTTTATTTGTTTATTAATTTGTTTTATTTGTTTATTAATAGTGTTTATATTCTATATTGTTTATATTCTATATGTTTATATTCATATATTATTGTTTATATTCTCACGACTTCCAAAATCAGTTTATTGATCGGAAGAGTTCCAGTTTTACTATTATTTTATTATTTTTTCTGGCGATACGATAAAACCTGATCGAAAACGGCGTTGTCTAATTTTTTTATGCTCTGCATGGCTTTGTTCAGGCTGCGCTGCTGGATGTTATTTTCTTTTGATTTGTTAAACATATCATCAGCGCCAGCAGCTGGCCGGTCAATCCGTATGGCGTTTTTCTGCAGCGATGTCCGATGCCGATCAATGGCATTCCAGAATAGCGTAGATTTTCGCGTATCTCGTCGCGGAAATTTTTTGGGGACAAATTTCGGGAGTAAAGCATTCACTGTAATTTTCGGCTGATTAACCAGATCCGTCAAGAGTTGATAACACTGCCGGAGATTTTTCGGTCGTGGTAAATTTTCCCATCCGGAAGTCAACTCGGCCATTTCCTGTTCGGCGATTTCGTAGTTTTCTTCCTTCAGCTCTGAAGTAAAGTTAGCATCGCTTTCTATAAGGTGAAAAACATACTATTTCAGGCCGCTGGTAAATAGATAAAAATTGCTCGGTAATATTGCAGTGACCTTTTGCATGAGCAGTATCCACCAGGCTGCAAACGATTTCGTTTGCATGATCTTTAATTTGTTTTTCATGGTTTCCGACACCAAATTTATTGTTTATTCTTGCCAAAAAAGCGTTTGCAGAATCCAGATCTTTTGCCGCAAAAATTACAGTGCAAACGGGATTTCGGTATGCGTCTTTTGCACGCGGAATGACATCTCGGGAAAACTGATTTTTTACTACATTAAGCAGTCGCAATGACGGGAAACATAACGAAATAATATTTGCGCTGTTGCAATGCTTTAAAACATTACTCGATAAATTAATCGAGAATAAATCAGAGCAAACAAAGTTTGGGTGGCGGATGTTCTGTATCGAAAGGTCGTCGAAGAAATTTTCAGCCAAATTCAGCTCGCGTAATTGCGGAATATCGAAACACGATCCAAATTGCTTTAAACTATTTCCTCTCAAATGAAGCTCCGTCAGATGTAAAAAACCATTGGGATTTTCAAAACCAAATCGATCAATTCCGTTAAAATTTAAATTTAAGTACTGCAACGATTTTAGATTGCTCAAGTTGGTGAAATCAATTGTTTTCTGTATATTGTTCGCACTGAGATCCAGACGCGTTAAACTAGCAAAATTTTCAGCTGTTAAAGGAATTACAGAGCCTATTCGGTTATTTTGAATTTCTAAATTTTGTAACGATTCTAAACACAAAAACACGGATAAATTCAGTCTGTTATCCCCGGCAATGATATGTTGGATATTTGATAAATAGTCGCATAACGCTGGTATTTCTACATCATTCGGAGGAAACAGATGCTTGTCTCTGATGTCAAGAATCTTCGTAGACTTTATAAACGTGCTCGAAAATAAGTTTCTTTGCAAAAACGTCACATTGAATATGATATTCGGGCAGTTATGCCGCTTTGATATCATCGTTTAATACAAGTAATTTTAATTTTAATCACATCGTAGTAATACAGATCAATAGTTAATAAATTTGGTTAAAGATTGCCACAATTCATATCGATAAAACCCAAATAACTGAACACAAAAAAAAGTAAGTACTGTACTTACATTTACATTTACGTGGCACTACAGTATTTATCCTTTCTTTATTTTTAGGAGTTAACAAACTTAATTGAGTTGTCAAGCAACACAATTTCAGTCGTCAAACTAGTGCCAACGGAACTATACGTGACACATTACTATACGGAACTATACGTGAAATGCAACGTCCAAATCAGAAAGAAACAATTTGAATAGTTACGGAATAATTATAAAAAACCTTCTTTCGTCAGCCGAACCGAATGAAGCAGTAACCATCAGATTTACCGTTTACGAAATACATCCTCCAAGCAACGATGCATAAAAAACCACATCATAAAAACTGGAAATTCTCAGCAGAGCCAGGCAACACTACACCATCCGTTCGCCCTTCTTCAGTTTCATCTTAACACTTCCCGTCTCCGGCAGCGGTTGACTAGTATGGACAGCATCCGCCAGATTCTGAGCATCCGCCGCTTTCTTTGCCTTTTGGGCATCGGCGTTCACAGCCGTCGTGGAGAAACCCTTGTAAATGGCCATCGCCTGGCTGACCGCGGAAGCGACATCATTGGAGCTGCTGGGAATCACCACCGTGTTGGTCTCCTTGGCCAGATTAGAGAAAGGCCGCCACGTACTGCTCCGCCACGGACAACGCGGCCGCTTCCGGTCCCTGGGAATCCTGGAGAGCTTCCGCCACATTAGCTAATCCCGTCGCACGAGCTTTGGCTACGATGGCCAGGGCTTCACCTTCGGCGTGATTGATGGTCTCTGCTTGACGGCCTCCGACGCTAGAATCTGCGAGCGCTTCTTACCCTCGGCTATATTGATCTCAGAATCTCGTTTACCTAGCGAAATACGAGCAAATGTAGTTAGTAAAAATTATAACTGCTCACAACAAGTAAGCACAGTTTGACTACTGTGTCCAGTTTAGCGCAGCGCAAGACCATTAAGAGAGCCATTGACATTTAATCAGAACGACTTCAATGAGCAAAACTACAGAACTTAAAAATTTTGTTCTCAAAAGTAATTAAATTTTTAATTAAATTTTAAATAAAATATAAGCAGAGATTTTAGGAAAGTGTAAATCACTTTGAAATAGAAAAACAGCCACACCAAACATTGTCCACACTCCACAGGTATAAAAAGAGCGGCAATCACCGTAAGATTATTTCATTGCTAAAATCATCAATAAATCAAATTAATGATAAAATAAAAAGTGATTGACCAACAGCTTATCACGGATGCTACTCGTATACAAACATCTTTTTCATAAATTTGGTAAACGGTGGCATATTTTTAACCGGGATACTTAAGTAATCATGTAACGCAAAACAAAACACGTCTGAGGTAGGAAAAGATGAAGATTTTTAAAAAATTTAGAAAAAAAGTGATGCAAGACCCGGACTGATTTCATTTCAGAAATGTGGCTGTAAATGCGGCGCCCAGAATTTCGCTACAATATTGTAATAATATAATCCACCACGTACCTTCGGATTCCAAGATCGCGGCGCGTTTCTTCCGCTCAGCCGCCACCTGCAGCTGCATGGCTTCCTGGACATTCGACGGCAGATGAATGTCCCGAATTTCATAGCGCATACACGAGATCCCCCAGGCCGCACTGGCATTATTAATGGCAATCACAATATGCGCATTCAACGACTCGCGCTCACGGAACACCTGATCCAGACTGATTTTGCCCAGTTCCGAGCGCATCGTCGTCTGCGCCAGCTGCGTAATGGCGAACTCCGGATCCTCCACACCGTACGATGCTTTCAACGGATCCACAATCTTCACAAACAGCACGCCGTCCAGCGTCAACGGTACACTGTCGTTGGTGATGGCGTGCTGTTTCGGGACTTCGATGGCGATCTCCTTCAGGGTCTGCACGTAGCGAATACTGTCGATCAACGGCGCCAGAATGTTCAAGCCCGGTTCGAGGACGCGGTGGAATTTCCCCATACGCTCCACAATCCAGGCTTCCTGCTGCGGGACGAATTTGATGACGGTGTTGACGGGAGTGCTGCTGGTGTACCGCTGCGGAACGTAGTGCAGTGGCGCGCGTGCTGAGTCATGCTGCAGTGCGTTAGATGCTGCGACGGGAGCAGGTGTCCAGTGCGAGAGGAAAGCGCTGCGGTGAAGGTGAGAACGCTGGGAGAAGAGTGATCCGGCCGCGCGACCGTGGCGTAACAGTGTACCGATGGCTGCGGCCATGGCTGACAAATATCGCGAATGTGCGAGGATGTTTGCAGTTTGGGTTTCTGATTTCACCAGAAAAGGACAAAAATTCAACGACACTACCGCACTCGAGATAGGATTTGTCTGTCGTAAACCCGTGCAGAGAGATAAGACTGTTTTAAAAAGTTAAAAAATCGTATGTTAAGCAATCAGTCATCGAACTGTAAGAAAAATAAAGGAAAACGAAAAGTGCGAAAAGCATCCCGAAATCTGGGAAATGACGGCTGGGTGCTGAAATTAAGGTTTTGATTTCATCAACTGGTTGGCGGAACCGGAAGATTTGAAATGCACAGACGATTGACGCCCCAATGGAGGTGACGTTCGACTGTCATTTTGCTTCAGGCTAAATAAATGCAGCTGCAGCATAAAATTTGTTGTTTGTAACAGTTTGTTGGTTTCAAAGTGTTGATATTTTTATTATCTTGATTCTTGCTTTAATCTGTTATTTGCATGCTGTTAAGTGTTATTTATTGATTGAACAGTTTAGCAGTCGTAATTATTCAATTTGGCTTAAAGATGCCACCCACAGGCACAGCGAAGATACTGGCAGCTGGGATTTCTGCAGTGGCAGTTGGTGGTCTTGGAGGCTTCGTCTTAGGACGCTCAACAAGTGATCCACGACGCTCAGCATCCCATACTCCTTTTGTTGTCCATGCGGATCAGAAAGACGGCCTGCAACCCGCCGCAACGCAGACAGCCTTAGCGCCATATAATCCCCAGAACAAAACTGTTGCTCCCATGCCTGGTGGAGTTGCTCCTGATCTTTCGGTCGGTCCGCATCGTGTGGGGGAAATCATGAAACATGGATTTCCTACAACGGATACAGTGCGATCGCGCAGTGATTATGTTCTGGCTTATGACAGGTGTGATTAATTTTGTTTGACCCATGCAGGGTGTTTGAGAAAATTGTGGTCTTCGCACTCACGCTGCAACGTGTATTGTGTCTTACTTTTTATGGAAATATCCGCAAATTTTGATCATTGCTCGAATGCAACTATTTACACTCAGCTATCGCTTAAGTACTTTCATTTTTAATATACCTTTTTTAGTATGTTTAAAATGTATATTTAATTGCTTTTTATTTTTTATGCATATTTCTTTAATTGTTTTTAAATATTTTTATTATTTTCATTTCTTACTTGTTTCTTAATTTTTCTTATACTTATGATCTTATCCCCGGACTTCTCTAACGATATATGAAAAACTGTTGTAGGAAAAATCGGACAGCATTGTGGGTGGCTGAGCATCTCACTGCAGAACGCCTGAAGGATCGCACTAAAGTGTCGCGAAGTGGATGCGATTTTAAAGATGATCCGTACGTTGTGATTGGGTTTTGAATAGTTTTACTCTTTACAGTATAACGTATTACAGTCGTTTATATTGGGAAATTTATTGTTTTCGATAATGTATGCATTTTTTGTTGATCGACCAACATTTATATTAGCTGTGTTTTTGTTACATACAAAATTCTGGATTATTGAAGTTGCTGTTGTTTTTATTTGATCTTGATTGTAATAAATGTTTTCAGGAGCATACATCCGTATTTTCGTTCGACGAACGAGGATTACTTTCGCAGTGGTTTTGACCGCGGACACTTGGCTGCTGCCGGCAATCATTGGATAAATCAGGAATCTATGGATGAAACGTTTTATTTAAGCAATATATCTCCACAGGTAAAATTTGATTTTAGAGGTTTCATTTCGCGTATATTATCGCGAGTGAGTTTCGTTAACTCTGCGTAACCTTTTTTCTTCTATGTTTCAGGTTGGAGTTGGATTTAATCGCGGTAGGTTCTATTCATGTTCAGTTTCACTGAAGTTCAATTTGATAGTAATTCGTTTAATGCATGTCTGGATTTTTGTTGATGTTGTGCATGTATTGTAGACGCTTGGAACAAACTGGAACAGTATGCTCGTTTCAAGACGAAGAGTTGCAGCAATGTCTACGTCCTCACTGGACCACTGTATTTGCCCAGTATGCTGGAAGATGGGAAGACTTACGTAAAATATCAAGTTATCGGAATGAGTAACGTCGCTGTTCCTACACATTTTTTCAAGGTACCAAAAACTTCTGCTCAGAAATTAAATTCGGTTATGCAAGTAAGTATTAGCATATACATGGCTAGCTTTGTTTTAAAAGTCCCTACCCACAATAAAGTTGACTATAAATTACTCAAACGCTTCAGTTAATTATTAGTGTACATACGTAGTTCTTTCTCGATCACATTAGAATAAGTCTGTTTGTCGTTCGAGGTATGGGGTTAATTATGATGCCAAGTACAGATACACGTCATAATTACTTACACAGGTGACAATACAAAATTTTGCAACCAGTATAGTGCAGTGTGGTGTCACATTAGAACTGCATCCAAAAACTTCGAAAACCAGTGCAATTGCTTTGTCGATTCAAACTAATGCTCAGAATTGTTTGTGTTTGTTTCATTTGTTATGTTTTTTATTTTAAATTTTATTATATATGTTCTTGGTTTCTGATGTTTTTCGTCTTGTGTTTGGCTGATAATTAGCCGCTAATAAAGTCGATCATTTCACAGGCGCTTCTGTGTCAGTCACCGTCCGGTGAATACCACTTGGAAACGTACGTTATGCCAAATAAGGCCATTGACGACAAGATTCCCCTCCAAGTGAGCATACTGAAAATAATGTAACAGCAGTGACATCTGGAATTACAGGATGAATTCTATTATTGCTATTATGAAAATAACCGAGCATTTTTATTTTCTTACGATCATTATTTTTGCAGGCTTTCCAGGTGCCGCCTGACACGATTGAGAGATCGGCCGGTTTCCTTTTGTTCGAGGGTTTACCTCGGACCGCGGTGAAAACAGTTAACGGAAAGAAAACATGACAAAGTTCCGGAATTCGGGAAAAGCCAAAGGCATGGTACATGTTCGAGGGCCAGTGTTAACAATCCGCTTCAATTTGGCCTGCACAGCTTATAACAATCGTTTGACCTTTAATTATGATGTAATTACGTTTGCTCAACTACCGCTTTTAATTATGCAAAATATTCTACCGGGGATAAATAACTCGTAATTGGCTGTTTGCTTGATTGGTTGAACGACATCAGGAAATACAGAACTGCTGTTAGTTTTAGTAGAAATCCCTAAAATGCCATTGATCTCATAACTTTTAATTATTTTAACGTTTTTAAATGGAACTTTGTCGTGCTGGTTTTTGCTGTCAATATGTTCTACTGTGTTGGTCTGTGGAAAACTGGAAGTTGATGTGTGCAATAAATCGCATCGCGGTACTACAGCATACGGAAACGAAAACGATTTACAATTTTTCCATACCGCAGCGTTGTGTCTAAACGGAAATACGCAGAACG
This sequence comes from Paramacrobiotus metropolitanus, assembly GCF_019649055.1. NCBI lineage: Eukaryota > Metazoa > Tardigrada > Eutardigrada > Parachela > Macrobiotidae > Paramacrobiotus > Paramacrobiotus metropolitanus. The sequence continues at coordinate 447,041 of NW_026570284.1, read as the reverse complement.
ATCCAGTTATATCTTTTCTTAATCTCACTTATCGATACTACAGTAATTGCAGTTTAAGAGGAGAACACAGAAGCCAAAGTCAAATAATTATCAGCGAAACCAAAAATATTACATCGAAAGAGAGATTCGATAAATTGGGCCACATCTTCCTGCCTATAAGGAGAAAGAAATGGTCCATAAACATACAGTTATTTTTCCCCCGTTAATAATTATTCATTTGAGAAAGCACTGAGGTAAAAAAAAAGAAGGAACACTCATTATCCGCACTCAAAACAGAAACATTTCACATGCAACTCAATTTCGCCCCCTTCCATCTTCTCTTTGGAAACACCCGCGTCCCCACTCACGAAAGGCTCCATTCTCTGCTTCGCTATTAGCAAGACTGGCTTTCCAGATTCCAAACATACACAGAGAGACTCCACGTTATTCAAAACAGATTCAAAAAAGGAGAGTAAAACAAAATCAGGAAACAAGGGATTTCTTCCAAAAACTGAAACGAAAATACGAGCACGATTTTTTCAGAGAGAGAGAGAAAAAACAAATCGAAGAGGGAACAAAACGGGTGTGAGAAAGATTTAATAAAGCGGTAAAATCTATAGGCAGAACTACTATCCCATCCCCGATCGCCCACCCGGGAAAAACACAAAACCAGCACCCAGCGAAATCAAAACAGCAAAATTAACGGGATTCATTTTCCCCCCAAAAACAAAATCTTCCCCGGTATTTTTCTGGGTTACGGGTTATTCTGTTCCGAGAAAAACAAAAATTAATAACTATTGGCTACAAATCACAAGGACCAGACTTGCACTGGCGGGGTAGTACCAACGGTCGCAAAACACCCAGCAGCGTCCCAATCACATTGCAAAATACTGCGCAATGCATGCAACAGTATCGGTTATTCATTTCCCGTGCGAGAGTTCCGTCATCGATTAACTGGAGGAAATCTCTGGCTTCCGTCCATCAGTCGAAGACGAAAAAAAACCCCAAATTTTTAATCATCATCATATCCCGTGGCATGACGTGCCCAGTATTTGGACCGAGGGGAAATTTTTCTCAGGGATTACAAAGACAATCAAAAAAGCAGCGCGGAGAAATGGCAGTTTGGGACTCGGGAGTGGTTGTCGACGTAGCACATTAGGAAAAAATCATCATTTTTCGGTCTCTGTCTTTCTCTTTCTACTTCACTCTGTCTGGACAGCGGCAAATCATTTTTGGGATAGTGAGGACTGTGTGCGGGAACATGGCGGCGTTGTATCCGCACGGCACATCATCAACCCCAAAAACCGGTCAAACAATGCCATCGTAAAAGGATAAGGCTGATAATATGGCGGGATCCGATTTCGTTCCTTCTCGAAACTCTTCCATACTTAATTTATCATCGTGATTCTATGGAAAAAGAAATACATTTTTTAGTTTGCATAATTATATGGATTTATTCGAAGTATATACTTGGCACATTCTATGCGCATAACCTGCGGTGACCTTTACGATAAAAACATATCAATTCGGTGGACACAATAAGGGTCGGTGTACTTGTGCTATCGCATACCGATAACTACTCCGTCATGTAAATTTATTGCGACAAAGTGACAACCGGTAAAAATAGGAACACTGTTATTTGCACTGTATATAATTACGAGCTGCACTCGAACGATTTTACGTCATTAGAACAATGATAAACCTTTCAAAAACCCTATCGCTCACAACATTATTAACACCCATCGATCGCTGTACGCAGCGCCCTGGGTTTACGGTATTAATCATCTCTCGACCATTCTCAGCGGACGCCAAATGCCCGCTCATCGGCGCAGCGATCATCATAATGTCTCCGGCCAGCTTTAAATATGGATTATGCCGCCATTCGGCCCCGACCATTCTCTCCCACGTGCCCATCCCATACCGTACAAAAGCCGGGTTCGGGCCCGGCACTGCTAACGAGTGAGGCGCGAAAAACAAGAGCCGCAATCGAAAAATCAAGCCGGGGCAATCCCAGCGGAGAGACCCAGCTGCGCATAGAGAATTACGGGTAATTTGTCTGCCTAGCAGTTAGCATATACACGCCGGGGCATTCGCCACACCAAGGCGCCTTTTCCCTGCCGGTGCGCGCGCGTGCTCGGACTCCACTTAACCTAATCGCCGCGCACAACAGGGAAGCCACACAGGCCCATCGATTGTACTCTGTTTTCCCAAGTATGCACCACACACACACACACACACGTACACCCGCGCGACACTCGGCATTGCAAATGTACTCTCTCAGCAGGGCATCTCACTGGCAATTCGGTTAGAATGTGCACCGGGCTATTTTTAGGCTTTCAACTGCTTACGCGTATTTTCCTCCAGACCGCGTTTTTCCCGGGACAGAGAGAGCGAGAGCGCCGGCGCGCATATTCCGTTTCCAGCATGTCTCGCAGCTAACTTGGCAACCCGAGAAACATACTGTCATCCAATCCCGAGTGCGCGCGCGGGCACCCCACACTGATTGCATAACGTTTCTACTTTCTACCACTCGGTGTCTACCATGTTGTGCAGTATAGCAGTAGCAGCACGCGGGACACTGCTGATATTTCTGATTAAAATGTCTCTCCACCAACGCACTGCTTTCCACTTCCTGCGCATAGTACTCATCAAGGCCAACAGCCGGCGTGGTTGCACACTGCTAGAGGAGCTGGTGTGATTCCAGGGAGAAAACACACATGCAGCTACATCATAATCCTCACAAATTAAGCGGAACAAACGGGTTTATAATGTGGACAAGCATTACTAAAAATAATCTAATCTAAAAATCCTTACAGCACTTCAACCGGGATCCTTCACATCACTACGTCGAAACTTCTCATGAGATTCGAAGTTTCGAAAAAGAAAAAAACTGTAACAACCTACGAACCTTACTTTATACTTTTCAGTAAAGCTGAGTAAACTCATAATCTTTTGCGGTATGATCTGAAAACACTAAAATTTAAAAAAAATTTTCAAAAGAAAAAACTTTTGGAAAACCAAAAGAAATTTTAATGAAAAGCACCTCGGAAACAAAAAAAAAACCCATTCGAGAAATTCCTAGGTCACTCTTCCGTTATTTCAGTCGAACACAGCTTCGTTAATGGGTATCACGTGGCTTCCTCAGCACCGAGCGCACAGCAAATCATTAAGCAACCACAAATCCCAATCATATCGATCATCAACTCGTGATTGCTTTCCCGGTACTATTCCCTAATCCGCTCCAGAAAGACAATACCGACCAGGCACTTCCGGTGCCAGAGCGGGTATGCAAACGCGGTCGCGGGAGCCCAGTTGTATGCCGATTATATGCAGTAGTTTGGAGGGAACGAGCGCGCCAGCGCCAGAGAACGGCGACAGAGTGAACACACATATTAACGCAAAAAGAACCTTCTCTCCCCCGCGCGCGCGCGCCTTTCTTATGCACTGTTGCCCTTATATCCACAGAGAAATTGTCATCGATCGGGCTAAGACAACAGAACTTCAATTTCTGCCAATTCCACTTATCCGTCTTATCCACAAGCTGCACTTTAATGACACTCTGTCTAACAGATGCGCTTCAGATATGGCTTAAAGATAACCGATTCCAAAAACCGGAAAAAACGATTCACCCCATTGAAAATTAATCCCTGAAAACTCCCAATGTAAAAGCGTCACCTCTACGCAGCTTTATGAACAATACCACATAAAACCGAAAAAAGCTAATTCAGAAAATAAAGGCAATATTTCCTCCATTAATACATGAATTTAAAACTTCAGCGTATTTAATGGGGCAGTTCAGAACCTTAGTGTCTATTCTTATCGAAGCTGTTAATCTTTTTTTGGCACCTGTAACTGATCCCAGTTCTTATGTCGATCTAATACCCGCCTTTTATAAACGCGTTCAATAAGATGCGAACGCGCGAAGAGTCCTTACAAATTATTAAAAATAGATAATCGAACAAAATCACTTACATTAAAAGCTCAATATCGTTGCACTATTAATGCCACGGCAAAATGCTGACAACCTTAACGGAGCGTCGCTGCAACACTAACCTTATCCATAATCTGAAATATTCGATCGACCCGCCGCTCCGGACTGCGCCCTTCGGAATCCTCGGTCTTGCCCACCATCCCGTAGATTGCCGCTATAATGTGCAGCATCTCATCCCGCGTTATGTAACCATCATCATCAATATCGTATAATCGAAAGGCCCCTGCAAATACACATACACACACAGTCATCTCCTCTTCTCACGCTAACGTACACTTCAGACGTATGCCGATTCAAGCGAAAAAAATAATCAACGAACGGGAACAAGCTCGAATGCTTTTTCAACCGCTTCACGCTATTTAACATTTTCCCTCGCAATGAGTCACCAGTTTTATTGTAGCCAACCGACAATCAACCGTGGAACGGAACAGTAATTAATGGGAAATTAACGGTTCTTTTAGTGGTCTCCTGTGGTCTAGTACAATCGTCACTTTTTTCCTCCATTAATCAACACATTTTCACAATGAATAAAAAAATCCGTATCAAGTTACATTCTTGGTTTTTTCTTAACAATAATACTATTATTCATATATGATGCGTTTCGGGAAAGCATTAACCCTGAACGAGACACACACGGCAGTAAAAATAACATCCGGTTCCATAAATAGCGCAAAAGCGATAATTACTCCCAGTGTAAAACACTGCTGCTCGCTTTTCGCTTTGCACTCTCACGACTCCCCAACGACCAACTTACAATTAAGTTTCTCATCCAGATTCCCTCTGGAGGTAATGGAAAGGGCTTGGATGAACTCGTGGAACTGGATCAGGCCATCCTACGAAAAATCCACATTATTACGGAATAATTTAACCATACATTCAGAACGAGTGCTGAATGCGAATAATTCTGCAATTTTTAAAAGAACTTATCCACGGCAGGATAAAGACAAGAGATTCAAAAATATTTTCCTTCTCTCGATCATATAGGAAAGGTCGAGAGTGAGTGCAAAAACTGCTAAAAATACCACACTGGTACATGCGCAACCACCAACCTTATTCTGGTCAAAAACTTTAAAAAGGAAATTCCCGAATTTCGTTGGATCTCCACCGTTCGGGAAAAACTCGCCGTAAATCCTTAGAAATGCCTGGAACACATAATACGTTAAAAAATACGTCAAAACAGGATCTGATAACTATCATTTATAAATCACACAGGCAAATTAATCATATACGCTATTTGTATTTTACTTGTTAAATTTCATAAAAACAGTGAATAAATTTACAAAACTCTGTGCCAATGACCCGACATAAGTTTAATGGATTCAAGTTAGAACCCACAGCCGTCTTTATTACGCGACAATACAATGCGAATGTCTGGCGACTATTTGATTTTCTCCTCCAGCGACAGTAGACAAATTGGTAGAATACAATAATGAACAATGCCAAGTCGTTTCTGCATAATGTACTTCGTTTACAGTTGGCGTTTTTGTTCCTTCGGTTGATGGCTTCATGAATGCATTAAACCTAATTTTCCCCTTTTAAGCCACCAGGAAATAGGGAGTGCAACCAAGGATTGGCTAATTTTACTACCCAACAACTCACGATCGTAACCATCCATCAATCATGTTGTGCGTGACGAAATGGAGACAAAACATGTTCTTAAAGCTGATGTTCGTGTGTAGTTTTTTTCGCCTACGACAAGCATCACCGGACAGAATCCGCATTGATTCCCGTTATACATATGCACTCGTACTGTATTTAGAAGGGAGAAAAAACCCGGCCTATGTATTTAGCTGCATAGATACAGCTGATCCTTCAAGGCATTTATAACATTTGACAAGCAGAAACACGTTTGCTTAATCAAATCAAATCATTTTTATCTCCGGGATTTACGCTACTAGTATAATTTACGCTAGCTCGCACTTGCGCGAGCCTGCAGTCGCATCCCAGACTCTTCTAACCCACCCCTCATCAAATTTCGTTAGACCCGAGTTAATGCCAGAACATTGACGTCAACAGCATGGTACTACGCTATCAAAAATGCATCGATTCAACTGGAAATATTGCTCTACTTAACCGCACATGTGCCGGTGGTAATACGAGTATTTACATTTCCAAATTTTCCCCTCCTCTGTTTTCCTAGCGGTAGTTTTTCATCCCAGTTTAATTTTCAAATTCTATATTTAGTTCCATACTTCTGCGCTCTGTTATTCTTCATCTAGACTCCTGTACGTATTACATTCAGATACCTAATCTGTATATATGGCCAAATTAAATCGACACGCCCAATAAATTATACTATACAGCATTTTTTCCACAACCACGCGTATCCAAAACTGTCTTTCAAATTTTCAAATTGGAGTTTTTTCAAATACTTCTTTTCAATTTTTAAAAATGATTATCATAATCCGAGGCATCATCAGGACGATAACTATTATCTGTTCTGACATATAAAATATTTTATCCCTTCTCACATGGGAAGATTCGGGTCTAACCATCGGTACAAAACTGTTACATAATGATTGAGGGATTCCGCATCGATCGGCGCCTTAAGTCCTAATAGGTTTCCCGGGCCCAATCGGGCTCGTGTGAGCGGGCCCCGCTCCCAACCACTATTCTCCTCAAATGCAGACCGGCGTACTGCAATAACTATTCAATAGCTCGAAAATCGGCGTGACACAAGTATGAGAACAAATTTTTCAATGTCGCCGCTGGAGAAATTGCTTAGCAGAGAAATAGACTAGCAATTCTAAATGTCAATTAAAATCAATATTTGATATCCCAAAGAAGAGGGACTGATGCGAAAGAATACAGCTGGAAAAACTGCTGCAGCGCCGTATCTACGCACATACGCACACTACGCACACCCAATCGTCATGGCTGTGCATGCACACAGGACATGGTCGACTTGATGTTTTCTGGTAAACAGTTAAATCTGCACGAAAGTCACTCATCGCTCCGCTGCATAATCGATACCGTATAAGAAAAGGAAATTCTTTTCCCGATACCGAAAAACTACTAAAATCTCTAAAATAATCAAATACTTCAACTGTTTGGCAAAGATTCGAAACACACAAATGGTATACCAGGATGCAAAACACCCATTTTAAAGCTGCAGAAAACAACGAATGTCCATAATGTCCATAAATTCTTGAAGACAGAAAATAAAGGTTATCAACTATCAATTTTTACAACTTGCCGGTTATTAAAAAATATTACAACTTCTCCAGCAATTTATTAAAAAAGATAACATTAGCTACATACTTACTACCACACATTTTAAAGAAACGATTGCAGGAACATCATTTTATGAGGGGTGCATGGAAAAGCTTTCACAATTTTTCGCTCACCTCTTTCGATAACGCTCCTTCTGGACAATCCTTTATGAAGCATTTGTGCCTGAAAAAAGGCAATTTCATTATACAACGATCGCATTCTGTAATAACCAAATCGTAATAAACCATATTTTATAGTGAGTGAAGAAAAAATTTCTAGGTACCACGAAACTTCAAAACGATCAAACTACAAGCAGCATAAAAAAATTCACTTATGGATTAAGTACGGCCAAACGTATCGAAGAATATGTAAACGTTCAATAAGATAAGAATTTCCAATGAAATATTCAGCACATCCAACGTCATTTAAAATGGTGAGGGTCATTAACACGGCATTCAAAACTGGTTGATTGGGCAGCATTGATCGGGAAATATTTAATTAAGCCACCGAATTCAGGTGCTGTGGGCACACGGGTGTGGCAGTCCTTTTGTTGTATATTTGTTCAAATTCACTCGGTTCCTGACTTCCGGTGGCACTTAATCACCCCCACGATTTTAAATTTTCATTACACCCCAGAGTCAAACCGCAGCGGTGTGGCACTGGGTGCAGTATTACTCATTTTACAAGCGTGCGGTGTGAATAAAATCAGTTCAAAAGAGGAAAAAGCTGGAGAACTGCCTTAATGACGAAGTTTCAAAAAAAAGTTTTTCTACGTGCGGCTTACTTCAATGGTTTTAAATTTTAAGAGAAAAAATAACGAATTCTTAATGCGTACTGTGACCCATGATTAATTTTCAAATAATTGTTTTACTGATAACTATGATTTTGCAGCATGATACAATTTATCCCACCATAAATATGATCAAAAAAATATTTTATCGTTTCATGTCAGCAGGCGGTTAAGGTTGGTAACCTGATCAAACACCGCTGATTATATTAGTCACAATTTTCCAACACATTTTCGAGCTGTTTTAAATTCTAATGACGTCGTGTCCGAATCGCCAGTGCGCGTTGAGAGATCGGACTTTTGTCTATTAATACACTTTCTCGAGACCTTGACTGGAAGCTGGATGCCAAGCATTCAAAAATGAATTGACATTATGACTACGGTATGTGCAGCTAAATTAACACCCGAAATTCCTAACGGAACGCTTCCGTACACGCTGCGGCTGCCATACAATCCGCTATCGGCGCTTTGAGTTGTCTAGCACGCTCGACAGGATTAGAGTACTGCGCTATCCACGAGCATGCCTCGCTATCCGTCGCCCTGCGCCCGTCTCTGGGAAGAAACCGTATATGCAAGTGCGCGCGTTCGCCGGGCGCAGGAACCGGCAACCCCGGCTGTACAAGCATGCTGCTCACGTTGCAATCCGATTCAATCACGGACAGACACATCACATTTACAACTAGCACAAAAACACCCACTGACACCATACCACGCACAGGATTTCGTACCAATAATGATACTAATTTCTTCCGGTTGAACCTGCACTTTTATTAACAAACCGTCACCTCTTACCAGGCGAGAGATTGTGCATCTCAAAGAGCGTTAACAACCGGCTGTTATTACATTACATAACTTGTGCGGCTACTGTATGTGTGTGCGTACTTGTATAAATTTGACACTTCAGACTCAACGTAACGGAAGATCCACGGAAACCAGAAAATCTTTTTCAACTTTTCTAGCTTGGTAAATTAGTCTTATAAAATGTCCAATTACGCACATCAAATCGAATGTTGTTACGCAAGTTACAACCGTTATTTATCCACTATTAACCAAAGATGACAATGGTACTTTGCAAACAATCTGAAAAAGGATATCGAAAAATTAAGCAATTCAAAAATATATAGCTATGATTTAATTCATATATTAAAAAAATGACCGCTGCTATATAACGATTACAAAGTTCAAATAAAACTTCTGTTTTAAGTTTCACCTAAATCTTTACAAGACACATTTCAGTATCGCAGAATTAAAATCAAAAAGGACAAAATCAACCGGCTAAATGAAAACATTCGTTTATAATACGTCTCTCTCAAGCAAAACCAAATAAATCATTTCCTGAAGTTGTCGTCCAATTGGCTAGCAAAATCGCGACATTTAACAGCATCCGGAATTTTTTCCCTTGTAGATGAACCGCTGATAAAATTGATCAGAGCACTGCAGTGGGTGCCAGTGCCACTCCTATCCCGCCGCATAGAATATGCGCGTATATACACCGCAACGCGAATGTCATCCATCTTACAGTCCGAACAACCGATTAAATGACATCGATCGGATTGCAGGCATTACTTCATTTACTTGGCATTTTTCCGCATTCTCTATTAACTATTTTGCTGCTGTAGTCCGGGGTCAAAAAAATGAGGAATACATCCGGCACCTCCGTGTCACTTACCATTGCCGTAGCTCCTTTTCCGTAACTGCAATATATACACACATTCCGTTAGTGCCAGCATACATAAGAAGACACGAGCCAAAGAGAACATATTAACAGCACTTTTTTCCCCGCTAAGATGCGAACATGTTTTTTCTCCATTGCACAAGAGGAATGCAATTGCGGCTGCTTTAAGTGAAACACTCTCTGGCTAAACTCCGAAGAACAGCACGACGCTTATTCCGCGGCGCAGAGTTCGTGATAAAACCATCAATAGCCCAAAATGCCAAGAGGCGACGTTAAAGTTTCACCACTTCTTACTGGGGCATAAAGATCAAGACGACATGCAGAAAATTTGCCGTGATTAATGACATCATCGCCTTGTATGTTTTCAAGGCGAGAATTAAGCCTGAGCACTTCATTAATAATATCAGGAATATATTTTCCCATTCGATGCCGGGAAGGGATACGAAACAAGTTTACAACGTGCTGTGAGCGCAACAATCTGAGAAACACGATTACTCTCTCTGGCAATAATTTGTCTTTATCAGACTCCTTATTACGCGCCGCCCAGGGAATCTGCAAGCTGCAAATGTATTTCCAGGTCCTGCAGATTTATGCTAAAAACAACCACATCGGTCCTGCAAAAACGGGGGCGTACCTATTTTTTCAACTCATTAAAAACGCCAAATTATGCCTAGACTAACATCATCTACAAGTGAACAAGAACATAATTTTAACCGGTGAAAATGCGGACGAAGAAAATCAAAATTAAATAATTCACAAATTTTCACACCGAGTTCCCGAAACTGTTGCAGAATTGCTTGTTTACTTGCAGAAATCAACCTGGTCCAATGCCGAAAGCAAATTTTGTTGATAATTTATTTTTACGGTTTATGCTGTTTGGTTTACAGTCGAGAAAATCATTAAAAACCTAAGCTGCTCCTGACTAATCCTCCACAAACGCACCGCCATGAATGAGTTACCACAATTTATGACTATCACACGATTCATCGGCATTCATCGTAAAAAAACGGCAGCGCGTCCCGCGCGGTCGATCCCGTGGTGTTCAACATTTAACCAGGTGAAAAACGCTCATCAATAATATAGCAGCAGCAACTGCATCCCGTCCTGCCCGCGCGCTATCCATAAATGTCGGCAATCATCACAATCAAGTCTATTCCCGTATTGTGTAACATTAGAGAATACGGGGACAATTTCTTCTAAACAAATCTCCCCTGTCATTCTTTCTGTCAAATACGCCTATTATGTGTTGCTTCACTTACAGTGCGTCTTCTCGGCTAATTCCTGGATACTTTCCGTTTTGAGCTTGCTATTGCGTTTCCCCATGAGATCCGACGTAAAGGAGATAATAAATGTATATCCGCAGACACACACCGACACGTGAAGAAAATCAAAACGTAATTTCCCGGAGATTAAACGGCACACCGAGAGTGTCGCGCGGATTTATTCCACGTACACCATTATAATTATTCTGTCGATCGGCCAGCCATCGTTTTGGAGCCACGGAAAAATGATTCTCAAATAGAAAGCACTACACAGTGCACGGATACCATGAATTATCAATTATGACAGTAAATCGGCACGTCTAATTGAGCATTCACAATAAACAGATATGCGTCAAAAGTCAGAATAAGGATGTGTACAGCAACAATGGCCAAATGCTGTGAAACATCCACGTGATAGTCTGTCCGACGACTTGTCGCACACACAATTGCAAGTCAAATTTTCCTACCCCCCACACAGGTTTTCCGCCATGCCTGCCAAATCGTTTTATGCAACAATGACGATGCGAATAAAATTAAATGAAGGAAAATTCTGTCTCTCTATTTTCCCGGCACAGAAACAACAATCCGGTCGGTTGGCTGATTATTGCTGAGAATATACAGGAACATTGGGGGATAAAATGCTGTCAAACCGTTTCACAATGCACGTTGCAGACTGGGCGCAGGGAGACAAATCGCACGGCGATCCGAATCCGCAATCAGGAATGTGCGGCGTTGATCCCTGCACTGGAACCCCCAATAATTCCCGACCGATGAGGATGCAGGAGAGATTCTGGCGAAGGGACGTTCTGTTCCGCGAGTGTCAACGCGGGGCAGTGAAGTTTCGCAGAACAGGTTGTAAAGCGCAAAATGCCGTGAGTGGGGCTGAGCAATTCACCAATGTGCCGATTCCTTGGGTTGTCGCTGGTTATTCTCTGGTTACAACAGATTGTGTCGCATGCGAATCCCCATCTCCCTGATGCAGCGGTATGGATCAGTCCAACATACTCAGGCAGCTGCTGGCATGGACCGAAATCTCGCGGGGTGGATCAAATGCGGCCAAACGGGATACAACGCGGCCCTTGCGTTATTACAGCCCGTATTACACTACGTACACACAGTCACACACACACGTCTTCGCGTTTCTCTGGTTTGCGGTGGTGGAAGGAAAATCAATCGATCAGGCTAAAACTTCCTGGGCTGCTAAACTGCCTATGAACTATGACGCGATGCAAATGAGCCTACGAACGCCATACGCAGAATCATCCGAGCGAATCAATTGCACGCACTCACGGAGCAGTAGCACCGTGAGCGGCGAGCAAGCGCGCCACCGTACGTTATACGAGATACAGCAGCAAGCGCCGGTACACGTCCAGCGTGTATGTGGCGCTTCCGCCTGCGGCCTTCGCGAGCATCGGGATAACTGTTATCCCAAGCGTAATGATAACGGTCTAGTACTTCACGTTAATTTCGAGGATTTAGCGAAGCTTCGAACATTTCTACAATACTTACTAGTTACTACACTATATGCTTCAGGTCCTTAACAGCATGCAGCTCTTATGAAAGCAAAAAAAATTGAATACTTCCGGTCATGCTGAAAAATGGCGAAAGAACATGTTGACTTCCTGCAACCGAAGCGATTTCTTTTAACTTGAAGAATACATCATCTGTGTCCTAAGGGAAACGACTTATTCTTATGAATGTGTTGTTGCATCGTACAATGTATTGGATGTAGTAATCTTCTGTCGATAGGGCTAAACAATAAAGTACCTTTTTACAGTTAATTATAATTTTCTCACTTCCGTTACACAGAGATGGGCAGACGTTGAGGCGCTTTTTCGTTTCGTCTTATTTAGCAAGCTATTCTAGTCTGTAAATTTCGTATTGTTTGGTATAATTACTTACAATAATTTATACAGTATTATAGAGTACCGCTTCCTCTGGGTTACTGCAAAAGTGCAAATGGCATGCATTGTACTGTGTATTGTATTGTACACTCTTAACTCTAACGTAAATCATTGGTTATTTATATTTAAAGTTGCTACTCGTAGAATGCAATGTGCCAAGAAGTAAAATTATTATGTATGTGCCAAGAAGTAAAATTTTGGAAACTCGCTAACTTAGCGTTCATATTTTAAGTGCGGCTCCCGAAAATTTCTAAAATCATCGTTTTAGTAACGTACGTAAGTGCTATAATTAATTCAATGTCACGCTGTATTCTCTGCTCCCAGTGAGAAGAATGAATTATTCTCATAAGAAATTATTATTAGACAACGCTGATTATTTGCTGGTGCGGAGAGAAAGGTCAACCTGGCTGTATCAATTAACCATACATGTATAATAATTATATATAATGATTAAACCCCCAGGTAACAATATCATTTCATTAGCTATAACAGGAAGCTCTATGAACGCCCTATAAGATACAAAATTATACGAGTAGGCTTTGAAAACTCTGGAGTAGGTCTCTGAATTTTGAACTATATGATTTTCAATATGAACAGCAAAAAAATGTGTAAAAATAAAATTTTTTGCATTACAGATACTTATTCAAACGCATAATTATACAACGGGTATTGGCATTCATACATACTCTCGCACTATAATATACCAGGGAAGCAAGCACGCCAACACGCCTTAATTTAAATCGAGATAAGTACTATAGTAAAGTTATACAAGTAACAAGAAAGTTTCCGCAATTTGTGTGTTAATCGAGCCAACAAATCCACGTGAGCTTCACCTACTTCCAGCTCCATACTTCCTAAATTACCAACTATAACACCTTGCATTACTTGTGTATTGGTGTAATTATGTTAGCGAACAACCTTGGTGATAAATTAACGTGGAATCAGTTCTGGGAATCTCTCACCGGTGTAAGTTTTGGCAGCCGCTAGCTAGCTATAGTATTCATGGATCTGCAGATACTGTAACCGCATGTAACGTGACACGATTTCACGCTGCAGTAATAGGACTACGAGTAAAGATTATTTACGGTTGTATAATTGCACTTCCGCTTCAGCAGCTTTTTTTATGCGCTAGTGCTCCTTTACCATTAGCTGCATGATCTGAAATTTAAAAGTTTTTAATTTTTACAATGTTATAATTTCTTCAGGATCGGGGAAAAAACGCATTAATAATATTGTTATAAGGAGTAATTCGGAGTCTTGAATTCTGCGGCTGTCGGCACTCGGACTACCACTCTGCACGTGCAAAAGCGTAAATGCATTTGAAAGGTTAAATCACGCCGCAACAAAGTAATATTGTAATCTTCCAACACCAAACCAAACCCAAAACCAAATACTTTAAACCAAAACCACCAAACGTAGAACCAAAACCAAATACTTCAAAAATATTTGAACTGAATTATTAAAATCAGGTGTTTTTACTATGCCAGATAGAGTAATTTATCGTGCGCATCGTGCGCACGTGCGTAGTTATCATAACTGTAGATACACGCTGTATAACAGAATATACAGAAAATATTTCGGCATGTGAATAACAACCTTTCGGAACAAAACAATAGTAATATAATAATAATATATTATTATTATTATTATAATAATAATAATTATAGAATATGCACTCGTAATATGCACTCTATATAATATGCACTCGTACAGCCTGTACAAATATATGTAGTCATTATGTACATGTACATTAGAACATACAGATATAGATATACTTAGTACCGTAGTGTCCGTTCGATTGCTTATGGTTTGATCGTTAATTGCAGAAGGTACATTTCCAGGTTTTGGACTTCGTTCGTGACATGTTTTCAGCTCTATTTGTAGATATCTGCTTTTTTTCTGAGATCATCTGTGCTAATTTCACTTCGTGTGGATTATCATCCTGGTGTGTTAATAAAATGTGTCGGAAACGTTTATAGAAGCTCGTCATACTGACCGGAAACCACGCTTATAACTCCTTAATAATTCATCCAGAAGGCCCAGCTTTCGAATCGTTGACTCATTCGGCCAAACAGAAAACCGTGTCATCGTAAGCTATGCGTATTGTACGTCCTGAACACATGCAGTGGTTCGCGCGCCTACGTCCCCGCCTCCAAATTCGATTTTGAAAACTTGACTAATCTATTGTATTCCGAGAAATTCGCTAGTCTCAAATTATTTTGAAGCTCCAGTTGTATTAACATTGAAGCTCCAGTTGTATTAAACTGTTAAACACTTGTAAGTTGCCGTATTGTTAATTAATCGCAGTGCGATGTTTCTTGTTTTATTCAATATTTGTGAATTTTCATGTTGAACTGACATATAGTAATACAATACCAGTTTCTGAATTGAGATCACGTTTGCAGTCAAAGTTAAACTTCATTGACACTGCAGTTCTTCTGGATTCATCGTCCGTTCTTTGCTTTGCTGCGTTTTTCCTTCTGAAGCGTTATCACTTCCATAGGAAGATGCAGAAGAAGAAGGTGACATTGTCATTTTCTGGATGTGGATTTTTGGGCATCTACCATGTGGGTGTTGCCAGCTGTTTTCGGGAGTTTGAGGAATATTTCGAAGTGGAGAAGATCGCTGGAGCTTCGGCTGGAGCTATCGCTGCTGCCAGCTACCTTTGTGGTGTCTGCTTAGGTAAAACAGCGAAGGCTGAATAAACAGCTGTCTTGACTCTGAACATTTTTTAGTTGAACTATAATCTTTTGGAATTTAAGTATTGTACAAAGAACGTGCTAACTAAGAATGCGAGGGATGGGCCGATCGGGGAATGTGTTTCGTATCCATTGCTCAAGCAGTTTGGCAACCCTGTTCTTGCCTTTCAAAAATTTCATAGCACAGTATCCTAGTATCCTGATAGGAGCCGTATTATTTTGTTTTGACATGCTATTTTGCATCGTTAGTTCTGCAGATAAAACTGCTTAATAAAAATTTGAATGATTAAATTTGGTATCGGTTTGTAGGTTTTTAGTTTGACAGTCAAGAGTCAAGACTGCAAATTTTTAAATCAAAAATGTTCTCGGTTTTCTGCCTGCAGTGATGTAACACACTGCAACATGATCACTGTGAATTTTGTATATAAACTAGCAAATAATAGCTTAGCACGCTCGGTTAGATTTGTATTTATGGTTTATGAACAAGCGGATTGTCGGCAAATAGACAGCGTTTATGGAATTATTTGGGAAGTGCTGCTCTCGTCAGTCCCGTCGAGGAATTTTCCGATTCCATTTCCCACGCATCATGCATAATAGTGAAATACTCGTAGCTGTTATGACATGAGCGATAGCTGGATTTGTTGAATGTTCATCACCTTATTTTCTTAACTTCTTATCGATTAGAAATTGGCATAGTGCGTTTGCAGGTATGATTGCATTGTTATCGTCTGCAAACTCTTTTACAGTCTGCTTCATCAAATCTATACTGTGCTCAATTTTGAAGTTAAAATATGCATCTGTTGCGCGCAATAAATTACTAAAAAGGAAAATTTCATAAAATCTGATAGCAATTGTTTAAAGAAATTTAATGACAAATAAACTACTGATAAACTAAATACTTATATTTACAAGTTCACTAATTTGCATACTTAATTTGCACACTAAGTATTAATTACAGACGATAGCTATTTTGCAAGCATACATTATACAGCCTAGACAGATAAGTACTTAATAATCTACTTCGAATGTTTTATGAAGGACATCCATAGCCACAGGAAACTTGGAAAGAAATTAGAAAACGACCGGTTTACTGTCAGTTCTCTTCATCGTTGTTGGTTGAATTTGTAGACTGTAGACATTTTTGGAGATTTGCAGTATCTTTGTGCTTTGTCAAGTTTTCACCGCATGTAAATAAACGAATACATCAAGCTATTCGAATTTCAAGGTGAAAATTTTGCTGAGTGGCAGGGTGCATGTGGAAAGAATGGGTTGTTCACCTGCTGATCACGATGGTTATGGGCCATAGAATATTTTGATATTGGCATTTTGACAGTTGAAGTTCATGTGTCGGGTTCTTTTCAGGACAAGCGACGACCGATGTTCTCAATATCGCCCGAGCAGCACGTGCTAGCCCCGTGGGACCGCTAAGTCCACGCTTCAATTTGGTCAAGATCATCCGTAATGGCCTGCAGAAAGTGCTGCCGGAAAACGCCCACAAGATCTGTTCCGGACGCTTATCAATATCGCTGACCAGATGTCACGATAGGAAAAATCGCATGGTGACCGAATTTGCTAGCAAAGATGATCTGATCCAGGTATGGGGCAAATGAATACCAAAAATCGGTTTCTTAATTGGGCGATTGTCTTTAGCATTAATGTTATGCAGGTGCTGATTTGCTCTTCATTTGTCCCTTTTTATTCTGGAATGATTCCTCCATATTATGACGATGCGGTAAGCATTATTGTTCAGGAGGAATAAGTTTCATTCGTTAGATTTTCTAATTGGTCGCAGAGAGCTCAGGAATGCTCGAGGTGCTTGGTTCGGAAGGACTTTGAATCTTTGCATTTTTTTTACTGATTGTATCGCTTTGGTAGTTGTCGTGTGGCGAGAACATATGTATCTTTTACCTACTTATTTCGCCGATTCTTTACGAGTTTAATTTCGCAGCGATACTGGGATGGTGGGATCACCAATAATTTGCCAACGTTCGATGATGCTACGGTTACAATTTCACCGTTTTCCGGCGAAAGTGATATTTGTCCGGCGGATAGCTCAGCCGCATTTCTGGAAATGAATTTCGCCAATCATAGTCTTCGTGTCAATACTCGGAATATTTACCGAGTTTCCCGAGCTTTATTCCCACCTCATCCTGAGGCCTTGAGTGAGATCTGTCGGGAAGGATATGCGGATACTTTGCGATATATCAAAAATGTTTGTAAGTTTCAGCATTGCATACTAGAGAAAAGAGTAATACTCGTGCGCCCGTAATTGTTCTGTTTTTGCCGTAGTTCTTTCGTTTAATTGGCTTACAGCTTTCTTTATCACTAAAGCTGTATAAGTATTTATTACTAAATTCTGATGGAGTAGTAGGTTTAGTGTGTAGGAGTTCAATTATTCAGAAATATAGCCATAGTCGGAATTTCGAATTTGAATCTTTGCATTTTGAAGTAAATTTTATTGCAGTACTTTGTGGCATTCCATTGCGGAAGCCCAGCGATACCCCTCAACCGGTGATTCCCGAAAGGGAACCTGTTGGAGGTAGCGAAAAGAATGGACCGGAAATTAATTCTATTGTTTCTGTACACCCGCAAGAGAGTGAAGCACCACCGCAAGACGTGGAGCCTCCTAATGCCGTTGTTCAGACTTTCAACGAAACCGGTTTACCTGTATTAGTGTCGGACGGTACGTTTGGGTTAGTTTTTTCGTGATCTAGTACAAGTTAATTTGATTCATTTTAAGCGACGGTTCCTTGGTAGTTACCAAAATTTCTATTGCATTGCAACAGTTGTATACATACCTGCATTTGCAGCTTTTCGGGAAGCTTGCGCTTCGAAGCAACACCCGGCAATCCGTGCGGTGCAATACATGACCATTCCTTGGGTACTCCCGTTGGAGTTCATGTATACAACCTGCGTCAGGTGAGAAAATTAGTTTGAACTATTTTGACTGATTGTTAGAACTTCTTTCCATAGTATCTGTAGTTTCCTACCAGTGACAGTACACATTTTAGGTAAACTATTTGCACAGAAATGAAATAAAATGAAATAATCTGAAAACACAGACATAATTGCAATTTTTTCCAACAGATGTTTGTCTAAAACATTTCTTATTGATCTGATTTATTTTAGATTGGTCGAGTTAACACCATTCCCTCGCACCATGGAGCTGGAATACTATGTTGAGCTGTTCTCCGGCGTAGCGCAGCGCATCGCTTACAAACTTCTCAGTAATCACCGGACTGGTTCCTGGTAAGTTATATCACTGCGCAAAAGAAATGCCTGTTTTTGTCAGTTATGTGCTGATTTCGCTCATGTGACGAATAGGCTGAAATGTGCATGCAATCTGGAATCGGTAAAGATGTCCATTTCCGCCGATAAGAATCACTGTTATGTACACGGCGGCGCCACCTTGCATCACTCACGCAGTGTCACATTCGCATTCGCCATGTCCATTGAGGAGACGGTAACCGCCGACCCATCCACGGATGATTTTCTAGAGTTTGCAAAAAACAAACCCGTGGATTATAAGCCCAGCATGGAAGTGGTCCATCACGAAAAGCATCCCGGGGAGATTAAACTTTTGATGGACGACAGTGACACTTTTGAGGAGGTGGTGGCCGTTCTGCAGCAACATGACGATGAAATGGTGGAGTATTTTGAGCATCTGCTGCAAGCCCCGCAGCCGCCATTGGTTATTGCGACGAAGAGCGCGGATTTGGCACTGGCTGACCATACTGGAGTGGTTGTAATGGAGATCGACGATCAGATGGGCAGTATGTAGTCGGTATTGTAGCTGTTGATGATGTAATGAGTGGCTTGAGAACCTGGCGCTGTGCAGGACATGCGGCGGCCAACAACCAAATTATCATCTGATTTTTCTCTCATTGGAAATTCCCGTGACTGTGTTATCGCTGCTTTTTGATCTAGTCAGAATTTGGGTTACCGATATGGCGATATCTGTGGTTTCTTGTTGATAGTCAGTCGAGTGTATTTAGTTTGCTTTCGAAACTTCCTGGTAATTCCTGTGTATAGTGCTTTTGCTTGCAATTTTCAAAGTTTTATTTGTACATAGTAGTATTCCGTGGTGTATCATGTCTGTACACTGTTCCACTTTGTTGTGATGTTTTCAGGAATTATGGCATGGTACTGGTTATAAAGAATTCGTATGAAAATACGTTTTGTCATACGAGCACACCTAACACGGCATACTTATTTTATAAATATCAGTTTGTTACAGTAATGTGCAGCATAATGAGCATATTTCCATAACGTTATTAGCTAAAAAATAACATCACTTATGCGAAGTGAGTTTAATGGAACTCGCGAGTTTATTTTTAATTTAGTGGAATGCAGAGTAGCCCTAATTATCAGTAACAGGAAGTGTAAAAATAGTGCAGATATTGTACGTTACGAATTAATGTTGCAGTTACTGCATTGCTAGTTTATTTTTGAACTTTTATCAGTTTCAAACAAATTTATTTTAATGATGCTGGGTGCTTAAAACTTTCTGAGTGTCCAAATAAAAAGATTCTATAAATTTTATATTGCACAGTTAAACTCGATTGAGTTAAACTCGACGTAGCGGTTCATACACCGGAAATGAAAAATGACCATTACGTATTGGAGAATGGAACTGTGTGTAGACTGTGTTATTCAGAATCATGTCAAGTTAGCGCTGCAGAGGATTCACATCGCGGAAACGGAGAATCTGGAAAAGTGAGTCACTGAATTTTTTATGGAACGATGCCGCACACATCGCACTCATTAAGAAGAACATCGTCCGATCTTCGGAACGCAAAGGACGATTTATATCAGTTTGGTAAGTATCGTCTCCATCCCTGCGAAACTACAGAATACCCGGACCATGACTCACGTAGTGCGGAATGCACAAGCGCATAACCAGAAACCCTGTAGCGGCGATTGTGGACTGGCCGCTGCAGCCGCATGCAGCGGACAGGAAATGCCGCGCTGCGCCGTGATGTGGACATCATCTGCGTGAACGGCGCCTGTGTTGTGACTTCCTGCTTACGCGGTTAAAAAGTCTAGTGTTTTATCATCATGGGTTCATCCATATGCGCAACAGTTTACAGATGTATTATTAGGCGCAACTGTACTTGACGGAATATGGTAGCTGCCTGCTTGTGTATAGAATATGATCCCGTCGTCAACGCGCGATGTAGACCAGACTGTCGGTTTTTCGAGCGCGCACCACACACTACGGTAAATCGCAGCACCAACTGGCTCGGCTGTTGCAGTGAGCTGTTTGGGCTGTGACACGGCAAACAGGCGAGGCGAGAGGTTGGCAGCTGCGGTTGGAAAAAAGAGCGATACGGAGGCAGCAACAACGGCGATAAGGTGGAGATAAGCAGTTTTCTATTCAGTCCTGAAGTGCTGCATTCTCCTGCTCTTGACACTGTGCACGGATAGATTGTGTGGTGTGTGAAACTAGACATCAACGAGCCAGCGGATAAGATGGCCTACAATCCCAATCCCTGCTTCAAACTGACCGTCCGCATGCAGCGGGATAGCCCCAACATCCGGTGGGGCTTCCGTATGCAAGGTATGTGTGCAGTGTTGGTGGTTTCAATTGATCGTCAAGTGCAGCGTCTGATTGTGTGCTTTACGGCTGATGTACATACAGGTGGAGCGGATTTCAACAACTTGCCACTGTCGGTTCAAACGGTAAGTGCATGAGCAAATAACAGCTAAATAAATAATGAAATCAAATTTTTGAATTTTTTGTAGCTATCAGTAAATTTAGTTTTGCCTCAATTGTACTGAAAAGGTTCGGGATAATTGTAGCAATATAATTATGGCATTTTGAATCGTGTTAGCCGATTGTGTAATAAGGGTTTGGCCTCAAGTGACCGGTCTTTGTCCTTGTGTGTAGATCACTCCGGGATCGTTGGCGGAAGAGGTGATGACGTCTTGCTCTGAACTGAAATAAGTTTTTGATTGTGTTTATTATAAGCAGCTAATCTGATAAATATCAAGATTCAGTTATTATGCAACTGAATATGCATGGATGTAAACGGGATATGCGCGTCTGATTCAGGTCGGTTTGCAACCGGGTGACATCATAACGGCCATTGGCGATCCACCCAATCCAGGCAAGTTTGTTACAGTTATATTTTCTGTTAGTGAAACGAAAACTAGGAAAATGTACGCATAAGAATTTATTTTGCTTGGACAGTTTGCACAGCTACTTGAATGATTACATTTTTGTTAAGTTTCTCAATGCGAACCGGACTTGTTCACAATATCAAATTTTATTTTTAGTAATTTTAAGAACTGAAGAATGTGAGAAATATAGCGATGATATAGGCCTTCTTTTTAACTATGTTTCATCCTATATGAAAATTGCCAACTTGCAGCCATGAACTGGACACACGCGGAAGCTGAACAGGTTATTCGTCAGTGCATGGATTATCTGGTCTTGACCATTCAAAGGTACGGACAGAAATGATTTTAGTTTACATCCAGTGTTAAAGTTTTCCGTTAGCTGTTAATTTGTTAAATAAGTTAGTTGGATGTGCATGCAATACAATAGTTCTACACAACGGAAAAGTTTCAATACTTCGAGCTCGAATTACTCATTTTTTTCGTGTTCTTGTAATCTTGTTTACAGTTGTTTTATCACCATAATAATTAGGGACAGAAGTCTGCGCACTTGTAATTATGCTTTTACATAACTGGGGTATAGGGAATTCGAGTAAAGGAGAATTAACGAATCTATTTAAATACGGCTCTTTCACTGGAGGATATTTATAAATCCGGACGTTTTGGTACTGACAAATGGTTCACCGATGCCGTAGTTAATGTCGTAAATCACAGACGGGGTGCATGCAACATGACGTAGAAATTGTGTATGAGTAAAAGACTTAGTGGCATTAAAATTTTGACTGACTGAATTCTTTAAACAAAACAATGTGATGGTTATGTAAACACACGCTTCTCTTATCTGAAATATGTATAATGCGCTTTAGTCGCACCCATAAAGTGACCAAAGGTCCAACACACGACTCAGTACGTATAATTTTGGCAGATTTTTCATTATGTATGCCGCTAAACCTTGTCGCGAAAAAATTATATGACAGCTTAAATAGTTTTAGTTTACTTCAAGGGAAGAACACAAAAGTAAACTAACTTTGTAATTAGAAATCTGCCACCTCGTACATTAACGTTTGTGCTGTATATCTTTAGAGGCGGAAGCGCAAAAACCTGGGAAATTGGTCGCTCGGCTGGAGCCGATTTGCCGTCGAGCGGCAATTACGCGTTGAACCAACGTAATAACGCTGCCTCCTCCATCTCCGCCGCGCTCCCCACTCAGAGCAAATGGGGCGGACCAGCGCAGTCGCAGCAGAACTACGGTGGTTCCAATGATTCGTATGTGCAGCATTCACTGGCGGCCAACAAACAAGACTGGAACCCCGTGGGCAGCAGCCATAATCGTAGTGCTCGTCCATTCGGCAGCGGCGGTTCATACGGCGGAGGCCCGGAGAATTCACTGGCCGGCACACTGAACAACGCCTCACCGATTATCCACAATCCCTACAATTCACCCATGGGACTGTACTCGGCGCAGAACGCTAGCGATGCGTATAATGCGCAGTCGACAGCTCTCCTGGCTGGACGGTAAGTGTCATGATAGCAGTTGGTAAAAAATGTTTGACGCGGTCATGACTCCATCTGCAGTGATTCTGCACAATATGGAACTTTCGGTGTTCGTTTCACCAGATCAGTATTTTTGTAACACGAATTCTAAACGGAATTACAGAGTACCGGATGTTACATTCTGTGTGCTTACTTCTGTTTTACTTTTCGATAACATTTATGAAAGTATTGTGCTACTAAGTAGTATACTAATTGCTGTTGTATCAGTCTGCAAATTCAAGCTATGGTTCCAGAATAATATTTGATTTACGTATTTACTCGCAGTCTTAGTAAAAGTTAGGCACATGCGCATGCGATCATAGCGGATAGCAGATACGTAAATATTTATTTAATTCGGCTTTGGTGTTTATAAAAATTTTACCATACGAAACCGACATAGATTGATTATGCAATAAAGAAAATGGAAATCATTATAAAATGTATGTATTGTACTATTCGCACTGTGCTACTTACGTAGCTGTCGCAAATATTATAGCAGAACATAGACGTGCACTGCACTGTTCAAATCAGAGTTCCGAACTTTCCAGTTTTGACTTCGCTGCATA
Source organism: Paramacrobiotus metropolitanus (assembly GCF_019649055.1). Lineage (NCBI taxonomy): Eukaryota > Metazoa > Tardigrada > Eutardigrada > Parachela > Macrobiotidae > Paramacrobiotus > Paramacrobiotus metropolitanus. The sequence continues at coordinate 423,312 of NW_026570284.1, read as the reverse complement.
GCGTTTGGGAAAGTGAAAAAGTTTGGGGAAGCGCAGTGAGCGCATTTGCCGTATGGCGTATTTGTATAAATTTTACCGCAGTTGTGCAGTGCCACACTTGGATTTGACCTTGAGTGTTTTCAGAAACAAAAAAGGCCAAACAGACGATGGGTAAGTATATGTTTTAAGGAACGTGAACACTCCGCGTTGCTTTCCCCCTTCCCGAAAAAGTCACCTTCGATCCGGTCTGTCTTTTTCTCTGCCCCTTGTTTCCGCTCTTTTTCAGTTTACGTCCTCCCTTCGTTACTGCCATTCGGTTCCTAGTGAGGTATTTCTTGTTGAGTGGCCGTGTGGGGCAATCAGCGTATCTGAATGTGCGTATTACATGTATGATGTATGTTGAGTCGACACTATGTTTATCGCGATCGTAGCACTTTTTACCGGTAAAAAACCGCGGGTTTGGGCTTTATCCTTATGTCCAGACTGCAGGGTAGTGGGGCTGCTTTTCTCTTTCGTTCCTGCCAGATAAGTTGATTTCCACCTTGAATTTCGTCCTCTATGTTCATTTTATCCCGCACTAAGTACTTGGTGAAGGGTAAATCCACGTGCTGTCCCTCGTTTCCGCTGTGTACCCAAGGGTTAGAGTAGAACTTGCAAAATAAGTGTATGTATTGAGTACGTTGTCGAATCTGTTCCGTCATATGTTGCCGATGTGTGATCTTTCCTGCTGCAGCGTGGTATTGCCATATTGGCATTGTGCATTTGTATAACAACGCATCTTTGTTAATTTAGTCCTAGCCCAACGATGAAGGCGGTTCAGCAGGTGGAGCAGTTTGGGGATTTTGCCGGTTCCTTCGGGCAGTCAGCCGCTCAAGCCGGCCCGACTGGATACGGTGGTTCTTCGTACGGTGGTCGACCGGGTGGTACCAGTCCTGCACCAGGAGGATACCGCCCGGTGCAGGCACCCAGCACCATGTCGCCGGATCATTATCAACAACCCGTCACTCAAGTTCCAAAGTGCTCTGCTTGCCAGTCTGGAATCGTGTACGTACAATAGTAAAAGAGTATAAAGCGCTAGTGTGCGATTGGACTGTAAGAAAAGGTCATAAGCATTGAGCATATGAAAATGCATCGTCGTAATTAGTATGTAATACGAGTACTGTATTAGTTGTGGCAGTTTTCTTGTTGATCTTTTGATATACTAGTATTGATCATTACAGAGGAGTTTTCGTTCGGGTTCGTGGTCAACCCATGTGTGTCTCGTGCTACAAGTGCGCACGGTGTGGAATACCCCTTAAAACTATTGGTAAGTCAAATAATCTGTACATTTGCCTTGTCGGTATCGGTGTTATCTGACAAGATGTGCAGATTGCCGCAGAGCGACTGCTGCAAAAAATACGATAATGTAGTGAGGAAGTAGTTTTAAAATTCGGTACAATTTGAAAGTTTTGAGTAACTGATTTATTCATTGTGAACTAATGGAATAATACATAAGTTTTTAAAAATTATGATATCTCGCATGCTTAGAGCACAAGTACCTTGCAGCTGGTTACCGGAAAATTTGATGATTGTATCTGTAGTTGTCTGTCATATTGTTAACATTGGAACCTGTTGCGGTAATGTTGCTTTGCGCTGCGTACATTTCCTTTTTCTTACAGGGCATTTTATCGTGGAGGACCAGCTTTATTGGTAAGAAACATCATTTTATCTTGTAGTTGTTTTAAAGTTTGACGGTTTTAAAGTTAACGCACTATCAGCATTCTTGATTACGACAGTACAAGTGTAGTTAGAGCTTTTGGTAACCTTTAATCATATTAATCAATTGCCGATTTTCAAAGAAAGGGTTTTCATTAATTCGGATGGCCACTATTTGAAAACGCATTTTCCTCTTTGTTTCCAGTTATGTTGCAGAAATGTTGGTTTGAAATTTTCCTAGGATAACTTTAATTTACTTTCGCACTTTCCAGTGAGCAGCATGCAAAGCAGATGACTCGGCCTGGATACGGAGGATTTGAATCCCGGACAGTGTACTCCTAGGATCGCACTGGCTTGAGAAAACTGACGGATATTTATGGGAACTGATTATAATTTCGTCATAAAATCGTCAACGGTGCCTTTTTCCGGTTGACCCATCCGGTTCCATAAGAAAGCGTTAAAGAAATCAAAAAAGAAGGTTGAATCTGGTCATGAATGCCGTTTGTGCCTTTGGTTGAGTTTCGTTTTATGTATAATGTTAGTTGATGTCAGTATAATGTGTCAGGTTACATTAAGGACACACTACTTTTCATTTATACCGAAGTTTGCTGTTGTTTCGTTTTGCTGCGTAAATGTATGTTTTGCGTAATCTTAGAAAATCTGCATTATATGCATATCTTGCTGCTGTAACCACGATAACGATAATTTGGTTTCAGCCTGATAAGCTGACAATAATTTGATCAATTTATTCGACTGTGGTTTCTGCGATTACTTGCGTACTTGTTGCCCGATGTATTGCTCGGCAGTTTTTCAACATAATGCCGTAACAAAGAATCTGTAATAAATGAAAGTTCCTTATATCGCGGTGTGTACTTGCCTACTTGGTGGTCAGTCTGCAGTAGGTTAGGTGTATAGGTTACTCATCACGGTTTTTACCGAACAAACTTTTTCTGCACTATATCTAGCTAGCAGTACTCGAAATTCATTTTTTGCCGGCTGTGAAAGTCATCGTAGCATATCAAATTAGTAAGCTTAATCTGTAACTACACATACAGGCCAAAATAAGTATATCACAATATCAGTTCACCGAGCAACAGAACTATTAAATTAATTAAATCGACCACACCGCAATGCACTTAATCTTGCGGCAGAATTAAATGTTGCACGGTGATAACCAGTGACCACACAATAATGGTAAAATTATACTGTGTACAAGCAAATATAAAATATTCACAATCCGTTCTTATTAGCGACCGTTTGACCGCACCAAGAAGTTCAAAATGTATAACAACGCTCACATAAAATTTGTTCATAAAATTTTTACAGCTAGCTAAGTAAGTACTGTATTGGCCATCAGCGGTGAATTCCAGCCTCCACGCTCCAGACCACAGTTGATCTGGGCATTTAAACAGTACCGGTAAAATGGCGGTGCCGGCTATTTGCAATTTTCGACTGTTCAGTGTAAAGCCACAATTAATGTAACTCAACTACCACCCCCTGAAATTAAAAAAAAGACTTTCCATGCAGGAAGTATACATGGATTGTTTAATTTGTATTTTGCAAACACTTTTATCAAATTAGTAATTTGATAAAGTCTTTGCAGTATGCCAAAACTTCGGTGTGATTTTTTGTCCTGTATGTCCATGCGGGAGGTGTGTCCAACAGAGCACGTGGTCCGGATGACGCATCGTCTATAACAGCTTTTCTCTTTGGTGTGACGCGCTCACACAGGTCTTGAAACCTCAAGTACACTACACAGTCCGTACTGCACTTGAAAGGCCTGCTGCTGTGTGTGTGTTTCTCGTACAGCGAAGCCCAGTATCGCGCGTTCATGTATTAGGTTGCCATAACATCATCTGAGCCTATTGTGAAGAACTGGAAAAGAATACAACACAAATCCTAGTATAATTTTTAATGTTTTGACTTTTCTGAAAAAGCGGGAAAATCATTCCTCTTCCATCTGTGTACATGTTTATTAAAATGAAACGGCGTAACGCGGAGCTGGTGAAGAATCGAAAGTATCCCAAACGATCAAAATACGGCGATGGTTCCCTTGGTGTCAGGTAAGATGCTGCTGTGCGCAGCGATATTACAAACACAGCGAAAATCATTCCTGCTGCGTTTGACCTGCATTCACCAATGAGCACCCACGCGCGCTCTGGATAAAAATCATTTAATAATGAACACCTTCACAATTGTATCCTGTGGGAAGACAAGTGCACGGTCCTGACTGAAACATGCAGTTTGGACGGTTTCAATTCGATTACACGCGCGCGCGCGGAGATCGCGTTCATCCTATCGGATTTTAGCTGCTGGTGCTGCTGTGTGTGTGCGTGTACGTTAACTCGTCTGGCCAGTATCGATCGCCTGATCTGTGTTTCTCCCTCTCCTGTGTTGGAAATCATCGATTTTTTTCCTTTCTTCCTTTTACCACTGAGTCGGACTGCAACTGGAGCTGGTGCCAATAAAAAGTGGGATCCTGTCTGGAAAATGCACTGAAATACTGTACAGTCACACTGCTGTGTTGCTTGAACGTGATTTCGACGAGAGAACCCCATTTCTTCTGGATTCTGGGATTCTGATGAGGTTCGTGTCTCCGTACGCATTTTCTTGAAATTCTAATATATGTTATGTTGGTTTAACTATGTTTGTTTCGTTTTTCGACAGGTTCCACAGGTTTTATCAGATATTTGCTGTGAAAGGTTGTTGGTGGAAGGACTCGTGTTCTCGCAGGTTTTAAACGTTTTTCCTTCGTTGTGGAGACCATTGGGGCTGGTAAAATGATTCGCAGCCGAGGACGCGGCAGTAACATCAAGAAGAACTGGAATAAACGGGCCAATGCGTGCGTTGTCGTGAATGCAGGATTGAATGTTTATAGCAGGGATTAGGGATTCTGATGACATCCATCCGACAGGATTTGTTTCAAAATTGTTGATTTGGTTTTTTCTATTTACAGCATCTTCCTGGCGATTAAATTATTACTAATCTGGATGGTTATTGTTGCCCTGGATTTTGCTGCTGGATTTCGTTTGGAGTACTTTTGGCCGGTCTGGCTAATGCTGCAGAGTGTGGCTGACGCGTATAAATATCAGGGAATCGTAAGTTGAATTTCATTTCGACTGATTTTTCATTAATTTCAACTTTAGTACACATTTGATAAAAAAGCGCTGTCGCATCGTCGGTCGTATTGTCCCTTTGATTTTCTTGTATCGTTCATCGTTTTCCGCTATTTTCTTGCACCGTTGTTTGATTATTTGATCATTAATGATTCTTACTGATGACTAGGTAGTAAGTTATCAGTTTAGAGTCAGAAACCGACGCGAGTATTTCTTAATCTTGAGCATTTTTCATACGCGTATGCTGCTTTTATTAGATATTTAAAATTCATTGGGAGCAAGCGGAATTTACCAGTAGATTGCTTTGATTGGATCTTTCTGGAAACAATAATGTTAGATTGGTAGTTGAGTGGTGTACGGTTTTGGTGTAATAACAGAGTAAATATTTGACTCCCTGGTAAAGGACCGCTCATGTCCTGTGTTTACGGTCCGCATTTCTGGGATAAATGGGGCCTTCATTTTCTGAAGAAGGATTGCGTGATGGTGATGCGGCACTTCATCCTTATGGATTTCACACGCAGGAGATAACCCTTGTAGCTGTTGGCATGCTATTCTTATCATTAGATGCGCAGGGTATCTTTCTGGTTTCCAGAGATTATTAATCGTACGGTATCTTTAGGAGAAACGTGACTTGACATAATCCTTCTTTTCAGGGTTTCACTGTATTTTTCATCAGTATGGTTATAACATCTGATATCCTCGTGTACATGTTTGTACCCACGGCGTGTATGTTTTTCCTGGCCAGTTTATACGTGTGGATACAGTAAGTCCCGGTGGCAGCTTGCCAAGGTTCTTTGTCTATGTGTAAAATACTAAGTGTGTTCTGAGAATTTGATGACATACGGCGTTTGTTTGTGTTCGCAGGTTAATGATGCTTTCTGGAATAGAAAGGGGCATTTGTGTTCAGACGATAGTCATATGGATGGTCTTCCTCTATATCGAAGCCACCATGCGACTACGCGAACTCAAATCCGATCCCAGTATACCATTTCATTGGGATATATGTAGACCGTTTGCAGCGCATTGGTAAGTGGTGGTGAGGATGAAAATCGCCATTCTGAATGTTACAAAATATTGCTCATTTTGTTTTGGCATTTTTTAATCCTGCCTTCTTGTAAATGCTCTCTTCTTTTTAATATTCGACGATGGTGGAACGATCAGATTGCGCTGGTGCAACTAGTTGAGATTATTGAAAATTGACAGATATGTCGTGTTATTGTTTACGTAATGATGTTTGTTACGATTTTTTTGGTTATTTTAGATTTTTAAATAATCGTCTTCTGTTTATAGCGGCTTTTCGAATTTCAATTTCGATTATAATAATCCATTGCTTGACATTTGTTATTGAATCGTGGATTGTTTGTTACAGTGTGGGCTATCCGCTAGTCACGTTCAGTTTCAGCGTGAAGTCATTCATTGGCTTCAAATATCGGAAGGTTAGTCTCTGTCTTATTGATCTTGTCAATAATTATTGGCTGCTGATGGCTAATTGGTGTGTGTGTACTTCGTTTCTACAGCATAAGCAACTGCAGATTGCTACCGAGAATAAACTCTTCAGGGATCTCATTAACGAAGCATTACCGGAGGAGAGTCGGCGACCTCTTCCGGAAGCGCTTTCGCCGCTCGAATCGAAAGGTATGTAACACAACCGGGATTGTGTAATTGGATACGCACACGTTCAGTCTTTTAATAATTTAGGACGATTTCATTATTAATATGTTTATAATCATGTAATAAGATCTTTCCGGTGCAGCAGCGTGCTGCGCTGGTATAACGCCGAGTCACACAGCGGGGGCTGCTTGCTGTATTTTATAATTGTTCAGGTGCTACAATTGGCAGGGTTCGCTTTCACTTGTCCCATCCAGCACACTTTAGCAGCGATTGATTATGAATTTATGCGGTGTTGAGCGAAGCGTATTGGGCTTTAGCCTTGTGTGCGTTATGCACACCACGTAATGGATTCTATTTTGGGGAGCGGATGCTCCAGGTTTGAGCTCGGTAATATCCGGCAGTATAGCTGGTTTCCGCCGGATGGCACTGTGGCGCTGCGGAGTAAACATGTTACGCATGCGGCTTTAGTTGATCGGATGGCTCACACCGCTGATTATTCAGTCTGCAGAGCAGCGCCATGGGGGGAAATTGAAGAGCGCTGACAGTGAGAAACCGGATTGTCGTTGACAATTGAACCGGGATCACGTTATTGTAGAGGAAAAAAATTTCATCGTTTACGTTTGGCGGTCTTGATGTTAATGCATCGGTGACTGTTTCCCAAAACGCGTGCGCACCTTGAAAGTTGAAGGGAGCGTGTAAAGAACCAAATCATGAACTGCTTGCTCAAGTTATCCGTCATAAAAATGCTGCTAATACAAGTCTGAAACATTAATGTAAATTTGAAAATAAATGAAAACCTAAAATTAAATATATTTATGTTTAGCGTAGTCGTATTAAGTACACCGTTACCGCGTGTATGTTTATATGTATGTTTGGGTGGGTATGTATGTTAAAACTACAAAAAAATGCACTCTGAGGCAATCGCTGTATGACAGTATTACCAGTTTACTGTTTACCATATTTGTTCAGAAATCGGTATTAATTTTGGTGAAAATTTTGATAGGGAAAGTAGAGCTCCCTCTTATTTTATTTTGTCAATTTTTAGGTCCGGGCGGAAGTAAAAACGTTGATAGCGCACAAGCGAACGGGTTTATTCCGGTTGAAAACGGGGGCACATCATCGCTGCTATCCGCCGTTGTATCGTCGGTTACTAGCAGCAGTAGTAATCCTCATTCCGAATCTCGTAGTCAGAAGCGGAAGAATAACAACAACAACAGCAACGGCCGATTATTTGGTGATGTGTTGGTTAGTATTGCTCAGAAGGCGCTGGATGTTGATAATATGTCATCGGCATCCTCCTCCACCTCCTCATCGGCCGATGCTGATCTGGCCAATGAGCCAGGGGATCTCTTTGCCCGGCTGGGAGGATCACCCGGTAATAATAAGAAGCAGTCGTCCGTTATGGAGCTGGATAATTGCGATGGCGACAGTGTGGAGTCGGAGAAGGCCTTCAAGCTGTCCAATCCGCATCGTCATGCCAAACATCTGCGCTCCACTTCTCCGTCACTCATGAAAGTGACGAGTTTGCAAAACTTTGAGAAGGAGAGCGTGTCCGGAAGTAGTAGTACGGGAAGGAAACAGAAGGTGTCAGTTAGTACGAGGGATACCACCGTGGAATTGTCTGCGAAATCAGACGATGTCTATCTGTAAGTTGTGTAACATTCCCCATACTAGATAAATTCAAACTTTTATTATTCAGCTCTTAATTTTTCTCTTCTGGGATCGAGGTTTACAGGAGTAAAGTTCAGCAGATGATAATGTCAGTGTCCTCGTGTGTGCTGCGTAATTTTCAAAATTAACAAAAAAATTTTCCAATAGCCTGGTTTGCCCAACGGTTTTCACCTGAGGGTAATAAGTCTCCGTAATGGAGTTTGGCTACTGTAGTACGATAATAATAATCCTACATTTAATGTTAATTGCCCATAGCCTGGTGGTAGTACGTCTGGCTTTAAGATTGTATGTCCTGGGTTCGATTCCTAGGTGGGTAACTTTTATCTCATAAAATCAAACCAAAAAAAAGTACAAAATTTTCAAAATTAACAAAAAAATTTTCCAATAGCCTGGTTTGCCCAACGGTTTTCACCTGAGGGTAATAAGTCTCCGTAATGGAGTTTGGCTACTGTAGTACGATAATAATAATAATAATAATAATAATGTGTATGCAACCTAATCTGTAATTATAATGCTATATTTACTATTTACCTGTTGCTGTTAGTTTTTAATTTTAAGTTTATATTTCGAAATTTCTTTGTTTATTATTTTATTTTCAGTCTCTTATTATAATATTGATGTCTGAATTATTAGTGTTATGTCTGAATTTGTGCCAGGAATAGATGAATTACTTGATAACTTTCATGCAGTTGCGCACATATTCCGATGATATTCGTGCTTGCAGATCGAAACTGGAAAACGATGTCAAACGGCTAAGGTCTGATCTCCAAATCAGCCGACAACTAGAGCAAGAGCTACGGAGTCAGATTTCCACGCTGCAGAGTGGTGATAAATCTGCTCGGACAGACTTAACAAAAGTCCAACAGGAAAACGAATCTCTACAGCAACGGTATGATACCTAACGGCCTGTTATACACATCAACATATCAACCATTTGACATTTTTTGCAGGTTAAGTAATCTGATAGCAGCACGTCAGCAAGACAAACAAAACGCTGCATTGTTCGAGAAGAAGCTCGGCGACGAGCGGAAATCACGGCTGCAGTTGGAAACCCAGTTGAATCAGGAGAGGAAGCAACGGAAGGCAATTGAGGATGCGTAAGTTTTGTTTCACGTGTCACAGATATTCATGGTGTACTGCGATATGTTAAACAACGTATGTTAAACTGCATTACCGGCAGGATTTTGATTCTTTCGTTGTACTTCCAGCGGCAACGAGTGCTCCGAATCTTGCAAAAATCAACGTAAAGAAATCGAGGCAGAATTGCGTCAGTTGCGCCGAGATCTTACGACAAAGGATGAAAAACTGCGCAGCCTGAACGACGAAGTTGCGGTAAGAAAATTTGATTGTGCGGTCATGTTTTGTAGAGGTTAACATTTGCCTGTTTTTTGCTTTCGTAGGCGTTAAAGCAGAACAAAGAAAGTTACAAGGATTCGGATGTTCAACTGACGACAGCATTGTCACAACTCCAGGATAGGAATGCGCATCTGGAGAACAGTCTGGGCGCAGAAACTAAACTGAAACTGGATCTCTTCTCGGCGCTTGGTGAAGCCAAACGTCAAGTGGAAATTTCACAAAGTAAACAAATGACCACAGTACCCAATGTACTTTAAATTGTTCGGTTAAATCTAAAAGAACGTAATAACTTTGGTATTGTTATTTTATTACCTTCGGTAATTCAGCCAAATTTGTATAGCAGTCACGGTTAACCTTTTTCTATTATTTTTAATGCTTAAAACCTACAAAACATTATTAGCGTTAAGATGTTCTATTTGGGTGAGTAAATTTTAATCTCATTTTTTAGATGTAATGTGTCAGAAAGACAAAGAAATCGCTGACCTGAAGCAGAAAATCGCACGCATTGCGGAGGCTATGACACTGCTGCCACCGACCGCGGGCAATCAGACGACCATCTCGGCGTTTGTGGCGGAGGCGTTAAAGCACCAGACGCCTACCCACAGCCGTCTCCAGGATAAGCCCCATGTGGGGTTTAACTAAAGGGCATATCGGAGGCATTTTACAGTACTAAATGTCCATACACACACCCGTTTTATCCGAGCACCCGTTCCTGTATTTGTTATCCCCCTTCCTGTGTCAGCCTGCCCGTGCGCATTTGTCCATACATCCATTTTGCTCTGCGTCGCGATAATTTTTAGCCACCAATGTGTTTTTTCCTTCTTCACCTATGGTCACATCTTTCTCGCATTATCTCTCCTTTCTGTCCTCCTTCCTCTCTTCATCAGCTGGGTGGGTTTTGCAGATTGATCCGTGTGTTTTTAGCCGGGATTGACTCCGAGACACGCACGCCACACCGGACTGCTTCTACAGAATCAGCAAGAAAATGTTCATCATGTCACTCGTGTGTGATCTGGATATGTTTTTTTTTATTTGGACTTAGTCCGTCGTATAGGAAAATAGAATGTTGTTTGTTTCTTCTTGCGGGAAGAAATGGGGTTTTCTATAAAGGGAATTTCTCCCTGTGTATTAATGTTTCACAGCTGTACCTCCTGGTTGAAACTCTCTCAGTGTGATGGAAATTATTCTTCTGTTTTTGCATGAATTCAGTCTTTGATGACTGGATACTGTTGCTGCTGCTTAATCCGGAAGAGGAACGGATGTTACATGATTGGTTGTGTGAAGTCATCGCTCCTAATATTTTTTAACTTCATTTATCAGTTTTTTCGTAGTTACTCCGACTCGTACGTATTGGAAATTTGAAACAAACGAGCAACTATAAATAATTATTCACTACAATCTTCTATAGCAATTTTCGACACTTCTACCTAACCATAAGTGATTTTCCTGGTACAAAATTCGGTTTGTCACCGAGACAATGTACTTACACAGCGCGAGGTTTTTTGTAAGGATTTGTGAAACTGTAACGAAGTTACTGTACAATTTGCAGTTAGTCGATATCTAGCACCGGCTAGCATCTACTTGATTCTGATTCAAGAAGCACGTTTAACCGAAAAAAACGAATTTCTTTCGACAACATCATACTATAAACTACGTCTGCAATCTCTATTAGTTTTGTGGAATTTATATTTTCGAAGCAGTGCGCTTATATTAGAAAACAGAATATGAATGTTGACAGTGAGACAAGCGCAAAAAAATTCCCGGTCTTTATTAATTTTCAAGTCATCTTCACAACGCGGTAACCACTGGAATTGACTGCAATTATTTAATTAAGATGAAGCATTATCAATCTGATAATAAAAACGTTTTAAGGGGTGCTCTTGTTTCCAGCTTCAGCGTTCGAGTTGGGGCCACGGCGGCGCCCGAAAGTCGCCACCACATTGACAAACCTCCTGTTGTACTGGAGTCGGCGCTTAGCACGTCCTGTCTTCTTCTTCTTTTTTTCTTGTTTCTCCACCTTAGGAGTCTGGCCACGGACTTTACCAGCACGAGCCAACGAGCCGTGCACTTTTCCTGCAGAATGATAAAACATAATATTTAAGCACCCATTCAAAAGAGCATAACACATTATAAGGCGGAAAAACTGATTCCAAAAATTCCAAATTAAAAAATTTGATTTAAAAAAATCAAAATTAAATTACAATGTACAAAAAAGCGATAAGCTAAACTAACGAAAATATGCCAATCTCGCTAGCCATAAAAATAACATTTCTGCAAGTATTTTTGCGGCTTACCACCACGGAGTCGGCCTTGGAGATAGACCTGGGAATATGGCTCAAATCCGCAGTCAGCTAAAGTTTTCTCGGATTCCAAATTGCACACTCCGCTTCGCAGATAAAAATCCTCAGCATCCTCCCGTTCAATATCCAACTGCTCCAACACTAAACCCTAAAAACATTACAATAATATTCACACAATCTGTCACAAATGTCGCCTTTTTAAGAGCAACAAAAATACAGAAAATAAACACGGCAAAAAATAATAATGACATAATTTCGGCGTACCATAAGATCTCCGACCAACATTTCCGAGTGCGCATTGACGATAAAGGACGAATCCGCCACAATCATAAGCGGGAGAGCCCTGAAAACGTACGACCAAGATAAGGGCACTAGTTTCGACAAAATGCAGCGAAGCAAGAAGAAAATTTGGAGGAAGGTCGAACGGGTTTCTTACATGTTTGCGTGCTGGGTACTCTGACTCCGGTAGCGAGAAACGGTCTGAAAACAATCGGAAATGATTGAAACGCGACGATTCTGGAAACAATGATAAAAATCCTTCACTATGTGACTTACCAAGTTATTTAACGGAAAGAACGTAGAAAACCAGGTACCTCAAAGAAAGATCTTCGTCGTCAAAAATCCGTTTCTCCGATGAAGATTGAAGATCACGAAATGTGGTTCTCGAGTAGAGCCAACCTGCGTGCGCGTGCAATATCACTCCATGCGTACGGTAGACGCGTGCACTTAGTGCGCAGCGCTACGTGCACGGTACATAGCGCAATGTGCACGCCACACTTTCCGGCTCGGATGCGCGACTACTTTAGGTCGGCCGTGAATACAGTAACTGATACAGGGCAGAACTGTAAAAAACATGGTTTTGCAGGTTTGATCAAAAATGTTTCCACCTTGGTAAATTATTTGAGTTCTGTTTCATGATTTTCTGCAGTTGCAGAAGCTTGGTCTATTTCGAGGAGCCGTTAATTGTTTGCCTTTTCATGAGCCTTTTCTGCATCCAGAAATCGACTGGTTTGCGGGGATAATTTGCTCTTCCATCTTCTGGGAATAAAATGTCCCATGCACGTTTGATTTTGTGGTTTTGTTGGCCTTGATAACAATCAAGGCGCCTTATGCTGTTTTAAATTTTAAAATTTAATTGCCTTTCGTGCTCGAAGCAGCATGTTATCAGTGTATTACGACCAGTAATATTCTCACGATGGCTTTTCATCCGTAAAATTGTACCAACCTTTTACGATACGTGTCTGGTAGGTGGCATTTGTATGTGCCTAACGTACGTTTTAATTTTGCTGACGTTTTGTTGTTAAAATATGGTAATTGAACGTTATCATTAGTGAAGAATTTACATCATGGCACAACCACCATCGAACGTGCGCACTGTCGATGAAATTCGCGCGTATTTCGATCAGCGCTACGGCGCCGCCATTAATCTGGAAGGCAGTCTACTGGAGATTGCGGATTCTTGGAAGGAACTGGAAGCTGATCCCAGCTTGTTCTATTTATTGGCCAGCGATCTCGGTACAGAGAGAAACACACATGTGTTGCCAATGACGCCATGCAACATGAAAATAATTTTTTATCCTCCTTTGCAGCGGGCGAAGAAATCGACATCGTAGAAATCTACGATATTGACTGTGATCTGCAGAGTACGCTGGGAACGGAGGAGAAAATCTACGGGCTGATTTTTCTCTTCGAGTGTAAAGCAGGCGGGAATGATCGCGCCCAGCGATTGTACAATAAAGAGCTGCAGAAGAAATTCTTCAATAATGAACACTTCGTCACCAATGAGATGTTCTTTGCGCACCAGGTATGTAAATTAAGAAGACACAATATTTTAAAATAATAGTAATTATTGTATAATTTAAATTTTGCATTTTATTGAATGTTGATTTGGCAGAAAGCTCCAAATTCCTGTGCAACACACGCGCTGCTCAGTATTATGCTAAACAGTCCGGATCTTCCTCTCAATGCACTACTGCGAGATTTTAAAGACTTTACCAAGCAAATGTCGCCCGAGGTAAAATTTTAGCGGATTTCGGTGTGCTCCAGCTTCAGCTGCATTTTATAGTGCTGCCTATTTTGAACATGACGCAGTTAGGCAGACTGTACGCGCATTTCCATTCGTAAATTAATTTCTGTCGTTTGGCTTTGTAATTTGTGTAAGATATACTTCAAAGTATTGTTATTGCGATTCGTAATGATATTGTTTTATGAAATCGTCAAATGACTCAGGCACTTGACGTGATTTGCTTGTGGGATACCCGGATAGGAATCATAAGATTGTGTGATACTATTGGTTAACTATGTCGAATAAGGCATTTGATAAAATATCTGTATTTTTCAGGATCGGGGATATGCTATTCAGAATCACTGCCAGTTTGCTGCTTTCCATAATCGAAGAGCTCCGTAAGGAAATGATATTTTAGCCAGCGTTAATATTTTCTTGTTTGTGAAGCCAGTTTAAGGGATTTGGCCCGGTACATAGCACCAAATTTGTATACATCCACGCCAACTTTCTCTGTCGCGCACTCCCAAACACTTTTTTGCATTGCTTTATGATATTTGTAGCCAAAGGGTTCGTATACATTCATTAATAACTCCCGAACCGGATGTTGCGCGCGCAAACGGATTTCACGCCTGCGTATATAAATCCTTTGGCTACAAAATGTCATAAAGCAATGCAAAAAAGTGTTTAGGAATGCGCGACAGCGGAAGTTCTCGTGTATGTACCCGAATTTAGTACTACGTACCGGGCCAAATCCCTTAAAGCCAGTGTTAATATTTTACCCATATTGCTAGCTATGTCTTGCTAACATTTCTGATGATTATGTTGCTGCTGAGGACAAGTCTGCAACAGTTGTTTTGCTTTAACAGCGCCACTCCGGAAATTGTATCGACGGTGATGAATCTTTCGCGGACCGGAGAATCGTCGCGGTCATATCGTAAAACCGAAACCCGACAGAACCATTTCGTGCCTTATGTGCCCATCAACGGACAGTTGATGGAGCTGGATGGGCTCAAGGATTACCCTATACTACACGGTAATATACAGTACTAGTATTTTTAGGAATCTGTCTTGCATGAAATCTTTATGCATTTGATTGCTTGCTTGAATGATCGTTGTTGTTCCAATATTCAAGCTTATGAACTTGCAATTTCCGACTGCAGATGAAGTTTCGGAAGAGACCTTTCTCAGGAAAGCCAGGGATATCATAAAAGAACGGATACGCGCTACAAACGACAATAAGTAAATAGTGACTCTTTATGAAGTTTGTCAAGTTGCAACAATTAAGATCGACAATGTTTTGTGTTTCGTGTACTTTCAGACAGATTAGATTTGATTAGTGCAACAAACTGCGCATTTCTAATTGCTGCTGCTTGTCGAATAGGTTCAGCTTTGCCATTCTGGCAGTAAAAGGATCGAAGCGAACGCGTTGTATTCGTGAAGTTGCCACTATTGATATGCGGCAGTCATCCCTGATGGATCAGCTCACGAACTCCGTTGAGGACCAAGAAAAACAATCCTTCCTACCTCCAGAATGTGCCGAGCTCCGCAAGGCCTTCCGGGAACGCACACCGCTGCCTTATGAACCGAAAAACGTCCCTAATACCTTACCCACGCCGAGTACCAACCTTTCGCCTTTATGTCACACCATCAGCGGACTGCTGGCCGCCTTGCAGGAGAAACATACGGCCGACACCGCCGCCCAGAAGAAACTAGTGGAGACCTACTCCCAACGCGTCCTGCCAGTTAAAAACGGCTACCTCCACCGCGATCCGAGTCCCGAGGTGTTCCCCATTAAACGGGCCGCCTCCTTAAGTCTGTCGTCATCGCGTTCCATGGAGCATGCGCACAATAGTTTTCCCATTGTCAATGGGTTTTGTAAGGGGAAGGGGGCATTGCATCCGCCGGTGTCCACTGTGATTGACGATCTGCCTAGCATCGCGGCGGTTTGGCCGATGAACGTGGCGCTGCCGATGGAGAGCGACGTGTCCACCCTGCAGGATGTGCAGGCGCTGCCGGCGGAATTTCTACGTCGACAGACGAAAAAGCAGCGGGTGACGCGCACTCGCAGAACGGATGCGCCGTTGTCGGCACCGGCCAAAACGGAGTCGAAGGATGTCCTGCCACTCTCCAAGAAGCGCTCCGTACCCGATCAGAATGGACCGCGGTCACCCAAGTCCAGGCGGAAAAATGACAATGTCTGTGATGTTTATTTTTCTGGTGGTGTGTATAGGTTCCTGATGTATGTTGGTTGATTAGATAATATCGGATTATCCAACGGATCCGTGCAATTCCTCCGGTCGGTCGGTGAAGAGTGAATGTGAAGCGAGGACCAATGGTGGACTGGTCAGTCTCGTCACGCGGTTCACCCGGATGAGCGGACAGTTGCAGAGCTCCACGGTGATGACACCCAGCCGGTCGTCAACGAGTGTGGAAGACCGCTGGCCTCGACCGGCAGCGCGGGTCGATCATGGGCTTCCGGTTGTTTGTGGGAAAAACTCAGTGGACTTCCAAATGGACTGTCATGGTGGCGTGCCTCGACTGACGCGTTCGCTGTCATCCCAGCACCCTTTAGGTATTGTAATTCACGGATTGCTCCATTTGACCTTACAATAACCAGAGCAAGAAAACCTGTGTTTTTGTAAAATGATATTAAGTGCTTTATTTTGGGTACTCTCTGTATTAGCTAGTAGTTCTAGGTCGAAATTCGATTGCATTATTAGCCTTTTACGATGCGGTTCTTGCATTTATATCAAACATTCGGCGATTTTCGGTAGCAGCATTAGATACAAGTATAGCAGGATATAAAGAAAATTTTATTGAACAGTGTTTTGTTTCATTGATCATATTACAGAAAACAGGTTTGGCTGAATTATTGTTTCAATTTTTGTTGCAGTCCTTGTGTCTTACTTAATCGCAGTTATTACATTTAAACGTATTTGTTGAAAACGTTTTTGTGACGTTTTTATTAAAAAATTTGTCTGAAATCATTTTCACTGTTCAGCGGTGATACCCGGTTTCTTTGCTGCATGATGATATTTAGAAGTTCCGTTTTATTTGACCACGTGGCTCTTCATGAATATGCCATTACTGTATGCGTTCAAAATATTCTGAGTAAATGTGGAAATATTTTGGCCTTGCATAATTTATAATCATGCCAGCTAAGTGGCGCTTTTCCTCTGACAGATCAAAAGCCTCAAGTGGGCCATGATCGAAACGGATACGTGTCGATCGTCAAGAACCCTCTTACTGAAGCTAAATCCAAGTTAACCGTCCTGGAAGAACAGTCTGCGCTCGTATCGGAAACGCGGGTATGTTATTGTTCACGTTGGACAAACTATGTGTATGGTGTTGTGATCGACAAAATCACGTGTTGATTTCTGTGTTTTGCAGACCGTTGTTCAGCAGTTCGCTGAACTGGAACTCAAACGCACAGATCTGATCAAAATTATTGTTGAAGAAAATCATAAACGTGTGGAAATTTATGTAAGTCTGGTAATGTTACAATGTATTCGTATTGCATCAAAATTAAACGGCAAAATTATACTAAACTTTAATAAGAAGTTTTTGCAGTCTGCCGTCTGCGCATTATCAAAAGTAACATTAACTTAAAAATTGCTAGGTTTGTAATATTGCAGACTGTGGAATAAAATATTTAAATATAAACGAAATAGCATTGAAACGCTTTGTTGATAACAATGTGAGAAAGCGAAAAAAGAAACGATAACGGCTGCAGCGAGCGGAATTTTGCTGACGACTAATTTGGTGGATCGTTGCAGAACAATGCTGTCCGACGGGAATTCGATTATGCTAATCCGATGATGGGACTATTGAAGCGCTTCTTCGAATACAAACTCTTCACAGCCGAGGAGTTGGGCCTGCTTTTTCCGGCAGGTGCCAGCACGAGTAGCGCCGGCGGCGGCCCGTCATCCTCCTCCTCATCCAGTGCGGAACGCGATGGACCACGCACACCGACCCTGCGAAACGGGGAAAAAAGCTGAGGGAAAAAACTATGCCTTCCAAATGTGGATAATTCCGTCGGGTGGTGCGTGCGCGCATGTGTGGATAGCAATCGATGATTACAACCGGTTTTGCGCCTGCTGCAAGTGCTGTTTTATATTTCAACGGTACACCTACCGCGTTCTGTTTGCGTTTCGAAAGGGGCACACACGAGTGCATTTTGTTTGTGATCTTTTATTCGTTTGTCGGCACCGACACACGTTTGTACACTTGATTGTAATTATACATTGAAAAAATTTGGTTTTGTTGATTTACTTTACTGGAAACAATAACATCTTTGCCTGCTTTACAGCAATTTGGAATAATTTATATATTTATTTTTCTAGTTGCAATGAAAGACAAAGCTTGTAGTCTTTTGTTAAAGTACTCGAAAAGTGCTGTTGTTGTTCCTTTACTGGATTAAATTATGCGAAGATATACAGCGTTGTTTTTCGAGAATGTTCGTATATGTACCTCATTATTACCATTTATTTACAGAATAGTGAAAAGGTTGTATGAGGAATATGTTAAAAACTGCAAAGAACTGCTGACACAATCGAGCAGAAATGTTCGTTGACAGGAATTCGGAATCAGTGTGTGTCTCTCTAGTCCAGAGGCTGGTCATTCTTGCGAACCAAATGCAGTAAGGCACCCATGGAAAGAAATATCAGAGCCGATCCACAGATCATCACAGTGCCACTTCCCGGCATTTGAATGTCTAAACAAATAGCAATATGCGTGAAGTACTGTGTTGACAGGCGCGTATTTCGCTCAGGACCCTATTGTACCGCAGCCGGGACTAGCATCTATTTCCGGTTGTGGAAGGTACTTGCCGTGTATTTGGACAGATGCTGTTTTTTTTTCTGTTTTTGATTATTACCGCAGCTTAGTTTCTAATCTGGGAGTACTGTGTACGTACATATAAATCCAGGCACTACAATGAACTGCGTGATCGCCGAGGTTGCAGAGTTTTGGAAAAGGTGGTTTTTCTCAGAACCTTCCGAAAATGGTGCAAATTTGTTGATGGATGAATAAGTTGATTTAAAATAATTTTAACTATTGTGTTGTTTCCCTAGCTGCTTTTACTGCGACCGTACATTTCAATCTGGACATATTTGCAAGAGATTGATGTATCAAACATAACAATTTTAAATATAGTGCAATTCGCACACGATACTTGCACAATACCTTGCATAACACAATACTTGGTGCCGCTTTCTTCTACCTCTTTTCATATTACGGGAATTGGCAAAGGCCGTAACAAAAGTTTGACTCTTAAATTAGACCTCATTCCCCGCCCGGCTTCTTTGGAATTCTCACGCGATTAAGCGACAAACCGCTCTTTGCAGTTAAACGGATAACAGTGACTAATTTTAGTCTTTAAATGTAAAATAAAAAAATCCCAGAGGATAAAATCAATAAATGGTTGGCCGATTTCCTGTCAAAAGATAACATCCATTTTTTGAATACCCACTTTGTCGAACTATCTTCTGTGCTAGAAAGTGTAAAACGATTTCTCTGAAAACAACGCAAATCTTTCAGTCGAAAAGATCAGTTGTATGTACTCTGTATATCACCTGTATTGTATGTATAAAATAATCATTTCTAACGATAAGCTATACAAGTACATGTACACAAGTGCATTTATTTGCAAAACCTATGTACTATATACTGCACTGTAGCAATGATAAAGAACTTTTGAAATTCGGTAAAACCAGACAGCACTTTCGTCGCTTCTCTTGATTACCGAGGCTGAACGACAACTTATGGATTCGAATATTGCAGCTCATAATTTTTCGCATATAAAATAGAAATATCAATCATCTGTGCAAATACTATAGGAGATCCAGAATAAATCTTGCCGCCGTTTTGCACTTATCGTTAATTGGAATACAAACTACTCCCTGGATCCTTTATACAGAACAGGCTATGTCGAAAACGTCAAAGAAACATCAGTCAATCCCGCGTTAATAAATTAAATAAATATTCCATGAAACGAGCCAGAATTTATCGGATTATGTCTATTCGCGTTATTGCCCGCCTTTTATTTAACACAGTGATACGTCAGTAATTTATTAAAACATATTTGTATCTTGCGACAGTTAGTACCATATTTTACATGGTTCGAAAAAAACAATTTTGTCTGCTATAAAATATCTTTATCCTTAGCAGTCGGCAAATCATTAACATAACTCTATCATTAGCATTCGTGGGAATGAATTCGGCATCATAAAATTCTAAATTTTTTTTTGTTGCAGCAGTACGATTAGCGCATTACAACTATTCGTACCGATGGAATGTTAGAACATATGCTAAATAAAACCACTGACGCTGTCTCTACTCTATATATGCCCTGGATATAGAAAATTAATAATAAATTAATATACTGATATAAGTTTAAACGCGAGTAATTCCCTCTGATACCGTAAAAGAATATCACACGAATATTATATACCATTCCACATGCGTTAAATGGATGGAAAACCTGGGAGTGATAAATAATGAGTTTTTGAAATTGTAAACTTGTAGACAGTTCTTAGATACTGTGTGGAAATATTTCCCTTAAAATAGCGAAAGTGGGCGGAAAAACCGGATTACGCTGGCGTTATTAATTTGCTAAATCAGCTTCGGCGTGGATATTATGGTCGTACGGTGGTTCAGTGCAACGTTTAATTTTGTTGATGGCTTCATGTGATTAGCATAATCCACAAAGACCTGAGGGACAGATTTTCCGGACTTACAGTGATCAGTTTGCGCTGTATCCGCCGCTGCCGGAAGGAAATTCTGGGGACGAAACAGCAGCATCAAACCGAACAGCTGATGAAAACGTAAAAGTGCTGATTAGTACCGGCAGGTTGCAAAAACTTTTCTGCGAATATATAATTGTTAAATAATATCAGGCTTCAGCCTTACCCAGACAGCAATGCATACGAGTTGCAGAATCAATTGTTTGATGATTTTTAACCAAGTGAAATCCATCAAATCATCAAACTTGTACGGCATCGATGCGGCGCTGTCGCATGCTGCGAAGATTCGGGAGACTATATTTTCACCAATGAACAGGAGTTTTCGGAAAACTGCACAATAGCCCGGCGTTCCATACGTAACTATGTGATTCGACCCAAAGGTCATGGGCGCCATCCACAACATCATTATACACATTTTAACACACAGGCATGACGCGATGCGGATACGCCGGATAGCGTCAGATATTCCAGTGGCGAATAATTCATCATTTATTCGGCTTATACAGTGTAGAACAGAGGAAATTATTGATATCCAGTATTATGGAATTTCCGGTGGTGCATCTCTCGGCCCCGCTGAAAACTTTATAACCAGTTGGACGCGCGGCGATGGTTGTGTTTTTCCCTACTCCAAAATTAGAAAATTACAACAATTGATTAATTGATTGCGACCAGCGTAACACACATCTGATCAAGCAATGCGTACGCTAAGGAAGCCGGAGAAAACCGAATATAACCAGCGTGTATATATACGTTGCAGCAAATCAGGTTTTGAGCCAGCGATGCCGGTGGTGATGACAGGATATTAAAGCGTGCGCAGCATGTATATCCCGCTTTTCTGTACAGTTGTCCAGGGATCGGAACAAAGTGGAGATATATCGACGTCATCGGTATATATGGGAAGGCGGCAGGTAGTTTTCATACGCTCGTTTGGCAGTCTTTATACGTGTATGTGGATATAGCGCGAGTCGAACAGTGCCTCGGCCGGCAAAGTCAACATCCGACCAATAGAATAACAATGTTTTTTCAGCGGTATCGGTCTCCCGTGCGCCGGTGCTTCAGCATAGACCGCCGCACTTGGGATGCGGAAATTTTTCCTTACATTAATCTAAGTGATTAAAACGGGATGTATTGCATTTCACGGCCGGGATTTTGATAAACACTTATGGCGAATATGTGCCCTGGAATATGATTATTTGACTTTTATGCATGCAGCCAGCAGCTGTTATTACAGAAGATGCATCTGCACGCATAAGATATGACATATTAATATATTAATATTAATATATTTGCTCTTTTAGCTTTTGAGACAGGAAATGTTTTGGTAGTGTTAAGCTCCAGTGCAGCATTTATTTTAAGAAAAACCCGAGACTGGCAAACAGAAACATTACAAAACCAGAGTATCATAAATATAATTATACAACTACGTACATCATATCGCCACATACCGATCTAACACATGTAATAACCCATTAAAATTTAGCTAGCAATGCAAATTAATATGACTTCCATCATGTAGTAAATATAAAATCGTTTGCCGAATCACATTAAGTAAGTCCGGTACGTCAGCCGTTGCACTGCACTGTAAGGTCACAGATGCAACAATATTTTTAGTGCCGTTTGTATCTATGTACTACATCTAGCTGTACAGACGCATATTTGCATACCTCGCAAAAGTAAATATGTGGTACAATTCTAACAGGCGTTTGTCTGGTGTAATTAAAAAACATTTAAATATCTCCACATCCTGCTGGTTGCACAATATAATCGTCTCCGCAAAGTAGCATCCTCCAACTCGAGTGCGAGCAGACAGCCCACACACTCGGGCCTGGTCTTCCCGGTGTGTGGAAAACGGGCGCTAAAGAGGGCTCTCCTCAAACTAAATTTATCTCGAAAATACTGTGCGCGGGGATGATGATGTGCTAAGGAAGAGTCCCCACTCGGTTGCGTGGGCATTATTATACAGCCAATTCCTCGTGTGTTAAGTTGTATATACTGTACTTCCAGTCCAGAAAAATTAACGCGTCGATAGGCGACCCCAATATGACCTTCGTTCAACGGCCACAACAGAGCGCGGTCACGTGGTGGCCCATTCAGTCCGTGCTGCAATTATTTTGTATATATGTGTGCGCGCAGTCTCGGCAGATGACACTACACGGCATTGTCGAAGAGTGTGCGTGTTGCATAATCGCCGTTGTGCACTGCGTGAAGATGTGTGAACTTGTCCGATCCCGATGATTAGCCGATTAAACAGTATTTAATCTGGGGAAAAAAATGTGTGACCTGTAGTCCAGTTAATGAAAAAACCATGGTTGCATAAACCAAAATATTACGCCCCGTTTGCGGGATACGTTTTGGCGACAACAAACGAAAGCGTAATTACGATTATACGATACAAACCCGTTATACGATACAATCCGTTATTCAGCAACATTAGTAGTAGCGTTAGATAACCACAGCGTCGGATCATTTATAGTTAAGCATGTTAATTTCATTACCGTGGACCGGTTTCTTGTTTTTATAATTTTTGATATTAGTTTTACTGATAGTTCTTAAAATTGTGCGGTAAAAATGTTGAAGGAAAAATGTGGTTTGTTATTTATTTTACTGAGTTTTATTATGATTAATCTATCTACCGCGCATCGTGATCCACCATGGAATGACACAATAGTTAATACTGATAGTCTGTACGAAATGATCCCGTCGGAACGTGAGGGTTTCCACCATCCGGAAGCGAATTTGTATGCAGAGCCTAATAGTGCGTTTATGTCGTTGAATGGCACATTAGGCACAGTGCATATATCGAGGGATGCGGCACCGGCTGATGAATGGCTAACCAGCGATACGTCTGCCGATAGCGGACGACATGTACGCGAAACCGGACCGGAACACTCCAGAACAATGTCAAATCTTGGTACATGCCGATCGTACGCAGCATCTCAGATAATCACAATTTATTCTAACGTTGTAATAACTAATTTCTCGATTATAAAATTTTATATGCCATAGTAATGCGAACTCGTATTAATTCAGAAAATAAATTGGATTAGTTTTGTAGAATGCAATACAATACACATGATGATGTTTTGCTCTCCGATACGTTTCTGTTGCTTACGTCAGTAGTTACTGCGCTTGCGCAAGAGATTATCAGTTCTACAGCGTCCATAAAAAACTGTAACAATAATATGAATTTAAAAGTAGCAGATTTATTTATTTAAATACGTACTGAATTAGTTGCCACAGGCCCACATAAAGTTGTTAATAATTGCTAAGGACATCACAATATTTTCAGTTATTGTCAGGTTATATAGATATAATGTAATTTTGCAGAGAATAATAATCGGGATAAAACCTGGGGACGAGTGGCGAAAAAGAGCGGCCGGCGACAGTCTCTACAAACCAGCCGAAACCCGGCTAAATATTTACCGTATTCGCCGTCACATGGGAAATCCGATCAGTTGACCGGTGAACCCGAGTGGATTCTCTCACGACAACGCCGCCAAGCGCCACCCGCCAAAAGGTCAGGAGGCCTGCGCCGGTGGAAGAGGAAGAAGAAGAGGAAGAGATGCCGTCACCACAAAAAAAATCCCCAAAAAGTCTAGCGGATACGGCGTACTATTCGTACGAGGTGGATAAAGCCGATAAAGGCGGGATCAAAGGTCAAACAATAGCTTAACTGTGACATAACCGGCACACAATGACCGTTTTTGGGAAATTTTGATTTATGTACAGCATTACCTTTTTGTGTTTCCCAAGAATGCTGTTTTGGGTTATGTTTTGCAGTGTCTGGCACTCTAATTTTTGGCTTCGCATGTATTTATAGGGTTTAATAAGAAATCTGCCAATATGGAAGTTTCTGATGACACTTCGGATGCGGATCCGGACGTTTTGGCGTTCGACATAGCGATGCCCCCGCCTCCATCGCCAGCAGGGGCGGATGCGGAATGGGATGTCCGAACACTCCGGCAATCAAAACTCTCTGCCATGCAAATGGCCCACCAAGATTTCCGCCGACAAATGGGGACTCGTCCAGCTCAGTGTCCAGGTAAAAGAAAACCCTTTGCATCAGGGCATGCTATAAGCACATAAATAAACAATCTGTTATATAAGCGATTCTCGAATTTTTTTTAAAGCGCAGTTTCGAGTAAGACTGTTACGCCGTAGATTTATTTCCATAAAAAATTGTTCAAGTAGTATGGTGGTGAGTACGTACGTAAATTGTGGCTTCTGAACATAAAGCATTCATAAATTTTAGATCCCGTGAAATTCATGAACCTGTTTGTAGCGCAGGGTCAACCGACCGGTCCGCAACACGAAGCACCATGGGTTTGGGCGGTTGGCAGGCCGACAAACCGTACACGTTTTGCCTATGAAAGTGAACTTGCCGGCCGACGAGCTGCTGACCAATTAGGGTAAACTGTCGCAGTCTACACTCGAAAAGTGGTTCGCAATTGTAAAAAATTAGAAAATTCTTTCTGATTTCCATTTCTTTGGATACCAACTATAAAATAACCTTTTGGAATTTTGAATTCACGACAGTAAATTAAATTAAGGCTTTTTATAATTTTTATAGCCAAGCTGATCCCAGTCGCATGTTTGATGCGTGGAACAATCAAGCGTTGAATGACGACGAAGACTGTTTTGCTTTACCGGAAATCGAGTGCAGTCCGCGCAATGCATATCGTACATTTGACGGCACCTGCAACAACCTGGAAAACCCATTGAAAGGCACAGCAGGCGCCCCGCAGCGACGCATGGCGCCGGCCAATTATGCCGATGGAGTCTCCAAACCGCGTGACCTTTCGGTGGTGTCCAAAGCGCAGGGCCGCGCGGTGCCGCTGCCGTCATCGCGGCGCGTCAGCATATCGCTGAGTAAAAGTGTCAACTTGCCAAATAATCGCGTAACTGCCATGTTCAACCAGTGGGCACAGCTGATCGCCCATGAAATTATCAACAGTACGTAATTATCTCCGTGCGTTAGCTGTACTAAGAAAATCGAATTGAGAATTACTTAATATTAAGTATTTTTTAAAAATTCCTAATGTGTGTACATAGTTACAAATGTGTACCTAGTTTACAATTTTTTGGTCGAGCATTTTATAGAATTAAGCGTATGAATTAAGAGTGTAATATACAGTACTCTGTACAATGCGCCGGTCAAAGGCTATACAACTATAGATACATAATGTTATATCACTTTATAAAATTCAGATTTTTGCAGCTCCTGTTGAAAAAGTCCCGGATCCAAATAACCCCCGTATGTTATGTGCAAATTCTATTGTTATTCTCTTTAAAAAATTCTTTCATTCTTCTATGTATAACCAGTTTAATTTGCTGCGACAAATTGAGTATTATATATGGCCGCTACTGACTGTAATGCTGTAATTATAAAAAACAGCAGTTATTCATCTCTTTCACGGCAGATCGTGCACAGTTGCATGTAAGCATCCCTGGATTTAATTTTAATGATTTTTTTCTCTTGGATAACTATAGAAAATTCAGTCACCCCAAAGTGCTGTGATACAACGGCAGCCTGCCTTCATCCAGCGTGTTTCCCCATATCCATTCCCCCGGATGATCCCTTTTACACACAGCACGGTTTGCACTGTCTGGAATTTGTTCGAGCCCAGCCAGCCCCCCGGGAGGGCTGCAAAATAGGTAAATTAATACTCCTTGCTATATTGACTGACGCTTGTGTTAGTTTTTGTGTATCTATCTTCCTTCGTGATCCAGGACCTCGACGACCAATTAATCTAAATACTGCCTACATTGACGCTTCCAATATGTATGGATCTAATAAACGCGATGCAAAGCGGTATGAAAATTAATTTAACAACGTAGATTAGATACCATATTTACTGTTAATGTAAAACTTTTTCGTACGTCATCAACCATGGAACCACAATTATCAACCCGTATTTTTGCCGACAAACCGTATATAAATAAATCGTATACATTCGGATCGGATCGTATATAAATCTCAAAATTTAAGAAATTAGTAAAAGGGAGGGTACGCCTTGTGATTGCATGTGTGCGCATATAATTATAAAATTGTTCAGAGTGCCAATTAGAGCAGATAAAAGTTTGCGCAACAACAGTTTTTTAACCGTGTTGAAACTTATTTAGTTATTGTAAAAGTATAATGCTTAGTCAAGACATATTTCACTAGCGGATATTAACTTGTTTACAGACTCAGAGCCGGGCGACATGGTCTCCTGAAAATTAACACATCTCCCATCGCTCGCGAACAAGGTCTTATAATGGTTCCAGGAGGAAAAAATGCATTGGGTGAGAAAATTATGTTGTGAAATTAAATCGAAAAACAGCCTTTTCGATCCTCACAATGTAACACTATTCAAATATAACTGCAACGGTAAACATGATACACCCGTTTGTAGAAGCACATAATATAACATTTAATAATACGCGCTACATATATTTAATAAAACAAATTTTGCTTAAAAAGGTATTGTACGAATAAATATACTGCATGTAGTACAGGTTGATTTTTTAAAACGTGTTTAATGCAGCTGTTGATTAATGTGATGGTGGTGCAGCGAAATTATTATCATTCTTCCGAAAACTGAGCAACACTTATAGAAATATGTTTATAACAGGTTGTGTTGCGCCGTCACCGGACATGACATGTCCAGATGCCGGGGATTTACGAATCAATCAGCACACCGGTTTAGTAGCCATCCATTCGGTAAATACCAACGTTCTACACTGGTTTTGGTTGCAGCTGATTTAATTACGATGCCTAAAATTTTGCTTTTTAGCTTCTGCTGCGCGAGCATAATCGTATAGCAACATTTATCTCTAAGCGGCGTCCAGAATTATCGGATGAGACTGTCTTCCAAGTTACACGGAAAATCATGGGAGCCATTATGCAGCACATAACCTATAAGGAAATGATTCCACTTATTGTCGGGCCTAATATTTTTAATAATCCCGCGAATGGACTGCGTCTGGAGAAGAGCGGTTTTTGCGATTGTTACGATGAAGATATCGACGCGGGCATCACTGTGGAATTCGGAGCGGCGGCCTTTAGGTTACTTATCTTAATATTGTCCCATAAATTACGAAAATATAAACTGTATTACAAATCAATGCTTTTATACATTTAAATAATTATCCATTGTTTAATTATTTAATAAATCCGTAATTATTTCTTCCGGATAGTTATGACTATTAATTTATCAGTGTGTTATTTAATCGTAGATTCCATACATTGTTGACCGATTGGCTTCCCGTGCGTGAACCCAATGGAAAATTCTATCCTCTGTATCAGCACTTTAGCAATGCAAAAATGTTCTACAAACCCGGTGTTATTGACGAGCTGTTGGTTAATTTCCCTCATGATATTCCGGAAAAATTTGACCACGAATTTGGCTTCATCATGCAGAATCAGCTGTTTAAACCACAGGACCGACCTTTCGGATCGGACATTATGACCCTGAACCTGCAACGAGGCAAAGACACCGGAACGCCCACGTATGCACAGATGCGCAGTGTATGTAAACTGCCTCCAATTCGCTCCTTCCCCGAACTGGAGCGTGTTATGGCACCGGAAGCGGCACGGAAATTGTCCACTGTATATAAGTCAGTGCAAGACATCGTAAGTACAAAATGTATTTGCTTTTTTTTGGAATTCTTTGCTGCAACCGATGGAGTATATTGCTGGTCAATCAGCAGACGGAACGATCAATTTATTCTGTTAGTAAATTAAACATACCAAGTAGATTATATTAATATAAGCTTAATTTTTCATTTATTTTAATGCATCTAACATGTTTTGTCATTAAGTCTATTATGCGACAATTATTAAAAGCAATTAGTGAGTTTCCGCCAAATAACAAGCAATAAAAACTTAAATTTTATCATTATGTAGTTATTACTCACCGGTAAAAATTAGTTTACGGGTATCAGAATGATACTACGTTCATACTTGTTAATGTGTAGGATTTGTTTGCTGGTGGCGTAAGCGAAAATCCTGTGAACGGAAACGGTTTAGTGGGCCCTACATTTGCATGTATCATAACCGAGCAATTCAAGCGACTGAAGCATGGAGATCGTTTCTGGTACGAGAACCAGGGAATCTTTACTCCAGGTACCGGTTTGAGACTTTCGCATAAGTATTAAATATGGTTATGAATACTCAAATTTATTGAGAAACGCAAAAAGTTTACTTATCAGTTTCATGTGTGTTTTTTAACAGATCAACTAAGAGAAATTCGAAAGACAAGCATGGCAGCCCTGTTGTGTATTAACTCTCCAACAGAAGCAGTACAGCGTCAGGCTTTGTTACGAGATTCGCCGGCGTAAGTTTCCCAATTTTTTACTATCTCATATTTTGTAATAAGACATTAATCTGGCAAGCTCGGAGCTGAGTTTTCTTTAGGAATCCCATCGAGAGTTGTGAAGAAATTTTATCAAACCAAATGCGCTTGGAGCCTTTTTTGGCGAATGTAAGTATGCTGACCTTTACATGCTCGTTAATAGTTATCACTTATCATTAATTTGATGTTAACCATAAGCAACATGTCACGCATTGCACTTAGGGATTGTTGATTTTCATGTTACAGATTGCATCAGCCAGACCTGATTCAGCGTAAGCACCGGATCTCAGAAACGCAGTTTCTCGTCTTTGAATTGTTGCAATACCGAGCAGATTTTGTATTTCTAATGGATGTGGTATAAGGTGTAATTTACTACACTTTTGTTTTTGATATTTCGATTGTATAATTATCGTACTGTCGACATTTATTAGAGAAATCTTTGCACAGTAACAGTCCTTTATACAGTCCTTTTATTGAGGTTTGCTTAAATGGCATGAAGTTTTGTACAAAAGTCGACAATACGCAGCCAACATTCCAAACAATGGAAACCAACGAACACCGGAAGCCGGCTTCTTGTAGCTTTAACAATGTACTCGCGAACGGGAACGCTGAAAAAAATTACGATAAACGGAAAATTAGTGTTATTACGGAAAACAGTTCTATGTTATGTTAAAAAACAATATGATCTGTTTATGAGTTGTGCATATTACAGTCATTGTATCAACATGAAATATGTGCACATACCGCTTTGGATGATCGCCTCCGACTGCTTTTAGAAGACTTTGCAGCTGCGCCATCGGCTCGACTTCGACGACGTGTATTCTGTAATAATAAATCACTTAAGAGGCAGTATCCACCGAAATCATAAAAATATTATAAAATCCCCTGTTATACCACCCAAAAACTGAAAGTTACGATCACCAGAAAAACGAATTCCCGTATTATCGAAATTTAGAAAAAAAACATTAAATAAGGTTAGAAAATTTTTAAAAAAACGTTAGATAAGAGCATTAGATAGAGAAAAATTTTGTCCATAGGTGCAAACCATGCAGTTAACAGTTAACTGAATGGTTCTGTAGTAATCTAAGACAAGGAAATAAATTTGTTTCTAAAATAAGTGGTATTAATTTGCGATATCAAACAAAAAAACTCCATGTCAACATATTGCACAAGTATCAAATATTAATAATGAGAAACCAAACAAAGGTGACCGAAGAATCTGGTGATACGGTAATAAAGACATATCCTTTCTAGCATAATTGGCAAGTTTTGATGCTTTACCGTCGCTGTTGTCTTTCGTCCGCGCGACTTTCCCCGGCGCTACAAAATTAAAATGTTGTATAATAATTACGTATCTTTTACATAAATACCGTATATTTTCAGCAATTCTGTACACTTTGTTTAGGGCAAAACCATCGGCAAGTTTACACCCGGCTTCACTTACAGATCGCGAAGTTGACTTTGTTTTGCTGCGTCCAAAACGTATATTCTAAATGACAAATTCGACACACAAATAATAAAAGTCAGTTTAAAATCTAGTGTTTGTCATTTATGAATGTATTTAATAGCCCGAAAACACTAACCGTCGCGCATGATGCCGATCGGGATCCTCGACGTTTGACCATAGTTCCGATTTGTGTTACGACAAATAGAAAAGTCACTAATACACTAATGCAGGAAATAAGTAGCAAATTTTACAAATTCTGCTCCGAGCATGCACCAGAAAACTAAATAATACTAGCTGAACTTCGATATGCAAGGGCGGCAAGGAATTTTCCCGTGATCCTGTTGCCATGGCCTTATTTTTTTGGAAAAATTAAAACGCAACAAATTAAGAATTTGAAAAATACCTCTGTTCTGTTAATTGTCATTTTTGCATGAATGCTTTACAGTACAGTGCTCCCTTGTGTGCCCATTTGCAAAATAAAAATCTGAGACAACAAATACATTTTTAGTATGCAAATAAGAGTCGCAAGAAAATAAATAACAATTCATATGCTTGGAAAATCAAAGCAGACCGGCATTTAAGAGCATCACAAGCCGTTCTTTACGTAAGTTAACAAAGCCAGCTGCAGTGATCGAAGAAATGCAAATACCCGTACTTGTTACCCGTAACACATACCGAAACGAAATCCTGACGCGACACAGCATGCTTATGCAATGCAATGTAAAATTGAATGTCAATGTTAAAAAATTAAGTAAGTAACTCAGTTGTAGGATGTATAGATCGCGGGAAATCGCGGTAGAATCAGTCTGCTAATCATGATTCACAATTTTACCAGTGGTCAGAATCCGGCGATACTTTATGTAATCAAACCGTTAATTGTATAATTCTTATGTAAACCCCTTTATTTTTGTAATAAGAAGCGGTGATCAATGTCATTTCCGAAAGATTAACGTGGAATTTATGTCAGCTGCCCCTTGTAATGTAATGTAAGATTTAATTACAATCAAATTAGAATTGTAAATTGATCCGTTACAGTTACAAGTTAATATTTTATCTGTATAATTACCATTATGAAGGAACTACTGATAGGTTTTGTATTAATATGGTTTTATTTAGTTTTGACAGTTGAATCAAAGCCGTATAAGCAGGTCAATGTTTATACCAACGATTCCTACTCGGATACCAGCGGACGAATATACGGCACCATAATCGATAAGAAATGCAATTGCACCAAAGTGGTCAAGCAAGCCTTATCGCAATACGACGCCGGCGAAGATGACGACGCTTATCAACAACCGGCAACCTATAAGCGCCGAAAAGCCACTCCGAAACCAGCCTACTCCGCCAACATGGACGAATATGAAGAAGAAGTGTATCCCAAAAAGACCACCCCAAAGAAAGCCTACCGGAAGCCGGTAAAACCTGGATGCGAAGACGAAGAAGACAGCTACGGCGAACCGGAAGCGTATCCTAAGAAGAAAGCGACGCCGAAACCTAAAGGTTATGCCGCAACGCCGGAGTATACTGAAGAGGAAGAAGATTATGAACCGGCACCGATGCGGTATCCCAAGAAAAAGGTTACTCCCAAACCGACGTATAAGAAGACCAGCATCTATCAGGAAACTACCGCAGAGGAGCAGTATGAGGAGGGCGATGAGTACGAAGAAAAGCCGGTAAAGAAAGCCAAACCGTATAAAGTCGCTCCCAAGCAGCCAGCATATGAAGAAGAGGAAGAAGAACCGAATATAATGCGTATGACGAATCAGCGGGTTATTCTGGTATGCCGAAACCAAGACCGAAACCGAAAGCAAAGCCACGTCCACAATATCAAGTACGTATTACGCACAGTGCTGCACCAGCCACTTAATGATTATTTGATTTACGCATTAATGATTTAAATATTTAAAGTGCCATATGTACAGTGACATGATTATTTTAAGTAAATATTACGAAAAGGTTACAGATATTATTGTATTACGTAAAAATAAATCATAAAATCTGTATTTTCTGATGAGAACACATACGACCAAATGTGCCCTTAATTTTATTTTGAAGTGTAACATGAGAGATAGTAAAAAAATGCTCGGCTTAAAAAGCACTATTTTTCATAAAATTTGTAGCCGGAGGAAGAGGAAGAATACGAAGAAGCCCCGCAGACGTATCAGAAACCAAAGCCAAAATATTCCAAGGGCAAGAACGCAACATCCGGCAACTACAAAACCGGAAAACAACAGTATTTGGACTTGTCTGATGCCGTGACCGAGGAAGAGATTGACCCGAATGACTATGTCTACAAGAAGCCTAGCAAGTCATCGTCATCTTACAAACCAGCCCAGTAAGAAAATCATACCGACATAAATGAAAAGCAGTCTTAATTTTATTTGTTCAACCAAAATCCGTATTCAGTAACAAATTAAAGCAATTCGTAAACTGCTCTTACATATTTTATTTTTATTTGTGCTAGTTTTTAGAATCTTCACAAATTTATTCAACTGGTACAATATGATTTTCTGTTGGTAATAACACGCTTTTTGCAGATCGTACAAGCCTCCAAAAGCGAACAATACGTATAGTCAACCAAAACCAGCCGCTCCGGCCAAATCCAAGTACGCCGACGACGATGAACCGGAAAAAATTGATTACGACATCGACACCGGCTACGACAGTTCCTATAAGCCAAAACCCGCCAGCAGCAGCGATCGCTATCCAAAAGGAGGTGATTACGGAACAACGGATAAGAAAAATTCCAGTGATGGGTATAAAAAACCGGCCGAACCCAAACCACAGCATCATATGACCACGCACCATCATACCACACACAGGCCGTCATATACCACGGTACCGCCGCATCACCATGCTAAATCCACAACAGCGTATGGGGGAAAGAACAAAGATACAGCAAAAGACAGTTATGTCGATGGGAATATTAAGGCGCCGGCCGAGTTACAGCCGAATGTCGTTACGGTACACCAGAATGCCAGCAGAGAAACCGGAATCCTCGTCAGACTGATAGATTCGCGATCCAAATCGGAACCAAAAGCGGAATACAAGATAAACTAATAATGCCACACCGATCCCTATTCATGACCTTTTTATTTGTGTGTACCATGTATATATATTTTTTCATTTGATCTTTTACAAACTATTGATATTCAGAATAATTTTTGTACTTATCCCAAATGAAAGAACATCGTCGCGAAATTGAATAAAAAAAATTATCAAGAAATTTGGCGTGATACAGTAGCCACCATAATTACAGCAAGTTAGAGAACACAAAAAGTACCGTAAAGAAGACGTACCGTACCGTTCGTTATAAGAATGCTTATTTTTGCAAAGCAACAATAAAAATTGAAATTTTATTTATGCGAGAAAGGTCACGGAGTGGTTTTAGAATTTATACCAAGGATCACACGAACCCGTTCATTTTAAAACTGAATAGCCTTTCTTGACTCAAATTAATGTTTTGTCAATTTCCGTAGACGCATTACAAACAATACGCAGGTTCGCTTAGTGCGGAAGGATAATGCAGCGCCGTCCACTGTTATGTACGAGTAATTTCTGACAATGAGTTACTACAACACTGAAACACTTCTTTGCGGCGGTATGACGCATCACAATAATGCATAATTAGTGTATCAGTATTCGGAAGCTTAGGCAAAAAAAGATTCGAACATAGATTGTTTTTCAACAAACATACCGATAAACATGATTTGCAGTTTTGTAGAAGGAAAACTCAAGTGACAAACAAAGTTACCGTGCGGATTATAAAAAAGAAATTCCTTGGCTGTCCGTTACATCTCTCTGCCGGTTATGTAACCTTCCAGTAACCTTTGAGCCAGAACTGTGTAATGTAAAAGAGAATATCTTATACTGGCATGCTAGTTTTAAAATAATTATGAACTAAGCCAGTCGCGGCTACAATGAATTTTCTGTACTGGTTGTGTTTCGGGTTGTATGTGTCGGTATTGTTGCCGGTGATTCTCGGCCGCACCATGCCGGCGGCCGAGGACGCCGACGACTGGGAGACCGGAAGCCCGGACGTCTCATCCGGCAGAAGAAGTCAACAAAAGCCTAGCGCTAGGAAAGCGCGACCGACGTTTGATGACGAGGAGCGAAATGTGATGCAGTCCAATGACGAAGACGACGAGTCAGCTGGTTATGACGATGCTTATCAAAGGTAAATTATGCCAAGGATATGTAATATTATTTTATCTTTCTAGCTAATATAAAAAATTACATATCGGCAGATACTTGTCGCTTTTGACAAATTATCACGAGCATTATTTGGCATGAGCATTCCCGTCTACTTACATGTCAGATGAATATGTTATATACTCGTACTATTGCAATTGTACGTTAGTAACCTAAATGCATACGAGATTGCTCGTGAGTAGTTTATTCCAGCGCATTCTGTACTGTAAGTTGAATTATTTTAGTTATAACAATCGCTTAATTAAGACCTGCAAAAGCAGATTTTTCATTTTTGTTAAAAAACTGACGATAAGTTGATGCTCAAATTTTGCAAATTCGTGAATTCGTGTACAAATGATTTTTTTGGTTAGTGTTTTTGCTGTACAAATTAATTATGTTTGTGCAGGAGAGTATACCGAATCACAAAAATAGTTGTTTCGATTTGAGAATCTTTGCTTATGTTGTTTATTGTTACAGACCGGCGAAAAAGCCCGCGAAAAAGCCATACAAACCGGCACCTCAAAAATACGAAGACGATGAATACGAAGAACCAAAGCCGAAATACAAGCAACCTGCAGCTCCGCAATATGCCAAAAAGAAAACCCCGGCGCCGTACCAAGAAGATAACTACGACGATGATGAAGCAGATGCTTACAAGCCCCCGGCGAAGAAACCAGCGTATAAGCAGCCCGAAGAGGATACGTATCAGCCCAAGAAATCCTACCCGAAATCCGCTGCATACGGGCGGAATGCTGCTGCACAGCCAAAGAACACTGGGTACAAGAAACCAACGGTAGCCGCTTACAAGAAAGCGGGATCGGAAAAACCTCCTTCGCTGATTATCGAAGTCATCGCCTATGATCCTAACCGAAAAACGTATTGATTTTTCGAACACATTAGTAACGAATACTCGCGCCGTTGTGTACTAAATGTTTGTATCACATGTATACAAATCGTGCCGAAAATTTTTTATTGTAGTGCTTGTTATTATGAATCACAACGAATTGTCAATTTAATGAACGGCTTGTATAGTAAAATTACCGTTTTGGTGAATTTACCAATATGAATACATGTCGTGTACGCATCGTTTAGAACCGTAATCACATTAAAGATCTTATTAGCACAACTGTAGTGTATAATGATGGCATTGCAGATTCTCAGTCGGCTTCAATAAAACTTCCGTAATGTGTCAAAGGTCATGCTCGTACCTCTTTTTTTAGTATGTAGATGATCGCTTGTGTTTTGAATCTGGTTCTTTGAACTGCAACGCGATCGCACCAATTTGGCGCTCGACTGCGCCATCCAGCATTACAGAATTTTACTAAATTTTTAATTACTACGGGATGCGATAATTCTACAAATCCATATGTAGCGTGTAACTGCGTGTACCAGCGCATTAGTATTAGAATGGGCAGTCACAATGCCTTTGTGGGAAAATCCTGGCATTATCTTATCATCAGCATCTGCGCTTTTCAAGTTATCCTGTCACAGAATAATCGGTTAAGTTATTATGATACTGGATTTTATAATCGTAGCAGTGATGACGGTGCGAGTTATTATCCGTTGCAAACGAATTATGATTATAAGCCGGTGACATATATTCCGCCACCACAGCGTGCCGTGAACGGGTCTTACATTATCCGCATTCTGCTCCCGAATGTGATTAGCAAATCCGCATATCCACCTGCCGCCGCGTCTAATTGCAGCGGACCAACTAATACCTATCAGGCACCACTTCCCCCAGGTACGTAACATTCGCGCTGCCTCGATTCATACACTTTTGACATTGCAGTAAGTACTTGTGCAGTTATTTATATGTCTATGGTGGTACATATCTAGTTAATTTGTCTCTAGGTTGTCGGTTCAGATAAAAGCAAATGCAAAATCAATTAATTATCCATAAGTTAGTATCGTATGGATATCCTTGCATATCATTTCATTTCAGAAATGCCAATTTCTTAAAAAATCTGTAATGTATTTAGATGAAAATATTTGCATTCAGAAAAACATTTCTTTATTTTGGGCGTTGGGGAAAACCGTTTTTTATGTAAGTAACACCAGCTTTAAACCAAAAAAGACATATTAGCAAACTCATAATACTACAGTTTTTCCTTACATATTGTATATACTGTACTAATTTTGTAAATGCGTACAGAAAAAGTATCATGAATCAGGAAACTTCTGAACGTTACTTATCAATAGACAAGGCTCGGATGTTTGCTTACTCCAGCTTGAAATAAAAAGAAACACCTAATAAATATACGAGCGTCAATGATGGATATTAATAATTTAGCAACATTTTCTGCTTGAACAGGTACAAATCAGAGTTATCCCAGTCAGTATATACCGCTTCCCAGACGGCGCTGGTACCCGTATAACGAAGTTCCGGTCAGTAACAGCTACCAACCGTACAACAATGCCCCTCCCGCCATGCAATATGCAGCCCCGCAACCGCCACAACCCATCCCGTACCAATCTCCAGCACCCTATCCTCAATACCAGGTTTCCCAATTACCACCTTATCAGATGCCGCAGGGTCCATCCGTATCGTATCAGCCGCCTCCACCCCCACTGCCGGTGGATGCTTATCCGCCTGCGCCGATAATACCACCGCATCCTGTACCGGCCAATGCATTAGCACCAGCGTATCCGCCTCCCGTTGTCCCAGTCCAATATCAGACCGATCAGACTACACCGACCAGTTATTATTCAGGAGCAGGGCAGTACGGAACAACTACCGGCGCTTATTCCAAGCCACAAGTTCACGATCCGATGAATTACACGTAAGGCTAAGTTTGTATCTTACGGCTTCTTAAAACAAATTTTATGACTTATGACGGTTGGTGTATTTCCATGCACTGTGGACAATTAGTAAAGCGTGTTAATTTTACACTAGGAGCAAAGCCACAGAGTCTCCGGCAGTTTACGCCACCACACCTTACAAAAAGATGGCGTCGACAGCGTAAGAAAAATTTTCGCAAATAAGGTCACCGCTCGTATACGAAGTTAAAATTTAAGAAATAAAATTCAAAATTAAGATTTAACATTCTGTGCAAGCTTGAAAATTGTTTAAAATAACGATAAAACTGATATACTGTAAAACCAAATTTGCAGTGAGGTCGCATCGACGAAATCTCCTCGCACTACAGCGGATCCGGTGAGCGAAGACGAATATGAGCGCCCCACAAACGGCACCATCTACGAAGAGTACCAGCCAAGTATAAAATACAAGTCGAAAAAATCCACAACCCAAAAGAAACTGATACGAAAAGCGCCCAGGAGAACCACACCGAGCGCTGCGGATGAAGATACCGAAGAGTACGAACTCATACCCCGCAAACGCACAACACGAAAGCTGGTGTATCGACGCAAAAAACCCATACCGAGAAATCCAGAAGAAGCCGAAAAGTGAAGCACGAAAATCCTTTGTACGTTTAGCATAAATTCACTAGTTGTTGCGCGTAAGAAAACAAGTGGACAATACTTTATGGCATGATCTGATACTGATAACTCACATTAATTTACATTTTGTACATTATACCGATAAAAACGAAGACGAACGCAGTATGCTGCAGAAGCAGAATTATTGAACTTGTCCGGATTACAGCACAAAATCACAAATTAGTTTACATAATAGTTGTAACAGCTCCGTGCAAATGCACGGTCTAAAGGCAATGCTAAAAAGGCAACGCATCCGCAGTTAAATATAAATTTTTTAAAAAGCGTTTTCAAAAAATGGCGGCAGCACAGCAAATAATGTAATTCCCGATTATCAAAATTCATCTAAAATGCAAACAAAAATGAAGAGGGTAACGAGATGCGGTCACCGCAAAGACGGGTACAAGTACTTCGTACGAGATCATTATTTCCGGCTGTGAGCTCCATCCTCACACATAATAAATCCTATTATCCGGGTAGTAGATTAGTAAAAGTGTGGTTGACGCTCACAGATTTCTTCGTTTTTCCCTGGAGAAGTTTCTCGAATTCATGAAGTCGCTCAATGTCTTTTCTGCGCTCGGCTTCCATTTTCTTCCGCTCGGCTTCCACTTTCTTCACTTCCCAGAAAAAATGATCCCGTGCACGCTCCAGCTTCTCTACTTTCTCCTTATTTTCCTTCTCCGATTTTTCAGCCTCTTCGAGAAGACTGTCGCGCGTTTGCCTTAAACGCTCTATTTCACCCTTGCTTTCACCAATCATAACCTGCGAAAAATGCATGAATTTGTGCCTTTGTTCTTATTATGGGCAATTATCGATTACTGCTTTCAGAACGAGCAGACGTTTAAGAATTCTGTCAACGTCATTCAATTGTTTTCCACATCTGTATAAAAACATCTAAAATAATCCTTTAACGATATTAAAATTTTTGAAAAAAACTGCGCACACTTTATTTCGATGGGCATCCGTTCGGATTATCGAAAATTAATCGGTATTCTTAAAATTACTTCATAATCACGGATAATGTCCCTGTATTCCATAGCCCGCTTGGCTCGTTCCAGGACTTTCGTACACTCCTGATGGTAAGTGGCATCCGGATCGTCCATTTCAACAGCCAAAATGGTGTGCAACTGCCGCACAACCGACTCGTACCAACTCAATTTATCCGTCAGTTCTTCCAGATCAATATCATCGGTTCCCAAAGTCTGGTTGGCCAATCCGTTAAAGCGCATGGTCAAATTGCCGACATCGGTCAGCGGCATGCGAGCACTGGGACTGTTCTCCTTATAGTCATGCTGTCTGAAAACCGATGTTTTAGTCTGGACACCAGAACCAGAAATTAATGGCGTCCTTTTAGAACCGGAATTAGTGCGTGGCTTTGATCGCGGGGAAAATGGTTCCAGGGAGAAGATACGCTGCTCAGCGTCATCAAATTCCTGGAAACAAAACAATGAACCATCGGCTACAGCATCAATACTTGCCAAAAATTTTTTAATTTTAGCAGTTTAGTCATCAACTAATTTATTCGATTTTTTATTTAATCTCAACATGGTTAACATTTTTATCGACCGCTTAAAATATAAAATATCCTAATTTTCCCAACCATACCGTAAGAAAACAAAACGCGGAGAAATATGTTGAAGAATAATTATTTAACTATTTAAGCGTAAAAAATAAGGCACAGTATTCAAAACCCGAGCAGTGCAGCAACATCAGACGGTATAACTATACACTTACCTCTGAAATGCGAGCGTTCAGCTCATCGCATTCGGACACCTTCAGCTGATAAAGAAAATCCAGCTCCTGCTTATCAGTTTCCAGTTGAGCAATGTTATCCTGAGCGACTCCCAGTTCTTTCTGAGCATGTTCTAGCTGATCGCGGAGGTCTTCGTTCTCTTGCGTAACTGCTTGGAGTTTCACTAGTAGGCTCGCATTCATTGATTCCATTGTGTCCATATGCTTCCACAAATCCATAAATACCTAACAAAACGAAGATTACGGACTCTAATGTACTCCACAAAAGATAAAGACATGGGGAAGAAAAGCAAGACATATATTCAAATACTTACATACATGACACATGTGACATGCTGAACAACTTACTTCTTGAGTTTGCAATTCTTGTACAATTTGGGCTCCCAGCGCACGCTCCTCTCCCCACATGTTAGAGAAAGCAAAAGATGTCCCATATTTATCACTGAAACCATTCAACCGAGATATATACTCTGAATACAACTCTTGTAATACTTTCGAAGTTCCTTTTGCTTGCGAGATCAAAGAACTAACAGCTCCACTAGAAATGTCGTCCATATTCAAATTCTCGATAAATAGTTATGCAAGGTTAGGTTAGAAGCTAATAGTCACAATACATAAACTGCAGACATGAGCAGCACATCAGACCGGAATAACAGAATCTCCACCATCAGAACAAACGTTTATTTTATCATTAATTCCCCAGAATCTGGGCCAAAAATTGGAAGAACTTAGAAGCTGCGTTTGAACTTTGAAAGTGGCTGGAAACAGTGTATGGCAGACTGGCAGTTGGCATTATCATAAGGGTCCCGCGCCAACGCGAATTCATGTTTAAACGACAGGTAACAACAGCCACCCCTGGTCGGCTAGTTGCAGAGCATTGTGCTAAATTGCTACCAATCACGGGTGGGGGCTAGCTTCTTAAATGAGCGAGTGGCTGCCTGGCTGGTCGCATTTTCATTCCCTTTTTCAACTTTTCAACTTTTCAGTTTTAGTGCTTCACCCGTCAGAAAAAGTGAAAAAAACTTACATTTTTGTGACTTTTTTCGTTCGTTGGCGGTCCTTCTGATTGATCGTAGTCTTCTTAGTTTATTTGTTAGAGGTGTTTTGCGAATTAATCATCGCTACTGTATCCGGAGATTCCCTACCGTCGCAGCCATGTCAGGAAGAACGAATCCGAGTGATTTCCTGAAGGAGCTTGCAGGTCGACCCGTTGTCGTGAAGCTGAATTCTGGTGTGGATTATCGAGGACTTCTCTCATGTTTGGATGGCTACATGAATATCGCCCTGGAGCAAACGGAGGAGTACGTGAACGGGCAGCTGAAAAAGAAGTACGGCGATGCGTTCATCCGTGGGAATAATGTGCTGTATATCAGCGGAACAAAGACAAGAAAGTGAGCTGGAAATGCAAGCATGGTTCGCTGCGGATCTGAAAATGATGACGGCAGAAGTTCCCTCTTTGGTTTTATTCTTTCATTGTTTTGTTATTAACCCCCCTACGGGTGGGCATTTTTTATTTTCCTGAATTATGAAGGCCTCATTAGTCAGTGAGCTATTCCTTACCGTTTTTGTTGTAATGAAATTGTGTAAGATTACTGAAAAAATGGAAAGAGACACTGGAAGAAAACGTTAATTGAAGAATAAGCGATGAAAAGAAGCAGCACGTTCCGTGAAAGTTAAGACGTTGACTCGCTGAGAATTTTCCCAAAAATTTCCGATTTATGAACGCGCAGATGCTGTCTAGATGGGATTGTGAGTGTAAATCGGGTTCATAGCTTCGCATACTGTAGACTGAACGCGCTCCAGTAAGTTTTTGCTTTCTACTGTAGTGTCTAGTTCTACCACTATCAGTCTACTGAGGTCTGATGTTAATAAAACAAGAATCTATTCAGTTTATTGTTTTGGAACACTGTAACGACAGCTTTGGGCTTTTAAAACGAATGTTTTTGTACGAAATCGATTAAAAAGGGCAGAGAATCTACACGGTGACTATTTGATATGCTGTTTGGTACGTCGTACGGTTAAATGTTGAAGCCTTCCAAAAGAACGTTAGATTCAGCTTTATATGAGCCGCTTTATGCTCTACTGTACAGATACTACAAATGCTTTATTTTCCGGATATTTTGATTTCTTATGTTAGTAATTCATAATAAACAGATTTTATTTTAAATAAACGTTGGAATGGAGGAGTAAGGGGGAAGGTCCGTCACGGTTTATTTTAATGGATTTTGATTTTAATGAGTAATCAGCAAATCACCATTCATTCGGGAACAACATGACAATAGATTCCAATCCCCGAAACGTACAAGCGCAGCATTTTACTTTTATGTGTAAGACGATCCACACTGGTTTTTCCTACGATATTTCTGCAGTAAAAACTTGGCACGTGCGGACACATCATCCATAATCATCATGGGCGGCCGTGCAGGCGAACGCTGTCCCGCCGTGACCTCATCGTCGGAATCCACGAATCGTGAAGCACCATACAGCGGCCGGGTGGGACTCGGAGTGACAGCACGATCTTTCTTCGCCACAAACAGCGGCGATGACTGGCGACTATAGTCCCCTTTCGCGGTCATTTCATGATTCGATTTTCTCGAAAATCTCGATTCTAGTTGGAACGGTGTTGGTGAAGAAGCAAGCGAGGGTGATGTGCTGCGCGGATCGGTCGTCCCGTTATATTGCGGCGCGAATTTTCCCCTACAGCCGTAGGCACGGTTATCCACGGACCGTTGTCGTGTTTGCTGGTCAAGCGACGCCGAACGGTTATGTTTGATGATGTGCAGTTCGAAGCGTGGTTTGGATTGGTCAACACCGCCCGGTGAGTAACTGCGGCTACGGAACGGTTCGCTTACGTCAGCGCGGCAGGTCTTTCCGCCAGCACCGGCTGAATGCGTACGATCCAATGTGGAAGCGCGCCGATTGGTCGACGGATTTGGACGGTGGGTGGGGAGATCTGTTTGCTTGCGCAGGTAACAGTGCGGAGAATGCTCACGGACAGCGGCCGGTGAATTTACGATTCCGGGTCTGAAACGACGAGAATAGAGGGCAATCTCGGTTTGGGCGCGCCGCAGTTGGGCCTTCAGACTGCTTACTTCCCGCCGCGTCAGCGTGAGATCGTGAGTGAGCAGTTTATTCTCCAGCTCGAGGTGCTGCAGCCGCTTGTCGCAGTGGGATTTCAAGGCAATCATTTGCTTTCCGACCTTTCGCTTCAGCCGTTCGGCATCTTCGATCAACGACAGTTCACGAGCTTCGGACTGTCTCAGGCTGGTTTTTGTACGACTCAACTCATCCTACATTTTGAAAAACCATAAATCTTTTTATTAAAAAATCACAATTAATATTAAATATACAAAATGACACAAGTCATGACATTTTTAAAAATTCGTTTTCTACCCTTAATTTGTCTTTATCTTTAGAAAGGTGGTCCAAGCGTGCTTCTAGCTGCAGAACGGCAAATCTGTGTAAATTGTTCTGCTTTTCTGGATGAATCTGGGCATTCTGCCGTTCAGGGAATTTGTCGGCAGATTCATGCGATTTTTTAAGCGACTGACTGAAACTTTGCTCGGTGTCGTTGTTGTCCAAAGGGAGAACGTATGTACAAGCTTCAAATTCCGATCTGTACAATAATTTTAGAAAAACCCGGTCAGCGGTGGTTTTGCTGGATTCACTGGATTCTCTCGATGGCATCGATGGGTTACGCTCTGAAAAGGGACATTAACCACAAACTGCATCCGCTGAGAAGCTTCCTTAAATAATCGTAAAATATCAAAAACATTTTTGGGAAAAATTTAAGTTACCGGTAAGAATTGGCTTGAACTAACCCAGTTCTTCACGACTTTTCTCCCGATTTTTGAGACGTCTTGCTATATCCAACGAAACATTGTCAGACGTCTGAAACAGCGCTGCTCGCAGCATTGCTATGAAGGACGAAAACTTTTTCAGTACTCCAGCTGTTTCTGTTAAAGATTCTATTTGTGCACAGTCAAAGCGGGATTGCCAACAAATTCGGCATGCCTTGTTTAACACTTCCACGATTAGGTAGCAGTTGAGTTCAAAAGTTAGAATGACCAGATAATCTGTTGTCCTTATTTTAATCATATTTTCCACTCGCTCAGGCATTTTTCGTACCGAACCATAATAACTTCAATTAAGTAAATTTGTGGCAGGTATCAAGCAGTTTTAACGAAGTCAGCATGCATCCATGCACTGAATGCGATCTTACAGCACTGTCACCGGCAATGCAGGATGTACAATATGCATGTAATTGTGTATTGTATGTCATCGGAGGAAATGCGCCATCATAGTGTCGTAAAGTCTACTCAAGTCTGGATTCGATTATGCCGCTTCCCGAACGCATCAAGAATGGCATCTGGAATGTCGCGGTCTGATTAAGTAAGTACTTAAAGTAAGTACTGTCGTACTAAACGTAAAATAATAACAAATTACTGTAAGTAAGTACTGACGTACTAGGTTTTACTCATAACGTGTCTTTTACTGCATGTGCAATTATTATACGGTAATTACATTATAGTACTTAGATTCGTGACATTGTGCTTGTTGTACTACTATGGTATATATAAGTTGTAGGGTTGTAGCGTCAATAGGTTTATTTTAATTTGACCACACCGAAATACAGACATTCATATTAATTAGTACAAACAAAATTAGTACAAAAACATGACCTTTGTTACAATTACTGTGAACACGTCTGTTTCGGTATTTGCGCTCCTGACGTCGTTAAATGCCTACACTACAGGAATAAATCAGTAATAAAAGCCAGTATTTACAGTCAGTATCATTACAAATTTT
Source organism: Paramacrobiotus metropolitanus (assembly GCF_019649055.1). Classification (NCBI taxonomy): domain Eukaryota; kingdom Metazoa; phylum Tardigrada; class Eutardigrada; order Parachela; family Macrobiotidae; genus Paramacrobiotus; species Paramacrobiotus metropolitanus. Next base: position 378,863 of record NW_026570284.1, on the reverse strand, counting down.
GCTTACAAAACTAACAGACTTTATAAACTCTAAACTTTGAGCAGCGTATGTCGAACTGCGGTTAGTTCATTTTGACCCTTTCGAAAATGAACAATATGCAGCGTACGTAGTGGCGTTGGACCGAATATCGGCATCGAATACGCTGATGTCACCATCGGCCAAATTTTCTGGACATGAAGTACCGGAAGGACAAGCGCAAACGTTCTGTCGATGGATGTTTTTCGCACTGCTGCTGACGAATAGTGCGCAAGGTTCTTTGGCGGTACACTCAATGTGCTAAAACAAAATTATTGGCAATCTTTGGCTTGATATCCATGGTCTATGGCTCTATGCTGATTCGTGGCATAATTGCTGTATGTTAGCTGCTCTGGAACTTGTATAATTAAAGGTCACTGGTGTCTTACCGATGGAGGGCTGCACGCATAGTGGTAAATAATTTTACTGTGTGGGGAATTGTGCTTTTGCATCCACTTTGCCAAATAGGTGCTGCTTCCGTTTGGACAAATGCAACGCATAGTCTGCTGAATATGTTTGCGGGAAGGATATGATGTAATAACGAATGTTGTGTCACGAAAATACCGGCACTGCGGGAGTGTTCTTACTAACGGTCGGCACATCTAGAGTACACACAGAAGCGGTTAAAATTATAAAATTAACCGAATTAATGTAACATTAAGTGTCATTCCCATCTTCTACAGTTTCTATTCGTTTGTTTATTTTTTAATATGAACGGCGATTTTTTAGTGTTGTACTTTGCCTGTATTAAATTGAAAATCTACTCGCAGCATAATCAGTAAAATGCAAATTCATCCCCGTACAATAATATGTTTCGATTACCGTAAAGATCGAGTACACATGGAATAATAAAATTGGTTAATATTTTTAGAAAAACCATTTCTTACCGTGTAATATTGTCCATCGCTTGAAAACGTGAAGCCATCGGAAATGTTCGTACTAATTGGGCAGGGATCAATCGCGGTATTTTCGCGAAAATTGCCGCTGCCACCGTCACCTTTTTTGTCTATACAACGAAAATTGCAAAAAAATATCAAGTAATTGAATATTGGCTGTACCGAACTTATAAGATACTAAATCGTGCAGAAAAATATTCATATTATAAGACATATAAGATAATAAGAATATAAACATGCTACCGACTGGCAAATTTAAATTATCGTTTTCCTTCCGTGCCGCAACTTTTGATCGCTATAGTAAACTTAATTTTAAAACTTAAAACAATAATAAAAGGCAAAACGAAAATACTGCGAGTGGTACTTACCTGATAATGAATGCGACGTCAAAGGGCATTTGCAGATTCTGTGCACTTCCGTTTGACCAGTGAAATTATTGATTCTGTTACAGACAGATGTCGAACTGCATACCGGCAGTGTATGAAAACTCTATAAGATTTGAAAAGGCAAATAAGTTAGGGAACAACCTGTCTGTATTAATTATGTATACGATATAGATATACGATATATGGATATGTAATGATGAATGATGATACACATTAACGTTAGCTTAATTAATGATGGTGATATACGAGTACAAATTAGTGTTTTCATAAAACTCTTATTTTACTTACGGTATCGCTGTTAAATAAATGTGTGCGAGAAGAAGAATACTGCATACTGGACTGGATGTGCGTATACTCGCTCCCAAGATTCAACAGTCTGCGGGCCACTAAAGGCGTAGACGATCCGGGATGAATTATAAGTAGGTGGACACAGGGTGTTATTAGAATGAAAACCCATTTTAGATCGTAAAAAGGAAATTTAAGCATTATATATACTGGAATAATTCAATAATAAGACAAACAGGAAAATCCAATAGCTCACAGTCCTAGATATCTGTCGCAGTGTACAGATACATAAACAATCGGTATAACCGTGTGAATAAGCGCCAGATTCGCAGAAAACAGTGCGTCTTATGATCACGCTGCCATGCGGTACACGAAGACAAGTCCTTTACTTCTGGCATGTGAGAGGTGGAACTTGCCTGTGCGAATGCAGGAGCCATAATAATTATTATCATAGTGGATGCCGCGCTAAAACCATAACGGAAGCGCGAAGAAGTGATTGGCCAATGGCCACAGCGTTCGTCATAAACGTAATGCTGCCTTGTCAATTTGCGACAGGTATGCACCGTCATTTCATATTTACAAAGGACGTACCAAAAGTAAGTTTCCCTATTTTGCCTTCCTGCCATCTGAAGTAATACACAACTGATACATTTTTTGTTACATAAGCAATTATGTAAACTACTCAGGAAAATCAGAATTAAATGGTTTGATGAGAAACGGGAGAAAGGAGAAATAGAATGGCTTTTACCACTTTTTCACATTTTCCACGGACTTTTTAGAAACCCATTCATTCTTGTATCACTTCCGCCCCAGCCCAGGTTTTGGCCGAAAATAAAAGTGTTAAGTGCAAATAGTGTGCTTAATATTTCTGTAGTAGATCTTTTTGGGAAGTTCAGGGTCTTGAGTAAACATTTTCTTCCTCACGACACCCAATTTTGTCTTGTTCAGCCTTCTCGGATCTACGAATTCAAGATTCTTTGCATCAATAAAAAGAAAATTTTATGCGCAGTTATGCGCATCTAAGATACCAATGGACTTTAAGTTACAGCGAGGACAATATTTTTTTTCGTGAAATTTTGATTTTTTCACCGTCTAGAAGTAAGACAGCTCTTTGTTTTTTGCACTTGGTCATCGATAGTTTCTATTTTCCCAGAAAACAGTATGAGTAAATTTTTTTGTTTATTAATTGAGATCAGAAGAGAGAAGAATACTTTACTTGTAAAGGCTTTGATTGTTACAAAAAGTTTACAGGATGTTTGAGAAAAATTGCAAAATTTGTCCTGGTAAAATCCGTGGCAAAGTGCGAAAAAGTGGTCGATGGATATTTTGGCAGTTCTTCTCCATTTGATTGTTCTTAGACAAAGTCATATTTTACTTCTTTTCCTTAATGAACGGCATTTATATCTGCATGGATAACAAAAGCTAAAGGCATTTGCGCTGGAAGAGGCAAAATAGGGAAACTTACTTTTGGTACGTCCTTTGTAGATATTATGATTTTACGACAACTTTCGTGGTGAATTCCGAGCGGTACATTTTTTAAAAGTACTGTTAATCTAATCTAAATTTAATTACTGTAGATCGACATCCACGTTCGTGGTGAGTTCCGTGCGGTACATTTTTTAAAAGTACTGTTAATCTAATCTAAATTTGATTACTGTAGATCGACATCCACGTTCGTGGTGAGTTCCGTGCGGTACATTTTTTAAAAGTACTGTTAATCTAATCTAAATTTGATTACTGTAGATCGACATCCACGTTCGTGGTGAGTTCCGTGCGGTACATTTTTTAAAAGTACTGTTAATCTAATCTAAATTTAATTACTGTAGATCGACATCCAGATGCCGATGTTGCGATGTACCAGTTTATAACCGTTTATAACTGTACCGGTTTTCCATGGGTCACTGCGTTAAAGTAAAGCACTTGCTCTGTAAAGCCTGAAATAGTGTAACTCTCAACACCGGCACAATTAGTTAAAATTAATGTTGACGCCACTCAATTCACATGCACTGTTTTAACAATCTTACATTACAGTTTGCTTTTTTAAATGTAGTATCAATTTTCAAAGCTGCTTTAGGTTACTACCCGAACTAGGGACCTCAACTGATAGCCCATAGCTGTAAAAAATGTTCTTCACCAAGTAAATGCTAAAAATTTATAATTATGTGACTCGGAACTAAAGTTCGCACTAGTGTTGGATACGCCTGTTGTTTTCTTTTTTGAAATAATCTCAAGTTGTTGAGTGCCCGAAGTAAAGAAAAGTGTTGTGCTTATTTCTCCGCGTTAGCTAGGCGTCATCGCCCTAAAATGGCACTAATCGCTACTCGACTTTAAAAAATTCCAAATGCAGATGCTGATACTCGGCTGAAGCGTGATTTTATTGTCACAAGGACTTGTACTGTTACTTATTTATTAGTCCTGTTGCAATCTGCACTGACTGCCTTTAATTTTGGAATGAATGAGATTTTTGATGATTGTACTCATGTCAATGTGCATTCTTCCTTGATTATATTCTTTCAAAATGATTATATGGACTGCAGCCCTATAATAAGGAACCGAACAAACGATGGTCAATTTGTGGCTGCGTATAGTTTCTTCGAATCGTTGGTATGTGTAAGTATATTTTAGGTTGTTGTCCCGTAATTCTTCGTCAGTAAACGGCGCCGACGGATCAAGATAAAATGAGCTTACCCATAAGACCCCTGGACAGGTAGGTATCAAAGGGAAGTGTCAGGAATACGGTAATCACTCATTTTGTTCATTCATTCAAAGTGACGGCTGGGAGTTCATTGGGTAAATTATACGTGTTTCATTCATTCGAAGGAATGAGCAATTACGGTACATACTTATACTGACCGCTAAGTGACCAACGTTTCCTTGACGATCGGCTTATCACTGCATTCTACAAATCTGACACAGACCAAAACATATTGGTTAGAAGTATGAACTATCCATTTTTCGCTACGCTTTACATATTTGTTGTTAACGGTTTATAATCTTAAAAATTAAAGACTTTTAAATAAGTATTTTAGCTGTTTCTGTTTATTGCACAAAAATTAGTTAAGCGTCGTGAAGTAAAAAGTTGAGCGGTACCTTAGCTGTGCTAACCATAAGGTACCGCTCGACAATTAACGGTCCGGTGGTACTCGTACAAACCGCCGTATTTACCCGTTTATTAACGCAGCCTTCAAAACCATATTACAAACATTTGAACCCAGAATGTTGCCATAATAAAGCGCAATCGGGAAAATGTACAAACATCTGTTTTGCAGTTAGATACGACATCTGTATTACTCGTACATTACTTATCAGGATTGTATATTACAAAAAATCCATTGCAAAACCATTGCTGCATTATGCTTCTCAAACTGGAATAGATAGTATTCGCGTTACTCGCTAAGCAATTCGTTTTTGTCATAAGCTGATTAGTACAACTGCTAGTTTGTAACAATAATTTGCCCCATGCAGGTAATTTACAGTTTTGACACACGGTCAGTTTTGATGCTTATAGTTTTTACTGAAAGCACATGTATTAGGTCTGCTGATCAAGTGCTAAACTTGCAAAAGCCAACCTAAAATACTTGTACCGTACTGTGTTTTAACATGTAGTAAATGTACAGTACTTTCAGTTTCACTTTGCGAAAAAGGATCACAAATCGGTTTGCAGTGCAGTTTCCCGGCAACCAAAAAAGCAATCAACAACAGTTTAGTCATATTGACCTCTTGCAGGCAAAATTAATCACTAGATAAGTACAAGTACTACCTATGTAGGTATGTATACAGTATTGTAACTTAATTAAGTAAGCAGTATTTTCTATTGACATGAAACGCTATTAATAGAAACAGACGTTTGCTACACTTAACTCATGCGGTGTTACTAAAAAACTTTTGACGTAATTCCGTACTGTGCCTTATATTTTCTCCACGAAATGCAAAACATGAAATCTTGATCTCAGTTTTTATGGTTGCTAATTACAAATCGCGACTGTAATGTATTATTTTTACTAGTTCCCTATCTGTCGTATTACGAAATACGAAATATATCAGGCAAAAAATACAAAGTAAATGGCGCACTGCGGTTTGGAGGATGATTCACCTCGTTTGTGGAGTTTTCAGCAAAATGTTTTGCGTTATGGACCGGATGTTGGAACATACGATCCCCATTCCAATGCAACAGGTGGATTAATTAGGGAATCTTTTCTATTTCTACTTACCGCTTACGTGTCAATATAACAAATGCGGAATTCGTATATCTTCAGTCAATGAACCCCTTGGAATTCATCCCCCATTCGGAAGCTTTCAAGAACGAAGCACATTGGCCTATATGTTCGAAAAAGGCGGACGAGAAACCCCAGCAAAATTGTATGACACCAGCCATAAGAAAACGAAAAATTCACCCCAGGTAGGCAGCGATTAAAATATTTGAAGTGATTGATGTACCTATACTTCACAGTTGTAATTCCCGGTTTTAGATAATATATTAAAGATTTTTACGAGAAACAGCTTCACACGAATCCGTAATAGACAATAGACTTGCATTTATGTAATAACTTCATGGCTTACCGCTTACGTAGTCTGTCGTTATTAAATGCAATCCACTTCTCTTTCAGTTAATAGAAAAAATTCTGTCGCCGTTCACAATTATCTACAGAAATTATTCTGAATAAATAATTTTGCATTTAAATTTAATATAAAAAAGAGTAGCCCTCATTCGGACAGTATAAAAAATTGCTATAAAAATGAGTAAATGCGATCAAATAATGTAATTTTGTCTGCATAGAAGTACGCGTATAAGTCATATTCACGTGGGCACAATTTAAAGTGCATCGATTTTACATGTGAGCTACCGTACTACACTACATAAAACATATCGTACCCATAGTCACTGCTGCTTTTCCACGCAGTAGACCAAAACAATTGGTGAAAGTTTTCTCAGGTTTTTATCCTGTCATCCGGTGAGCAAGTACGACATTATTACGGAATAAAAACCGAAAAAAATCGATTTATCGATTTATTTCGAAAAAATGAAGATTTGTCCGCTTTCGCATCCATCAATATACAGACGCACTTAACTATTCTGCTAAACCGGTTGTGTGCAATATGTTTTTCCAGATATCCAGCGATTTCAAAAGCATCGTTCCTCGCTTCCAACCACTGAAACCAACAGGTGTGGCGCCATGTGATCACAACAAACATGTCATCTGGTTTCCGACACACATTCCTCGACCCACACCGCAGTCCCATCATAAGGTCATGGCCCTGTTGCTGACCTACCTCAACCAAGGCAACGTGGGTAATCTACTCCAATAAAACGAACCTCAGATTAATGATAAAAGTTAACCTGGGATATGGACGGCATGCCTTAAACTTTTGGCAAAGTACGCCATGCACAAAACGAAGCGCTTTGTTTAGTTGGCTCGAAAGGGATTTTACGATGGACCAAACGTATCCCCACGTGGTCGTGCTCACGGCTACACAGTAGACGCCAGTGGGAATGTTTTCGAGAAAGGAGCCGATAACATACTAATCTGCCAACGCGACGACGCCTGCTCACAGGTGAGTTAATTACAGCGGCATTTAATGAGTACCTTATATACCATTGCACCACGATATATATTACGCTAAGAAGAGTTTTACATAAACGTGTTCGGTTGAAAAAACCGTGATCCCGGTTCCTTTACCTTTGTACTCTTACATTTACTCGAACGTGTTTTAGTTTGTCATAAAAATTGCATAACTGGGCAAAAGTAGGTATTTTCTTTTCAGCTTAAAATTCGTGCTGGTGTACATGAAAATAGTATACAGAAATGCTTAAGTACACAAAATTGAAGTCATGAATTTATAAATTTTAGTTAAGCCAAGGAGTATTGCCCATATACATTCCGCCTCGGCACGCATGCCGATACATAAATCGTAATATGTATTTTCGAGTTTTTTGGAAATGTTTACGGGCTACCTGTTTTGAGAAGAAAGTCCATTTAAATTCGTGCACGTTACTTGTAAAAGTGAAAACTGTTTTTAACTAATTTTGGCATAGAAAATATATTCAAGCGATCATAACGTATTATGCAACTCCGTATATACATATTGGACTAGATCGCAGAGTAATCATTACAGCAGTTTCATTTTGCATGACTATATGCATATGGCCGTTTATTACCTACAGATATTTGCAGGCAGCCGAGCCATTTCACCATCGATTTTACGGCGGAGGATTTTCTCGAGCGACACGAGGATCGGTTTTTCCACTCAGTATCACTCCTGGGCCGGGAGCGTACGAATCGCCTGGAACCATGAAGAAAATTAATTCTGGTGGAACTCGCTGTGTGTTTATAATGCTGATGATTAAATATATCGTTACGTATGTAACTGACTTATCATTTCGGTTCTGGTTTTTTGTCTAGCGGCTCCCGTTCATCCTGTCTTAAGATTTGAACAAGAAATGGCATTAGACCAGCCGAATCGCGGTAACGATGCGTTTTTTCCTGGCACCCGGACCAGCCAAACATTTTGTAGTCAAACAGAGGTACATTTTACAATAGCACATGCATATAATTACGGATGGCTGGCTTATATTTTATTGAAAAATACGCTTGGTTTTGTTAGTAGAAACAGAAATCATTGTTGGATCGAGATTTAGTGCTGGAAAAGCGTATAAACCGAATTATCGTCAACCATGGAAAAATGATCGATCAGTATATGCAGGCAATGAATGCTGCACAAAGACGATCCATTGGGTTCAGTTCGACAACAAAGGTTAAAACGCTTGACATTATCCATTAAACAATAAAACAAATAACCGCGTAATTTTATGATATGGCTTATGAAATTTATTTGTGGTTATTATGTTACTGCCTCTACTTAATCGCGTACAAACAGAAATACCTAATAGTGGCTAAAAATAGTTAAATGGCAAGCAACATATATATAAAAATTAATGTAGAACGAGAAACGATGAATTATTTTCAGCATATGCATGTAGTCGTGATGTAGACAATTGAATTCTACTTATAAACATTTCGGCAGCGCGTTTTGGATGTCGGTTTGATCGACATGGACATTCCGGCTTCCAGTGCCTACGTTGATCCCCGTTCGGCTATAAAAACAGGCTCCTATCCCGTGAAGCGTCCCGCTAACAAAGGCTTTCTTGCCACAACACCGCGGTTTAAAACCTCCGCACCGAACAATATGAGTCTGTTCAGTCCGACGGAGTTTCTCAATGTCCGCCAGCAAATTCACAATGCACAGACACATATTCGAGCGGCATTCGGTAGTGGCGTCCCGCGGGCGGGAACCAACGCCGCACAGATATCCCCGACACCGGCGCCCAACACTTACTCCATACCGGCTACGATTGCCGTGGTGGTGCGCGGCAGTCAGGTGAAAAAGGATCGCAATGGGATATTTCCCTGGCAGGGTTGGAGGGAGAAGGAAGGCGCCCACAAACGCTACCTGGTGGGCTAATGTAGTATAGGTATTGCCGTAAATTTATTTTGCATCTTTAGTAAAACGATGTATATACAGTATATTACTATATGCTTATTGTTGCTTGAGAGTTTTGCAAAACTTGTTGAAGTAGGTTTTTGTTGGATTATTGCACAGATGCTTTTATGTTTTTTGTGAAATTAAATTATACCTAATTTGCAGGATCGAATACCCGCTCCGGGATGGTACGACGTCGCCCGAGCGGATCGCCTTACGCGCTGCCGGAGATCGTTCCATCGTCCGTATCTGGCCAGAGTTCCACCGGCTTTCAATACGACCGATCCTCGCAAGCCGGTGGCGTTGAATGCTGCACGCGATACACCAGGTTTGTAAGGTTTACTCGTAACACGGTCACTAACAAAGTACCAGAAACAACAACAAAGTAACGGCAAATGATCATCTTCAAACACATGTTGTAATTTTATACGAAAATAATATTTCAAAATGTTTACAATTGAATTATCTTGATGCCGAAGATCTGACGGTGAAGGTCGATTCATGCACACTAGTACGGAATTTTGCAAGCTCAAATTGTACGGTATTACTCGTATTTGTGCTTTAGGAGCCAACCGCTATAGCTGCAAAAAATGGGCAGTTATCAAAAAGGTCACTCAACATGGGCCGACTGTTCCTAAGGCCAAGATGCGTTCCTTGTTCAGTCCGAAGGCCAAGGGACCAGGGCCCGCCGACTATAAGGTATGTATGCAGTTCATACACGCGCCTTTAGATCATACACAATTTCCAAACAAATTTATTGGTATCAATTTTGACACGACAATAATAAACCGATAGTCATTTAAATATATAGTCACATAGACCATGTTGATAAGTGATTTTAAACATTTGAAAAACATCCTTATTTTTGGAAGGTGTGTACGAAACATGTGTTTGTTGTGCACAGCTTCCGGAAATAAGAATGTTTAAATACATATAATTGATCACGATTCACGATGCATTTTATAACGTACTGCAAATATTACACCCAGGTTGCAACAATTTTATCCAGCTCAGTAGCCAGGTCAACTTTCAACGTTCGCTATACCGATCCTTACCGACGGCCATGGACGCAAATTCATCCACCAGTGTACAACAATTATTCATATTCAGATGATGATAGTTAGCCCATTGTCAGGTCTTCCGGCTGATTACATAGCGTATGCAAAGCTGCAAGCCACGGTGAGGCCAGTTCATTGTGTGTTATGTAATTATGTAAAAGTGCATTATGTGGCGTTACAAGCTGTTGTGTTGATAAACTGTCACCAAAAAATGTTTTGTCTGCTGGATTAGAACGGCGGTCGGCGGCTGGCCATGAATTAATTTTCGTCTTAAAGGTTTTTAACACTTACATAAATAACCTGACTGGGTTTACTAAAAAAGCATGAAACAGAAACTTGCGACAACAAAACTGGTTCAATTCGATTGTCTTCTAATTAAATTAAACAGTAACATGGTTTCTACATGCCGAAGTTAACAGAGTTTTTCAAAGTGTTTTTCAAGAACCGAAGGTCAGTCTGGTTTAATACACTGACATGGTACAAGAGATAAATTCTTCGATCGGCTTGACCAAACGGGTACAGGACTTCCATCCAAGCATCAGCGGCATCGCACTTCCGGTGCACTTCCGTTCTTGGATGTACCGTATGTTCGGTGAAGCTGACATTGTTGCAGCGAGCTAACATACAGTATATCAATTCGACGGGGTATTTACTAAAAATTGTCCTGCTGTTCACTGCTGCTGTTGGGCTCTGAAGCAGTGGACATTGTGAATCCGGACCCTCCCGCCCGGCCTTTGCATGTTTGTAGAACTTTGTAAAAGAATAACACCAAAACCAGGCGACGCATAAGAGCGACACAATACTTGTGCCAGCAAATCATCGCGGAAACATGGTTTCTACCCTAAGAAAAATATTTTCGGTAGAATAGCTATCTACAGCAGATCAAATCTCATTGCTACAGGTCTCGTTACAACCAAAACAAGTCATAACAATTAAAAAGTAGGTTTTCATATTTTCGTTCATATTAGAGTAGGTTTTCATATACTAAACTATTGTACGTAGAAAGTTAGCAGCAATAATTTAGAATTATTGGGTTTTTTTGTGTGTGCTGACGAAATTTTTAAATGCGATACTTTAGAGGTAAACTGCAAGATTTATGTATTTTAGCTAGTGTTGTTAATCTGACAATGAAATATGAAAGACCTGTCGCGTCAATGCACACATGGCCAACAAGGTCCAGAATACATCTGTCCAAACCGCCGCCGATCGAAGCGTGAATTATATATAAGCAAGGATATCGTATGTTTTTGATGCACCGCAATTGTTATAATTGGCAAAATAAATGCTCCCGCATTAGATGACAGCAAGCATAAATATCCCTCATTAGTGCATTATCTCAACTACCGGGCTGTGATAAAAATTATAGTTTGACCTCAGTGCGTGACTAACTATGGGCAGATGTTTATTCTTTCTGTTGTTAGTTGCAGTTGACTCCGCGAGGATCTGCACTTTGTATAATATAATTATTATATGCAAAATGTTAAAGAGTACAGTATGCAAAACTCGACATACGTACATCTACAGCAGAGGCACGATCGACCGCGTAGTACTCTGTACACTAATTATTCGCAAAGAGTGCATTCATCGTTGAATAATTACTTATTTTAAATATAGAACACCCTTAATTTAGTATGTGAAGAAAATCAACATAAAATTAAAGAAGCGTATTTGAGCTAGATATGCTAGTATTCTCACAAAAATTCATTTATACGTGCAGCTCTATTCAAGAAGAACGCCTAACTAGACGCAGAAAGCAAAAACTTGAGCGTTAATGATATTTTTAGGTTTGTCTGCGTAACTTGGATTTACAGCTACTGTTTTGTTCCTGCTCGCACAGCCAGAAGCTGGCACAATTCGTACTGCTGAATCGCTGATGATGCGCGAGAATAAGAATTTGTAATTATAGAATGATTGTCACACTGGACAGTGGCCGTGCATGCACAAGTGATCCAGAACTCATAGAGCACAGTAAATTTCCACTGACCATTTACGCTCTAAAATCGAAGGAAGTCAAATTAAATCAGCTTTAATGCATGGCTGCGGGAAGATAACACGTTGAGAAGTTTATACAAAGTATATACATACACCGTCATTACAGATTCTGCTGGTCGGTTGGACTTTAATCGCGGTGCTCTGTCTTTCTTCACAATCCGCACACGGACTATGTTGGTTTCAGATTTCTCAGATCCGATTTGGATCAAGAATAATTTTATTAATCAGATTTCTGCATGTATACAGTGTTGCACTGGCAGTGCTTCCACACATAATTGCCAGAATTCTATATCTGCCCTCATCGACAGCCAGGGACACATGAGATCGGGTATCCGGTGGAGAAGTGATAATGATACCGCATGCTGTGAGATCTGGTTTGGAGCACGTATTAGATACCGGTCGCGAGGCATCTCTGGACTCTGTCCGGGGTAGCAGTACGGAAGCTGCGTGACATTAATTTCATGCCGGCATTTTGTACACTATTGGCATTATATAGATATTATTCTATATTTCGGAAGCGCGAGCATATGGCGAAACTGGGCTGGTCTTATATAATAACCTCTCTTTATACTAGCACATACAGATTATGGATGATTAGATGAAGATGATGAAATTGTGTCCTGATCCATGATTGCCCCAAATTCTCCAAAATTAGAAGAAAATGTGTCAACGTCTTACCGTATACAGACATTATATCGGTACATATCGTATCCCATATGGACCGCTGCGGGCAATAAAAATTTTGAGCAATAAATGCATTCAAGTACGTACTGCCAGTATATTTTACTTACCTACTTTATTTTATTCACTTTTTACTTGAAAGGTGCGTACATACATACTTCAGGTTCTCGTAACGTTTTGCAAACTGCTGATGACTGCGACTGATGACACCGGTTTTAAAAAAACACATCCTAACGGAAACTGTCCACACCGGGAATTAATATGTCAAGATGCGTGGCTGTAATATTTTCTTTACGACACTTCCGGCCAAGTTTTCCCCTGATGCCTTGCTTCACATGAGACAATACGTTAAGCGGTCTGCCGGCAGACATATCGATGCCCAAGTGTACACTTTTACCTGTTTGTCCGCTATTCTGTTCCAAACCAGATTTCAATGGATAAATACCCCTTCTCGCTGGCAAATCTAATGAATTCAATGCTTTGAAAGTCAACATAAAAGCCAAAGCAAACATGTTGACTAAAGCTAACAATATCTGGATCCAAGTGAGGCCCTATCAGTGTGCAAACGATCAAACGATCTACGAAAACCTATTATGGTGTATTATTATTTTTTGTCTCTTTCGCTGCCCTGTCTGTAGTGTCAACGTTCCGGCGTTCTGGACATGAATACGTAACAGTGAAAAACAGACCGTTTATGCCGCTAAAAAGAGCGAGTGATAAATGGTTTTAACCCTTTTGACTTCTTTAAGCAAATGTCTTTTTCCGATCAAAATATAGGAATTCACGAGAGACGCCGATCTGTCCATTACTGGCGTTTCTGACAAAATCCATGGCAAATTGCATACCACATATGCATACGTATGTACAGCGTTTTGAAAACCGCATTTTTAATCCGTTTGGGTGGTCGGTGGAAGCTGGCTGGCGGGTTGAGTGGATTACGTTTAAAATACACTGGAGCGATCAGCACGCACCGCCTTCCTGCGCGAGCTAGCCAATAGCAGGCGTGCGACCACTCTGACGTCACGTTACTGGCAGCTTAACAAAAAGAACCGCCGCGTATCGGTCTCAGTTGATGCTTGCCACACGCTGTCTTCACTCAACGCCACACATGCAATCGCAGACAAAAATTTACATGTTGAACTGAGGGAAGTTTATTTTGCCAGACATCGCTTCGTAAACATTATGCTTTTATCCAACGATTTCCGGTAATCGTAACAGCACAACACACATATGAATATGGATAATCCACGTTGGCCATTCGCCCGGCGCGGCTACCTGTTCGTTGCCCTTGTACATCTTCTTTGTGGAAATCTGGAGCAAGGAAGCTGTGACGGTGAGCAAGAATGCAAGATGACTATTATTTACCGCAGCGTAAATTGTCCCTGCAGCGCGCTATATGTAGGAATTGATGTGTGATCAAATAATTGACAACAGGAGATTCTGGATGAATCTCTCCCGGGTGTATGCCGTGTTAATGCACTAACGCCGGTAGCAGTGCGGGATGAGTCGAGGCATCAGTGCCGGTTTTGTTATTGTGTTAGGGATCATCTGGAGCAGGGCCGGGGTTGGCGTGCCCATGCAGGCATGGTGGCTGTTAATGTGTGCACCTCTAGATTATATCACCAGGCGCATTCAATCTGTGTTGAGCGCGCGGAGTGATTACAGTCACATCAGAGGATTAACTTCCACAGCGCCGGGCTTTCGGCTAGGCAGAATTAGAAAATAATCGCGATTACTAGACAAATGTCGCCATGTTTGAAGAACTGCATGCGGCAGGGTTTTTGATGTGCGAATGATTTATTCAGGTTGAAACAGAAGCATACGCTAGGGACGCCGCACAATCATTGTACTACAATGGCACGCAGAAACTGCGTTATGTAATCCGTGTTACGTGCATATGGATTTGCAGTTAACAAAAACCGGGATTTGTGTGATTTATTTATAGCGAATAAAGTGAAGTGTCGGCTTAGTTCGCGTAAACCTGTAATGTTATGACGTAAAATAGATATTTGCTTACAGTATTTCAGGAAGATAGAATGAAGTTTTACTATCATTTTTACGTACTAATTTTATTTTCTGTGAAAATTTAAATAGCGTACTAATTTTCATTGCTAAAGTTTAATATTGTGAATGTTTTGCCAATATCCATTGCTTTTAGACAAAAGCTACTAAGGTAAGTATATTACGGAGAAAAGGAACGCGGGGTCAGATAAGCAGCCGGAAAATGGTCTTTTCAATTCGGATAAAATTATGAGAAGCGTCTGTTGAGGCGAGTTGAATAGGTAGATGCTACTTGTTAGTCAGGCTGAAGAGAGCACTCTGGAGTGGGGTTTTCAATTCAGTCAAGAGATCGGTTCAACAACAAGGATATCAGACCACTGCCAGCGAACAAACGCTAGTCAACAAGTCAGGTGAATATATATCTGTACTGAATTAGTTGCATCTGGAAAAGTGGATAAAGTGACCGAGTTTAGCCCAGATTATCCCTCATAGATCATTGTACGCTGCGGTTAGCCATTTTCCACCACGAGAGCACATTCAGATTTAGTGTACATATAAAACCTTGACAATTGTAACCTGGGATACAATTTAATCAATCATCAGTGCGGAGATTTGTATAAGCTGTCCAAAGTGCGCAATATATGGGAAAGACACTCTCTGGTCATGATGCCGATTCTGTGAGATGCAGACCAAACAGGTTTCTCCATTATGATGAAATTAACAATCCAACATATCAGCTTTACGCTGTCCATTCACGGATAGTGGCCGTAAAAACCAAAATTTCATTAACTCTCAAGTGGACCCACTTGAACGGTTAGGTTTCGTCTGTGCTCTGCATGTAACCGATATTCCCTAGCTCGATCTGGGCATTTTGTATTCATTTTACTACGTCCTGACAATCAGGTCAAATCAGTGCATCTGGCTGACGTAAAAATGCCAAACGCGAACAGGTGTGCGTTGCGTATGATATTGTGTTACGAAGAACGCTTTATGTGGTTTTGCGTAGGTATGCGCATATATGAATACGATTTCTTAAGTTGTATCGGATTACAATTACATATGTATTCACATCATCACATGCGTTATATATAAAATTTCAGTTTCTGGTATTTCTTCCTTAAAGTTTTTCCATGGTCGAAATTGTAACAATGTTCTTTGTATTAAAACAGTACTTTGTTTCATTATTGAGATTTTTAAGACACTAAGTATGGACTTATTTTTGGAACACCTGTTACACAGCAAAGTAGTTCCGTACCGGCGAATAATAATTATGGTATTATTTTCGACCATTGAAGTAGCTTCTGCAGCCTGTCGGCAAGCGGCAATTTTCGTTTTGGAATTGATAAAGATCCTTAATTATGTACTTATCCGCTTTTCAAGACAAGTCGTGGAAAATTGCTGTGACTGGTGCACTGACGCACTATCGCGATCAGTTCTATCAACGGTCAATGCGGAATATCTGCCATCAGTGCCCATCACCGCATATTAGATGGCCCTCTCAAGCGCAAGCCCAACGGTGGAAAGAAAAGATGATTGGGAAGTGAATCTTGCCTTTTATCTTTAAGCAATTTACTCGCCAATCTACTCTCTCTACTCGTGAGCAGGGGCTTGAGCGATAATTATAAGCTTACATTTGAGCCGTGCCCGGCCAATGTGACCCCATACCTGGACGCAGTCCGGTGATCCGTATAGTGAAAGATCTTCCGATGATCAAACTGTCATATTATTCTCTTTTGTTTGAACGCCGAATATGCATGATCCACTGCTTCTGAGTTGTGACCTCCCTTCGCGGTAGAAGCCATAATTTCTCTCTTTTAGACTTTTGAGAGAAGAACATCTAGATAGCGATTTTCAACCGGCAAGATGTTGAGAATGCCGGGCAATTGCTTGCTCCGCACCCTTGACTGACCAGTGGCTAACTGCATATACATGTACGCTCCCGTGTGCGCGTATATATATTTTGACCATTATCGACGCTGTGCCTGGTTGGATACCAAATTACCTATAATAACAATTTCACTGTACGCGCTCGTATTTCGCCGGTCAGCCGCGGTAACAAGTCATGCTGTGCCGCTACACAGAGGAAACCGATACAGTAATGTTCGTTTAGTAATAATTTTGGCCATATATGTATATGTGTCAGTTTTTTTTCCGCGCGACCAAATAATGCAGATTTTTTCCCACGGTTGTGATGTTTTGAATGCCTGCGGACGGTTGAAACTTGACATGCTATCGGCTACAATGACATCCAACAGCACGGACATAATAAATCTGCCTTTGAATAAAATCAGCATGTTTTTTGGACAGCTCGCTATATGAATAGGCTTAACTTGTCTGTTTTGCATAACCTAGATTTTAGTTACTTAGTTCGCGGCGATTACATTCAAGCGTGTGGCATAAAAAGTGTGTTACTGCACATTGTACAGTGTATAATCCGGTGAATATAAACTGTGGTTGCAGCAGTTTTAAAATATCCGATTGGTGCAACATGCGATTGTAGCGGTAATAATGCGCCAACAAACGTTTGAAAATCAAGTATGTTGCAACAGATCACAAACAATTTTACAGTTTTTATTGATAAATAAATGAGGCGACAACAGTTGTTAATTAAGCTCCTTAACGACGTTAAGGTCATCCTTAGAACTTCACCGGTTCGCCGAGGTGAACAGCACCGGGACAGCAAGGTAATTATAGGGCATTTGCATGCATGTGTCCTGACGTTTAGGTCATCCTTAAATATTTTCCATGTTACTGCCGGCAGCCGGAGATGATTTCCACCAAATCGACAATCACTGATTAGACGCGCATGCCGGCTAATACTACACTATGCAACCATACATACGCAGTCGCAAAGAGAATTATTGCTTAATAGTTGAGTAACATCCTGCCGGTTGCCGGACATCTGGTCATCGGGCAATTTTCCGTTTAAAAATAAATAGTTACAACTGCCACAAAACTCGATGTGGGCGTTGTCCACCCAGAGAGGCCGGGTCGGTTACGATGTAAGTGCATATTAAAATTTCTATGAACGGGGATATCTTACTGACAGGCGTCTCTTCTTGGCTTATATGCATTTGCTGCATTCGAGGTGAACGGTGATTCTTGTCCTTTGTTCAGCTGCCATTGATGCCCTTTCAACACGGGGACGACGGAATGAGAATTTCTTATAAAATACAATCACATTAGGCAGGGATTAGGAGATTAGCTCCCAGTGCCGCGTATGCCGAATAAACATTCATGGCCGGACACTGGTCATCCGTCGATGGGTCTGTGCAGACTGCAGACGCCGGCTATGATCCACTTCCAGAACGTTTTCGGTATAATTTTCCTCCGTACTTGAAGAGAAATTACTTACCGTTAGGTCAAATTATCTGCCGGATTAACGCGACGGTCAAGAATTCCCTTCTTGCTTTTAGGTTAACAATTATATGCGAAAATTCTCGTATAAATATTAACGTATGTATCTTGTGTTAATTTAAACCATTCCGATGGTCAGTAATAAGAATTGTGTTATTAGTTGCCAACATTTAAATTGCTGTTATTATGTAGTATTAAGTTTAATTACATCTATAGAAGTAGTTATACGTATTGTTTAATATGTACAGTGCATTGATAAGTAATTGAAACGTTTAAAAGTTAAAATCAGTGCCGATATTAGCGTCGCCGTGTTTTGCTCTACAGTGTAGAAGACTGATGACCGTGGTCAGTCATGATGGACAGGGCCGAAAAATGTTTGTCATTATCTTTCTCATTTAAAATTCTTGAAAATTAAGTTTCAAGAACTTCTCCACTATAAAGCATAGTAGGCCATGACAACTGCTCAGAACCAGATTTTCGATCATGTCATCTGCAATTATTTTGAAAATTGCCAGTGCCTGCACATCTGGAAATTCCATTGAGTAATTTTTATGTTATTTCTTGTAGACATATCATCAGTGTGTTTATTTTATGTCAACACCCTTGTCACCGTCTGTCCGTCAAGTTTCAAATGTTCTCTTATATACAGGCCTGGTGGAAGGAAATTCGTATTGTTCTCATGTTGAGCTGGATAAGAGTGGCGATCAGTAGATATTGCTGAAGATTCCGTCTGTAACACGAATAAACCGGCAATAATATATACAAAAGACGGGAAAGATTTTCTTCGATAGAGTCAAGTAATTGACTTTTGATGATCATGTCGCAGCCCATCACTGTAGTCGACCGGTGCTGCGACGTTGCAGCAATACAAAAGATAACAATACGACAAGTGAATCATCCCGCTACGCATCAGCGTATCTGTTTATTGTTTTTGTCCACCTGCTTTTGTTTGTTTTGAAAACTCACTGTCATCGTTAATCTTCGCTCAGTGGTTGTCGAATATCGAATTTTCGTGTGGCGCAATATGAATTCAGCTGATGCGATAGTAGTATTATTGATTTTATTCGATTTGTTTTTGCATTTTATACTAACGATTAACTAATCTATATTATTTTATTTGCTTTATTTCATGGAAAAAAGTTAAGCGAAATATAAGAATTTAAGCGTGGTGGGGAAGTAAAGTTTTCGCTTTTTACAGTTTGATGGTTTTCTCTAGCAACATTTAGTAGTAATCAGATGCGTATTGCGCGGCGTGTGTACTAATCTGACAAGTGACAATTTTGTGCACACGTGGGTAATTTATGGATGGCGTTAAAAAACCAATGCTGCGTAATTTTACGAAGACGAAGACACAGCGCATCCGTCTGAGAACAGCAATATATTATTTTATTCGGCCCAAATTCGGGGCGTTCACACTGTGCATTAGCTGTAAAATGGCGGTTTATTGAAAATTTATTTGGAGGCAACGCTGGCGTCTGTGTTGTTAAATATTATGACTACTTTTTTGGACATTAGCAAATGGCAGTAAATATTACTGCTATTTAGTTTCTGGCCACATTTTTAGTGCTTTTTATTGTTATTTGCTAGCATTTATCACTACTGCACTCGAATACGCTACCTATCTCTCCAATCTAAATATTGTAATGATTTTCTACATTATACGTGCACTATTTCTGTCATTTTTACTGCTAAATAATTTCATTAACGAGAAACTGTACAAGAAAATTGTTATCTATTCATGGATGCGATCCGGTAGTGGTCATTAACGAAAATTTTGGTAGATGTTAAATGACTGTAAGCGTAACAAGATACTGTTAACCTTTTGTTTGAATGTCACGCGGCAAAGTTTCAGCAAGAAAAACACACTAGGAAGATCGTGCCGCTTGTTATTGTTGTACTGGCCTGTGATTTATTACTTTTCGGCAAGAGCCTGTAGTCAACCTGTTGAAACTGGATCCCTGCAGATGATCGGGAGCAAATCATAGCAGCTTGGTCTGATTACTTTGAAGTCCCGAATCGCACTTGCCGGCTGTGCAAACGACGTCGGTATCGGTACCTTGTGACATATTATACAGGCTGCTTAGAATACTGCATTATGCATAGAAAGACGCGTCTTTTGTAATTTATTCTAATCCCAGTATTCACAGTAAAATTTTAACTGCAAAACATGAAAATTTGTACTGCCATTAAGATGGTATATTTTGTCAGATGATCCGAAAAAGAGGGACCTTAAGCATAGACGATATCCACCACATATGTTTCGAATGAGCGGAGTTGTGTAACATATACAGCCGTAAAGAAGAGAGTGGACATCTTTATGATGGTGTTTGCATAGTTTTATAAAATTTATTACCGCTGTTTATGACCCATGTCCACTGCCGGTTTACCGCAGTTTTCTTCAGAGGCTCTACCCCGGCTTTAGTTTGAATTTGGCGATGGTTTAAATGTCTTGGTAATCCAAGTATTCACTGAAAACGGAAATCAGTATCTTACTTATTGTCTGCGCTTAATAAATTTACCGTCTAAAGCATAATTAGGCATAATTATACGAAGTAAACATTTGGATGTTCAATCGTCTGGCATTTTCAGAATTACTTTATTAATCAGGGCATTACTACAATTTCAGTGCAGCTTTTTTTTTCTCGATAGTTCTCGATTTTCTCTTTTCGGAACAAAGATGCACAAGGCCAATCTGTATATGAGATTAATTAATACATAAGCGTATAGTTCTGTCATCTTGTACGGATATTGTTCAGATTAACAAAGCGCATATTAAACAATACGCCGATGATCTGCCGTTAATACATTTATGAGCGCAAGCGTTAAATTAATTAACAGAGATTTGGCTACATGTATCAAATATGTCCACATACGCCGGCTGTCAATCGAAACTGTGTACATCAATAAAGATGGATTTAATAGCTGCCAGGGGAATATAATATGCACTCGATCTATACTTCTATGGCATGTTCAATGTTTCCTCCGATTCCCATTTTGTGGCTTCCACGAATGGTCTAATCTATGCCACCAAGATACCGGCTGCCCCGTAAAATCCACTGTAAAATTATGTTTAGGAAGTTGCTCATATCAATTTTGCAATCCTGTCATTATTTAATGGAGAGTCCGTTGCATATTGCGGCGAATGGACAGTTGCACACTCTTCGCCTCATTGCCCCGCGTGGATTCCAAAGCGCCCCATATTCACTGTTAATTTGACCTGGCCAGAACGGGCGTTGCCCTCCCAAATACACGTTCTCTTCTTCCACAAAACACCGTGCACGAATTTCCCACCCTGCTATTGTATTCTTCCGAACGCTGATATGCAGTTTTTAATTTCGAGCAGTTTCTCACGATTAATCTAATTTGCTTTTGCCAGTTTATAAATGAGTATTCGCGTGCAAAACTACGTACAGTATTTTCGAAAATTTATGATCGAATTATGTGTTTCTTTCACAATGCGTATGCTGTTAAAAATTACAGTATTAGTGCTTCGTAAAAAGCTTTAAAAATTTATATGCACTTTTCCCTGATGTGCCAAAGACGAAAAGAGCTAAAACCGGCTGAGTAAGCAGCCGGAAAGAGTGCATCCGCGGGTTTATGCAGCAGAACTAAAACCGTCAACATCTGCTTAACCGGTCATCTGTCTTGTCGTGTCTATATCGTTTTCCCATCTTAATTCCATGGTCAAAGTAGTAAATTTGAATTTTGAATTGCAAATCCCTAGAGTGGATTTTTGAGCAAATGTGTGCAGCAGCTATGATGAATGCTCCTGTACACTGTATACACACATATGTTGGGGTTGCATCTGCGGGTTACGGTGTGTCAGACCCCAAGCAACAGTCATATATTTATGGATGCTGCCAGCACAGCTACCGGTTGACAAACAAACTCATAATGCTAATCAGCTGGCTGGTGTATTATATACATTCTCATGCCGGGTCTGGACCGAGTCCGTCTGTCGTCCCGCTAAGTGGCTGATAATCAGCCGGACTCTTGTGGCCTCATTTTGCAACTGCTTTACAATTTTGCGCTGTACGGAGTTTTGAGTGTATTAATATACTGCTGTGCATATTGGTGAGAAGCGGACAGGTCGGCTGGACAGTGTCCATCCGAATTTGTTTACTCTACTGATCAATGCTGTACAGTGCGTCTAGACAAATAATGCCAAGTTTAGAGAGAATAGGACTGAATAGCCACTGATTATGCTGATACAATAAGCTCTTCCGTCGATCAACACCGCTATGAATTAATGACGCTATGATGCCAGAATTTTTGTATTACGATATTTATTGTAGGCATTGTCGCGATATTTTTTGTTGTTGTATGCAATCATGGTTTACGATAATGGCCAAAATCGGCTAATTATCGGTTTCTTAAGCTCAAGTGTAAATGGCGTTTCGCTTGTACAAGTATCAATAAAGTTTAAGATGTCAAAATAACTTTGCATAACTTGACATAAGTTATATATTTATAAATCGTATAAATAATGCCTCATAAAGAATATCTTCAAGTTTGGACATAGAAATACGTTACATAAACACCAGAATGTTGAATATGAGGCATTACACGAAAGCAACCATAAACTTTATGCCGAATATTTTTATTTGGCTATCTTAATTAACGTATTTTTATTGCCGTACAGGGTAAAATATTTGTAAGCCGCCTTCTGGCTCCGCCAACCTCCCATGGTCAGCTGGCAAAATATTTTCTCTGGATTAGATCTAGTGCCGTTCGTTAGCCCTTTTGTGGAGCAGGCACCGCGTCGCCGTTAATTGGGTCTCGACTTTTTACCTAATTATCAATCATTTTCATGTCATTAAAAGAGCAATTTCGTCCCAGACTACTTGATGTGGCCTGCCGATAAAGAAACGAGGACACTTTTCCGGGGCCTGACGTTTCGGATGCCTTTTATTTAATTAATGGCAGTCGCGCGTATATATATGTGCACGCTGTTGACCAGACTCTGTCCGGTTATGATGAGGACGCTCGGAGAATATATTTACAACGTTTGCCGGATAGATTTTCCTTACAGATTAGACAGACTGCTCCTTGCACCAGCCCCGCGTCCACTTAGAAAGATTTTCTTGCCGGCAGATAGACGACGACGGCTCATCTAGATAAATGCATAAGATGTGGGTTCTGGTGCCAGGGCTAAAACCGGCGACATTTATATATGCTCATATATAATATACACAATACAATATATATATTTGTGTGTCCTGTCTAACTCTGTCTTCTAATCTAACCCAGTTCATCTTAATGATTTTAGCATAAGCATTCTGGGACACAACCAACTTGGGCGCTGTGCTCTTTTGATATTTCACAAGAGATAAAAAGCGCTTTTAATGGTTAGTAATTTTCTTCTTATGCCATGCGGAATTCCCATAATAAGTAGTATTATGGCGGTTGCAGTGCCATATGGCTGGCGTACCGAAAACTGGTCAGTTTAGATCGTTAAGGAACAAAATTATACTTAAGCGTTCAAGCTACAATTCGCATTTAAGCTATCCATTTAATAAAGTGTTCTTTATTTCTGCATAATTTATTACGATACTACCAGGCCACACTGAGGACACAGTGATCAAGAGTCAGCCAGTTATAACGCTAACTAATTAATTAATTAGATAAGACTATTTTCTTGCGATAATCCAGTACGAAGTGGATTAAAAAATAATGAACTGACCAGTTCTCACTCTTGTTTCGGGACGTTTTTATTGTCAATTACGCATTGACTCACTTGTGTTTGGTTGATTAGATGAGAACAATGTGTTAGTGGTGGCCAGCTCACTGATGCGTCGTCTACTTCAGTAAGCTAATGCGTTGCGGCATTAATTCTCAACAGTTGCTGTCGAAACAGAGTGCATAAATAAATCTTCAGAAGCAAAGATTTTAAAAGTGGAAAACAATTTGCTGTGAGTAAGGGTGTTGAGAAGCATGAGAAATCATATTTATTTATGAATTGGGCACGCCCGTGCGCTTATTCATAACAAAAATTGCTTTATGAAATATTTACTTATTAAAAAATTAACGGTTATTATTTACGTATACTGACCCTGAAATCAATAAAGTTATATTCTTTTAACTGTAAATTTCTGATTTTGAACTATGTTAATGTTTCTAAATGCTTTTCGAATTTAAAATAACTTCTGACATTAAAGGGTGAACATAGTTGTTTACGTCAAATCCGAGCCCGGCAAATTGCTCGGCAAATGTTTTCACTGGTTGCTGCATTTCCGATTACCCATATAATATGAATTATTATGTTCCCCGTGATATATTCCCATCATCATGAGTAATCGACATATCGTAAATATGGCCGTTACGCCAGCACCGCAATCCCGGTTCCGTCTGATGATCCCCCTCGTTATTATGCAATAGTGAACTTCCACAGTATAAATGAGTTATTATTTACTAAGTTGATTATTCGAGCATTAGTGGATGATAATCGGTGCTTAATGAAGCTCTTGTCTATTGTATCGAAATTGTTGGGGCAACCGGGGAGGACACTTGAACTGGCCGGCCCCGGCTCTTCTGTGCATGTGTAGATATATGCAGAACAAGGGAAGCCCCAGCAATTCCCAGCCGAATCCCGCCCAGATTGACTGCAGCGATTCTCTTTCAATAAAAGCGATTTGTTATGCTAGAGCAATATAGCCGGCACTGCTACCGCAGTAGCCTGTGAGCATTTCAAGATCACTCTCTCCGTCTCCGGCGCATATGAATCATTTTCTTGAACAGTCAAACGCTAATGTCTGGTCTAATCTGTAACAATAATTCGATTACTTACTCCCATCTGCTGACATTAATAATATTTTGGGGATTTAACACAAGCGGCGTATATATGAATATTTCGTTCTTGCATCTATACGTTTAGACGTGCATTTAATTGGAGGTGTTATTTGGCACAGTGTCCTTGTTGACGGTCGTTGGAATGATTGACCATTACATTTTTTATATATTCTCCGGCTAACCGTGGAATTTGGTTTAAAGCATGTTAAGTGGTTGATTTTCTCGGCGTTTTTCTCCAATTATTATTGCTCCGCGTGCCCCATATAAATATCAATCAAAAAAGCGTCGCTGCGTCCTCGAGATTCCTCAGTGATACATGTGTACGGCGTTTTTTTGACAGCTGACGATCTGAGACATGCTTAAGGATGGGGTGGTGGAGGATATTCGCACTCTTGACATTAGGTATATCATCCTCATCAAGTAGCGCATACACACATACACGCGATATACAGTATATACCCGGTATATTCTTATACTAGGGTAGATTAAGTTATCTTGTTGTTTTCTGTCGTGTCTTACTGACAGTTGACACAATTATTATACGGTTATATTGATTTGAAATGCTGCCGGAGCTGTGTGTGCGTATGTATATAGGCAGCGTTTTTAAGTTGAGCGTTTTTCTGCTTTATAATACTTGTGATCAACCTAGTTTTGTCAAGTGTGATATGGAGAGGGAATAGCGATCTTTATGCAGACAGCAGCTAGCAGCCACGCCAGCCATGAGTCTATTGATTTAGCTTTGACAAATTGTTTAAAATCATTTGCCTGAAAATAGGCAGGATGTGTTTATCATCCACGGGATTTGTTTGCATTTTGTACAGATTTCCTAATGCCTATACACTTTTCCTTTTCTTGATCGCTTTTCAAGGAAGTAAGTGCAGTAGTCAGCGTTTAGCGGGTGATGTTTGGTCATTCTGGTCAGATTCGGGAGATTGTCGTTAAATGCAGACGGCTAATAGCTGCTGTTAGTTGTTTTTTCTCTGGTTATGTAGAATACTTCCGGTCGATATTGTTGTGCATTTCCGGTCAACCTACATTTGCTAAAATGTGTTGCAAACACGAGTGTAACCGGCAAAACTTATCTTGCTGCCGGCATCAAAGCAGATGCTTAGCGTACTATATAATTGCAAAAAGCCTTATGCAATGTATGAATAAATATATTAACCTATTTCACAAGCGTCTCATACAGTAAATTATTGCAACCAGTAACCGGCCATTCTTGTAATTTGTTCCGGTATAAAATAAATATCGCATCAACACTGATTATCCCAACGTCCAGTTATTTTTAGTAATCACTTCAAAAATAAAATTTACTTTGCATAAAAATGCCGTGATGACAAAAAAAACTTCGAATGTGGTACGTATTTTTCTGAGCGGAGAACCATTAATCGATGCATGCTATTTATATTGTAGCAGTTGGCGGGGGGTATTTACTGGATCCACTGCCGACGGACGGAACGTTCGATGCCACGAAGACCCCACAATTCACACAGCATCCGGAAGATACCTACATTAGTACAAAAAACAAAGTGGCCACCCTGACATGCAGTGCCCGCTATGCGTCGCAGGTCAACTTCAAATGCAACGACGAATGGGTGCGGCCCAAGTCGGTACGCAGTGATGTGCGAGTGGACCCGCAGACCGGTGCGCGGATTATTGACTCGGAGATTACGGTCACCCGCAGCCAGGTGCGCAATTTCCCATAATATACAGATGCAGTCCCCATCTTGACCTCGATTCAATTTTTGCGTAATCACCATCCCGGCGTGCGCGCGCGCTGATCACAATATGTGAAATCTAATCCGTCGTATGCATGCATGCCGGCAAAACACAATTACATATTGTGTAGTCCCACGGTTTTTCTTATAAGGGGATTCAATTATGATATATCCTCAATTTTTCTTGCGTTTATAGGTCGAGGAATACTTTGAGGTGTACCGGTGTGCGTGCGTGGCCTGGTCCGGCCCGAAGACCGTAGTGGAAAGTCAGAAGGCGAAGGTTCAAATTGCTTGTAAGCAAATAAAAACGATACGCTCGTTTTTTATGTCTTTACTTATAACAAGCAAAAATTGTAGCATATTTGTATGAAAAACTGTAATACGGTAAACGATACAGAGATAAAAAAGGAACAGCAAACATAACATGACTAGTGAAACATCGTTTTTTTAATTTCTCGAAAGATATTTTGTATATTCCGCAGTCAGTAATTTTTATATAATATGTAACTTGGCAAATATTCTTCTTTATAAATGGGCATTATTGGGTTATCAGAAAAGGACATAAGTATTGTTTTACGATTCCTATGCGGATCTTTCGGGTAAAAACTTGTTTTATTTTTTTAAAGCAGAAATGCTTATCGATGTTTTTAACTTGGATCGATACAAGTCTTCCGAATCGCTAATCTCCTAATGGAATAAATATGTTCAGCACACAGGTCAAAGTTGTTTGTTGTTCTTTTTCTTAGACTTACGGAAGCAGTTCCCGCGTGAACCCGTCCATACGTCCATCGAAGCCGGTTATCCGGTACAGTTGCAATGCTTACCGCCTGAGGGCGCCCCGATGCCGGAAGTGTTTTGGTTACGTGACGGTGATCCCATCGATCCGGCTAAAGATACAAATTTCATCATTTCCAATGATGGGGCATTAATTCTCCATCAGGCCCGGCTGGCCGATGCGGGGAACTATACGTGTGGAGCGAAAAACATTGCCAGTCGGCGACTGAGTGCGTCGGCCATCCTCACTGTTTACGGTATGTAAATAACCGCGACGCGTAGACGTAATGTCCATCTTATTGCTATTAAATGCGCCGCAGATTGAATTTCACTGTGAGCTAACGAACACGGCAATAAATTCACTCGTAAGATTTCTACACATTCAATTAGATATTTGATCATTCGATATACTCTTTTTAGTGAATTTCTGCTTATTACACAAACTAATTTCGGATTTAAAACGGTATGCACAAAATGCTTCCATAAATTTTTCTGCTCTAATTGGGGCATATTTTTTTCTTTTTATTGGAGTGATTTACCAAAATTACCCACGCGAGAAATTTTTTGCTTTTGTCATCCAGTTTTCTTGGGTCCCTTTTTGTTCTATACACTAAAAATTCCGTTTAATCATCTGGTCTCCGTGGAGTAAATCTGATCATTATTTGATTAAAATTGTGGTGCATATATCCGCGTCCATTGGGCTGTCCGGCAGCTTAGGGCTCAAGTGCGCTGAGGGGGAGAAAATGCGGAGGAATTTAAGTTAACTGGATCAGTATTGATAAGGCCCATGGGAACAGCCATAGCTTGCCGGTCGATATCCGATAGCGTAGAGCGTTTTTAATATTTACGACAACACGACTATTAAAATCGCCCTGTTCATTCCAAATTTCGCTTAATGGTGAAACATTAGACACAAATTTTCTCAAGTATCAGACAATGCTTAAAGTAGTTTTAGAAAGTGATTTATTTCTTACGATCGCTTCCCAGTATTACTATGTGGCTGTGTGAATTAATGACTGCTTATACGATGAGAGGTATATTACATAAATAAATCCTCGCATAAATTAAGATTTTATCGTAATTCTAGATATGTAAGATTGATTTAAAACTTATTGCTAAACGGTAGTTTTGAATTTGTTAATTAACTGCCGGCGTTATCCATTCCATGGCGAAGTAATAACGGGTTGTAATGAATTATTTTCCCTTTTTGTACAGTAAATGGCGGATGGTCGGCATACGGTGAATGGACAGCATGCGATTCACGCTGCGGCCGCGGCATACAAAAGCGCTTCCGCTCATGCAACAATCCTGAACCATTAAATGGCGGACTACCGTGTCCCGGAAGTCCTGTGCAGAAAGCGGACTGCACTGTCATTTGTCCAGGTAAGAAAAGACTGCTGCTTGTGCAAATACCGGCATTTTTATACTGTGTGTGTGCGCCGGTGCTGCATGCTGGGTTGGTGGTCTAGTGCTGTGAATCTCACTAACGGTTTCCTGTGTGTAACCCCATTTTCACTGCACCCTTCTTTTCTCCTTCACTCCAGGCAACATAACCATTTATTTGGGAATAATAGGTATGTCGGCCCATGTTGTAATCTTGTATTTCTCACGGATTTTCACCTATTCTGCACGTCTGTGTATCATCAATTTAATTAACGTCTAACGCAGTAGCTAGTACTGTACCCTCGTTACAAACAAATATCAATAAATAAAATCTGGGTAGTGTAGAGGAATTATAGTTATTCTCAAACAATAATAAGTTTATTAGTAATTTATTTTCCCCCAGCTTTCAAACTAGAATTATTATACAATTTTCTGTTCCTACAGTAATACCGCTTACAAAACTGTATATCAAAATGTTTTGATATTGAGTAGTAATCACTGTATACAAAGAAATGCGACAAAGAAACTTAAGGTAGAAATTTTTGTAATTTTATTCACCGGCATATGAAAGATTTGAGCAAAATGTGATTCAAATTAAACTGTTGCACATACTGACTTTGCGTATAATTGTACAAACACTACTGACGTTGTTTGTCTGGTTATGTTTTGCAGCGGAAGATGGTCAGTGGTCGATGTGGTCAGAATGGTCAACATGTAATCCAGACTGTTTACGCCAGCGGCGCCGCACATGCACTAATCCGCCACCGAGTAATGGCGGTGCATACTGCAGCGGAGCGGACGTGGAGACCAGCAACTGTACCGGTGGAATGTGCCGGCGTAAGTTCTAACCTCGACCCCCAATAAAACTAAACGCATACTTGTCAATTTACAAAAGCCATTAGAAAGCTCTCTTTTTTACAGCCGATCATCTGCGCCGGTACGATAAAGGCGGCAACAGTCTCTACAATAAATTTGCCGGTGTTATCGACGAAATTGAAGCGGAAATCGGTAAATTATCTACTTCAAAGCCGTTCTCCTCGTTAGACGTATTTATATTATGGAAATTTTCCATTAAGTAAAGTTGTCGGTTTGTATCTTGACCTTTTTTACCAATTTACGGCGACTGCCAAATACGCGCATTATATCGATCCGCTGGTGAGGTCAGCCGCGGAAGCCGGGCATGCATGCGCGCTTGGTCCGAATCATCAACAACTTCCGGCGACTTTTAAATACTCATTCCATTTTATCTGCACCATCTTAGTCTATTACTGTCTAACATAGAGAGAAATTACTTACACACAGAGACAGTTACAGTGCTCTTCTGAATCATGTTATGTTCAAGTCGATTTACTTGTTTGATATGCGGTTGAAGTTCCCCCCTTCTTTATCGGCACAGATGATCCAAAGCAAATTGACCAAGATGTGCCTAAATCAACGTGGCGGATGTATGTCGGTATCGGAGCGGCCACGGCGACCATCATCCTCCTGCTGGCCGTTATTGTCATCGTTGTCCGACGGAAACGCAATCAGCCCATCTACGATCTGCCTAATGGTAGGACGACTGCACCAACATTTATCATATTCGATATTGCAACACCAAGTTTTTGCATGACATTTATCAGAATATTAAAAAAACTCATTTTTTTGCATGTCACATGAAGGTTAACGAACCCGATTAGTTGCGTAAAAAACCATATTAAAAGCCATTTATCAACCCAGCATGGAAAACAATTTCCCAGGAATGGGTTTAGCTGGGAAAGGTCACTGCCGTTTCCGGCACTTTCTAACAAAATTCGATTTTGCACATTTTTGAGAGATTTCGATTATAAATTGGGATGAGCATGTATTGCCGAATGCTTGGCCCAGTTTTGCTCATTTGGGTAGCGATATGGTAATGACGCATGCTGCTTTTAATGCATGAGGATGTGACGTGAGAAGGTCAATTTTCCGGTTGGAAAAGCCTTTTGCTTATCGTAGTGGCCTGGTCCAGTGTGTTTCTCTGCTGATGCGAGCATACAGCCGTCTTAGATTTCCGCTGCTTGTTTAAGAGTTGTATAAGATCCGCTCCGCTTTTAACTATCCTTTCCAATGAGTGTAATCTTATATTCTAAATTTTCCTCTGCAGTGGATCTCTATTCTCCTCATCTGACCAAACCTCTCTTTTATCCAGAACATAACCATCTTTTTCTCGAAGGTATAATATTCCATAATAAATCAACGAAATTGGCCAAATACAGCACGTGGTGATTGTTATTAATTATCAAATATACAGATAGGTTTCTCAAAGGTTTTTTATATTATAATTCTGATTAACAATAATCCATTAACTAATTCCAAATACATTCATAAAATTATTTGGGATTTCTTCGTGCTTTAGTTTTCATTGTGGTGCTCTTTAGATAACCGGCATTACCATCCGGATATAAAGCAGCATTTGCGCATACCATGTCCACCAAATTTTTCCATGATGTTGCCGCCTTTAGGGAAAGACGGCATCCTGCTGGCAAAAACTGGGCAGGCAAGTGCACTACATGCGGCGTATTTACATATCGTTTTGAACTTGGGCAACGGCTGCATTGCTGCCAACTGCCAGCACCTTTTCTCGGACAAGCACATACAAACATGTGGGCTAGTCAAACTAAAAATAAAAAATAAATTACGTGTTATTTAAAATGATGAATTTTTATTTTGATTTCTAAGGTGGTTTGCCAGTACGTACTTGTTATATGTACATGCATGTACTGTTACTGAAAGCCTAGAACCAGTTATAAGTCTTATTTATATATCGGTAACATTTCAGCACATATTTTGACGTATGTGTGGTCACTATGCTAATGAAAATTTCTTATTTCTCTGCAGACTCTGGACAATTTCCGCGACTTACGGATCAGTCCGACTCAGACGAGCCAGAGTCCATTAATCGAGATGAATTCGAGCTGCAGATCCGAAAGTTCTATTGAAAAACCTCGCTGTGATTCACAGGTAAATAATTCTCGAAAAAGATAATTTAAGGCTTTAAGAACTCTCAGTTATTATGAAAATTGTTCAGTGATCAAAGGTGTATGTATAATAAGAAAACACATCACAAAGTAATTCTTTGATCAGGCATCATACAAAGCGTCTATACCGTCCTCCGCTAATTCCTCCACCTATGCCGAATCGGAAAGTGAACCCAGTGAACTGACACCACTGAATCCGCTCATTGCCACGGATTCTCAGCAGTCGTTCGCCTCCAGCACTGGCGGCATCCCGCCCCTCCTCCAGGACCCCGAGTGCATGGCGCTGTCGGTGTTGGGTTTTGCCGGTGGACAGCTGAGTGTGGATACTTCCGGTGTGCGCTTAACGGTCCCGGAGGGTTGCGTGAAAAAGAACCGGCGCGTGCAGTTCTGCTTGGGTGTCTGCCGTAATAATGCCGATCGCCCCCGGATGGCAGGTAAATAATCATGATTAAATATACAGTTTGGCGGAATATTCTAGATTGTGTGTGTACGTTCCGGCTAATTATATATGTATTGATATGTATTGATTACATATTCGCACACTCCTATTATTATTTTTATGATAATGGAATATGTATAGTTAATTCGTCCTGGTCCCCGTGGATCAGTTTTAAAATTTTATGGAGCTTCGAAAACATTTCAGATAGTCCATATGCCTAAACATTGTTGCAATGATTGCATTGATTTTTCTAGTTAATTATTCAATTTTTATTGGCATAACGTTTTTTAAGGCATTTATACGGCTTTTAAAGACCCGTATTTAATTGTACAAATTTGTTTTTCCAGAACACCAGACACTTTTAAGCCCGGTGATTTTACTGGGAACGAGTGATGCCTGCCTGGGTAAATCCGTCGTGCTGTCCTTCAACCACTGCGCGCAGATCGGCAACGCCAATAACTGGAATCTCCACGTGTGGCATAATGAATCCATCACCGAAGGCCAGGGTCAGTGGCGGAAAATGGCCATCCTGGGCCAGGAGACGATCAACACGCCGTGTTACGTCCAGCTGGACGCCAAGAAAGCCCACATTATGACCGACATCCCCGGGCGGTATGCCCTGGTCGGTCAGTCCAAGCCCAATGCGCTGGCGGTGAAGAATCTCAAGTTGGCGCTGTTTGCACCGGTCGACAAACTGCTACCGGACTATTACTTACGGATATATTGTCTGGAAGATACCAAAGATGCATTAGAAGTAAGCGGATGATTTTTCTACGGTTGCGTTATAATTGTGCATTTAGTAGAAAATTTTGTTTGCTGCATACTAAATTATAAGGAGTCAAGGACGTATATACTTGTGTACTTGTACGTACCAAGTATCTGTAGATTATACTCGCGATCGGATAAAAAATTGGAAACTTCTATCCATTATGGCATTATTGCTTATAATACTACTGTTGTTTTTTCAAGCTTTTTATGTTTTTACAAATATATGTTTTTTTATTCCAGGCTGTATGTAAACAGGAAGAGGAGCTGGGCTATTCGTTGATGGACAAAGCCCAGGTGATGCGCTTTCACGACGGCGGACGACCTTTGACCTTTTCCGTGCAAGACATTATGGATGGATGGCAGCTAAAGTCCAATGTGCAGTACCAAGAGATCCCGTTCTGCCACATTTGGTCCTGCCAGCAGAATTTTTTCCATGCCGCTTTTGCACTGGAGCCAACGATGCATCCTGTGAGGAGTTTTCCTCAGTGCTCAGTTGTTGTGCGCCAGATGGACAGCAATAATGCTCATACACTTGTCATGCAAGGAAATTCGTTTGTTCAGGTAAAAGTGTAAAACTTTTCATGTGGATTCACCACCGAGAAACACGTCATAATCAACAGAACATATTGAAAATAAATAGTGGTTATTTTTAACGTAAAAGGGTTATAAATATGGCACGCTACGTACAGAGCGGAACGCTACAGAGTACACGCACAGATACAGCTTTTTCTGTGAAATTAACTGATTGAAAATTTTATAGACAAATTCGAAACCCGTCTACGCCAATATGACCAATACAGTAAGCCGGTTTGGGTCAACCGGTGACGTCACCACCAGCAAGCAATTTTTTCGCATTCCCGCACCGGTGAGGAAAAAATTCTGTTCATTACTGGATGTACCGAAGGCTCACGGGAATGACTGGAGAATGCTCGCACAAAGAATGCAGGTTGACAGGTAAAAACCGGCGAAATTAGTTTCCTGTTATGTTTAAATTTTCTGGTGTTTACTTACACTGATCGCAACTTCTTAATCAGGTACATAAATTATTTCGCCACTAAGCCGAGTCCAACCGATCACATTCTGGATTTGTGGGAAGCGCGTAATCGCGAGGAAACGGCCTTATCGGATTTACTGGATCATCTCCGAGTGATGCAACGGACGGATGCTGTGGAGTTATTGCAGTCGAATTTGGCATGTTGGATATAGCTGTCACACAGCTGTCTGTTATTGTGCCGAAAAGTTTATGTTGTACAGCATTTTAACTAGCCTGATTGTTTTGTGAATATGTCGGATTTGGTCTAGACCAACTTTTTTTTGCATTTGTATGTACTCGTAAAATCAAAGGTGTGTATTAAATTGCATTTACACGTTTGTATGTACAAAAAGAAACAAAATAAATAAATATATATCTGAATTGCTATAATTAAGCGCACTCGTGTAAAAAAACTTTGTTGCTTTATGTGCATGTTTTTAAGTTAAATTATTACGTAAGCTGATTGTGAATTTACTGATTAAGTTTTGCTCATCGAATCCGCTCCAGAATTCTACACTTCATCGACAACAAACATCCTTCCAAAACTGCGGCATCTGATTAGCAGAGACATCCGATAAACTGCTTTATTCACCATTAGGTAACAACTGCAGATGCCGATCAAGTAAACCTTTTTTTTAGAAGAAACGTCTCTTCCTATAAACTGTGATCAGATTTTACAACTTACATAAGCCCGATCCTCATTCCATTTCCTTATAATAACAAGATCACTGGAAAGTAATTACAGTGCAGTGAACTTCCGGCGCTCGTTTTCATGGTCGCAGGGATTATTTGTTTCTTCAGTCAGTAGTCTACAATCTTTTGATACAAGTATACGATTGTTAATAAGGATAAACTCGACCGTTATCAAAGTTTTTTAAAATTACTTTTGCAATGCGGTTAATATTATCATTAAGCGCTACGGCGCTCTTGCTCGGCGTTGTACTAACGGCACCCGCAGGACCAAATTTGGATGGTTGGGATGACACACCCAGCAGAAGTTCCGGATCCGAAAAAAGCTCCAAATCATCCATGAGTTCCGGTTCCCGCCCAAAAGCCGCCGCACCGTCCGCCTCCGACGACGATGCCTACACCGGAAGCTACCAGCCGAAGCCGAAGAAGACCGTCAAAAAGACCGCATATACCGATGAGGACACCTATGAAGAACCGGCGGAGGATTCCTACGGCAGCAATTACAATTCCAGTGGCTCCGGATATTCCATGAAAAAGACCGCCAAGAAACCGTACCAAAAGAAGGCCACGACATACGACGATAGTTACGATGAAGGTTATGATGAGTATGAGACCACCAAGAAACCGAAGAAAGTTTACAAGAAGAAAGAGGAGACGTATGAAGAATATGCTGATGATTATGCCACCACCAAAGCCTACAAGAAGGCCTACAAAAAAGACAACCAGACGTACAGTACCTATGATGATGATTATGAGGCCACTCCCAAACCATATAAAAAGCCCGCCAAAAAGATGTACAATGATACATATGAAGAGGAGTATGAGACCACAAGAAAGCCGTACAAAAAAGCGTACAAGAAGGTCAACAGCACTTACGACACTTACGACGAGGATTACGAAACTACAAAGAAACCCTACAAAAAACCAGTGTATAAAAAACCAATGAACGACACTTACGATACTTATGAAGACGAATACGAAACCACTAAGAAGCCTTACAAGAAAACATACAAAAAAAAGGTCAACACGACATACGAAGAACCCGAGGAGGAATCGTACGACTATGCAACGCCGAAGAAAACTTATAAAAAACCCGCAAAAGCACCCGCCTACGAAGAAGGTCAGTAAACGCAGCCTGCACAATTCTGGTAATTATTTGTAAGGTTAACACAATCATAAGAGAAATGCTCCTAATATTTATCAGCGATTGTAATCTCAAATTATATAGCTATAATTCGGAGGACAAACTGCAGAAATTTTTTAGCCTTTTTGAAACTTTGCATTTGCCTTGATATACATATTTTATCGCTCTGACTTCATAATATTGACGAAAGTCAATCAATAATTTTGCTCTACTTACTGATTTCTTTACGATTTATTTGAGTCAGATAATAGTTGCATCTTTTTGCTGCAGTAGTATGCAAATATTTATGTGGTGATGCTTTTAAACTCGTACGTGTATCTAGCTGTTTACTTTTATCGGTCGCAGGTAGCAGGGCAATATATGGGATATGTCGTATGTTATGTGATAGGATCTGCATGGAATGAATTGATTACTATAGCTACTTTGTAGAAGAATATGAACAACCACAGAAGCCTTAC
Source organism: Paramacrobiotus metropolitanus (assembly GCF_019649055.1). Lineage (NCBI taxonomy): Eukaryota > Metazoa > Tardigrada > Eutardigrada > Parachela > Macrobiotidae > Paramacrobiotus > Paramacrobiotus metropolitanus. The sequence continues at coordinate 342,518 of NW_026570284.1, read as the reverse complement.
AAGAAAACAAAGAAAACTAGCTATACACAGGAAACGGAAGAATACGGTATAGTGTGTAAATGTAATTCCGTTAGTTGCACCATGTCATACTTATCCGGTAAGCCATTAGTTACAGTCAACCAAATAAAATTGTTGTCTAATCATTATGCGTAGGAAATATATCGTTACGGTTTTTATTTGTGGGCTCATCACAAAGCTGTCAGTCAGTCTAATTGTAAGCAGATTTTAAATGTATTCCGGCTCTTATTAGAATTTTTGTGCGCGATGTCGTACTTTCAATAAGAAATTTCCGTTTTTTGCAGATTCTGGATACGCCAACAGCACTGCCTATAAACCCGCAAAATCGGAAAAGATGAAGAAACCGGTATCGTATGATGACCTGCCGGAAGAAGGTTATGAGCCGACTTACGAGAAGAAACCTGCTGCCAAGCCCAAGAAAACGTACGCAAAACCGAAGGAAGAAACGTATGACGAAGAATACGAAGATGACTATGCGCCGACGTATAAGACAACAAAGAAATACGCGCCAAAGAAGAAAGTCTACGCACCCGCTGAAACTTACGAGGAACCGGCGGAAGATGACTACCAGGAGACCAAACCGACTTATGGCAAGAAAAAGAAGTCGACCTACGAATACTAATGCCGCGGTTATGTAATACTGGGCAGATTTCTTATCGATCTATGTATGTGCGTGTGACGGTCAGATATCTCTGTTGTTAACTGGACAATGGACAAACTGGAAATGTTTGTAAAAAGTGGCGACAAGAGAACTGAGTATAGATATGTAAACCAACTGTGCTTGGAATATTTGTACTCGTATTACTTGTAAAATAAAATTTAGTGGTGACATTGTTATTATGCAGCAGTAAACCCAGACGTCACTTTAGTTTCCGATGTTTGGAGTATGTTCATAAAAGCATGTTTACCACAAAAGATTTTGACTACTTACAATTAGGTTTTGTGGATTGCGATAATTGTAAATTATAACCTGTTGGATTAGCTGGCAATGAACAGGTCAAATTGCACATTTCACATGCACATTTCCACGGCTGCCGTGCTTTGCTAGATAGAACTGCAAAATTGTACAATTACAAATGTTGCTTCGAAGAATCTGCTGATCGATATCGAAACCTCTGCAGACTGCGTTAACGACAACGCTTGGCGGCAACTTATTATGTTACAGTTGTACTATGGTCCGCAACATGTCGCACAAACGGCACAGAAAGAACTACCGGACAACACTTATTGTTAGTACAAAGAACAAAAGTAATTTATTTTTTGTAAAGGTATACATGATATTTTTTATTACAGACTTTTACTTACTGTACTTTATCTTTTTTCGTTGAAGAGAGCCAAAGCAGGTCGAATTAGCTAATGAACAAATAGTACGAGTACAGTAGGATGGATATTCACTGGTCAGTTTAATTTTCATTTAAAACTGCGTTTGCGACGTAATCCCCGTACCGAACTGACCATGCGGCAATTCTATAACGCATACTGCCAGTGGCATACTACCCAGTAGAACTCGTACGTCGTACGGACATACAGAGTTTTTTAGTATGTTTAAAGAGACTTTCAGTCTTTAAAATACACTTATTATTCAACCTGAGAGCTTGCACAGTGTACCGCGGTACACTCTTTTGCAGCTGCTCGTGCCTGGATTTTGCCAGCTGCTCGCCTCATCTTCACAGGCCGCGAAAGATTTTGCATTATTTGCACTTTTCTTCCCGTTATAACAATATTACAATAATATTCAGCCGTTTCTAGTCTTCATTGATATTTGGTAAGCCCGCCGTTTGAGAATTCTGCCGTTATTTCCCATCGACAATTACGATGCCTAGTCTGAAGTCCATAAAATCAAAATACGACATGAATCGATTGCTGCGGGAAGCTGGAGCCAAACTGGTCATTTCTAAATTTTATTCGTCATCGTCCGTTGATGAGATCGCGGTACCTTATCATCACTTATCTCGCACGTACGCGAATGTCGTCCAGTTCGTCAAGGTGGACATGGACAAGGCTGATGATATCCATCAGGAGTACAACGTTACGGCCACTGTGAGTACTGTAGCATCTGCATAGTTCAACGATTGCTTTTGATAGAAATTCCAGATTTTTAAAAGTTGCTCTAACTACCTGTTGCGTAAACCTAATATCGTACAGTACATGTATTCATGAGGCAAGAAGTACTGTAACTTGGCTCAATCACAGTATTAAAAAATCGCAAACGTATAAATTTTTCAAAAAAACTGGAACTCGATTTCCTCATTTATTGCCAGTCGGTAATCTTTAAAGTGATATGATAGTAAGTACAGATACCGATTAAATCCAACACTAATACCTAACTAGGGAGTAGTATTGTTGACCGACCGTGGATGTATGAAGTAATTAATTTAATAAAAAATTATTAGTCTTAACACTTGTACCAAAATAATTATACTCGCACTTCCTGCGTTTGATTGGGAATTATATAGAAGGCTTGGAAGCGGTACTGTACCATGTAAATTCTCGCATCCCAGATTTCCAGTAGCTGACGAATTCGTTTTTATTGCAGTCCTCTTTCGTGATATTCAAAGATGGAAAAGCCATCGACCAGATCCAAGGATACAATGCGGGAACGCTGGAAGCCGCCATCCAGAAACATTCCAGTTTTTTTGCTCCCTACCAGTTTAAAACTCACGAAGAAATGATTGGCTACCTACAGAAGACAGCTCCGTTTCCCATTGCATACACACCATTGTTAACCAGCAGTCTGCTCTCCGTCTTCAGCTCCCGATTCCGTGGAATTCGTATTGCTTTGATTTTGCTGATACTGTTTTCGTCCTTCGGATCCGTCGATTGTCCTACTCTGGAAAATATTAAAATGATCCTGATTGCATTCACGGGCTCGCACGCTTCAAGTGCCATAAACGATTTATATACCTCGTGGAAGACTTCGGATTTATGGAAAATTATTCTGAACTTCCTGTTAGTTGCCGGCTTTCCGATGTTGTGCATTCTAATGCACGCCGGCATTAAATATTTCTATTTTTCGACCGTTAATCCTGTGATTTTTAATGGAACTTCTCTTCCGATTTCCATTACGTTTCGTGGTCAGATTGGACAAAATCGACTTAGGTGCCGGTTCGGTGGTTTGAAGATCAAAACTCAGTTTAAAATCCGCGCCCTTAGCTTCTGGCTGTTGCCCGGACGTACTTTCCGGGATAATTTGCCGTTTGTGAGATGCTCGATGCGCATTGTACTGTGTGACGGCCTGCAACCAAAAAGACTTACTGATTTTATAATTATGGAAAGATCTGTGTCAGCCAAGGTTTGCCATTCGGGTGTTCTGTACGGATCTCGAGCCAAAAAATGGAGCGTGGTTTTGGAAAGAAAGGCGCCATACTGTACCACTGGTGAGTGCTTTTTCTAATTTTATATTATAGTACCTAGCTCGCGTTTATTTTCTCTTAAATTTTATTTTTGAACGTAATGTGACTTTGTCATAATTTATGCTTCATCATCCTAGCTTTATGATGAAGCATTTGTTTGACAAAATTATGGTGAGTAATCCACAGAGAAACCGTTTATTCTGTGGCTATTGTAATCCTTAAAAAGGTGTTTATGACGCTGAGCACATTAATCTGTTTTCTGACATTTTTCTGGTAGCAAAATTCTTGAAGGCTTTCGGTTAAAACCAAGATTTCAATTTGGCAATATCAAAGCACCATTTTGTTACCCAGTTAGTATCAGAACACAGTAATTTCAGTTTGATACGTTAAATGTGCTGCTGGCAATTACACTGGACTTAAAGATGGTGCTGCAAAGTATCTACACCACATATATGCATAGCACTATGCGGCTGTAGACGTAACATCTTTATGAAGTCCACTGTAGATATAAGTACAGATAATGTTAATAATAAAAACTCTATATACAAATAATATTATTGAGCAGGTACAATTGCAGTTCTTTCGTTGTTCTGGCGCCTGGTTCCTATCTGTATTGGTTTTGTCTTTGTAGAATCGGAGGGAAATTTCAGTGACGATGAGTAGCATTAGAACCGAAAGTATATGGAATTAAGCATGCGCAAGGATTATGGACCCTACTCGAATAGGACCTGGCCGTCGAACGTGTTCGTAAGGGAATAGGTTTACTAATTTTCTTTTGAATGTTTGAATTTCGTTGTGAAAATGTCGAACAACAATTTCAAGTTGCGCGAAGCTTTCTTGTAGTTGAATACTGTTGTCCCTCTTTTTACAAGGTTCGCGTCTTCCTTTGAATGCTGTCTGAAGACTCATGTGCGTCCTGTTTCGTTTTTATGAACTTCGGTAACTCAGTTGACGAAAAATAAAAAGCTACAAAAGCTAAGTGAATCGAAGAAGTACATACTTTCCAGAAGTTGGAACGAAAGTTTACGAAGCAAATTGCTAGCACAGCTAAAAGGATCAGTATTTATGCTGTGTTTAATTAGCACTAATGTATTGCAAATCAAAAGGTGCTGCCACTCCCAGCCCAATTGCAGTTTGGCATATAAGTCACTGATACAAAGTAGGTATTAGTAAATAATACGTAAAACATTCAAGCTACTTCAGTCAAGCTAGTCAGAACTTAGAATTATCATTTATTCAAATTCTTATACTATAACAATCTCATAAACTAAATACGCGATTATGCATCATTCGCGTATTGATATGTAAAACGTTTGCCCAAATTGGTTAACCTAATTACAATGAGCTAACGCTTTAGCGATGCCGACGTGGCATTTGTTTATTTAATTAAACTGGTGGTCAGTCACTCCGCCAGTGCGTAGTCGTACCGTAATGGCGTACTTGTACTGAATTCCCGTGTTGGCGGTGTACATGTTGGGTAAGTCTTTGTCGAACGCCGTAACACCCTCCAGGACTGCCAGTCCCACGCCGTGAAATTCACTAATATGCGCTTCATAGGGATAATTATAGAAAACTGGTGCATGGTCATTAATATCGATAACCGTAATGATAAAGGGCAAGGTCGTGAAACTGCAGCTCGGACCGGTACACTTCATTTGAATGGTGAGAACTTTGATGTGAGGCTGCAAAGAGTTACATACACCGGTAAGTGCATCCGATTGGGATGCAATCGGCTATGCGGCACCAAAATTATGCTAGCGTGAGAAAATAGTATTTTTACCGTTAATGTGCAATTAAAATACGATAGTGCTTACCAGTTACCAGTAAAAATGTTAGCTTTTCCTGTGTTCTAATCTCAACGGAAACATTATTCCGCACCACGACGGTGAAGAGTTTTGTAACGATTTCGTTGTCGGTGGGGACGAGTGTGATTCGGAAAACAATTTTGGCATCAACTTGAGCAATCACTTTACCTGAACCATTTACTTTGTGCAACTTTAACAGAATTATGCTACATCTGCTTTTCTTAGAATACGTATTTAAAATAAATATGCATTGAAAAGTCCTACCAATGGGAACGTAGCGTCTTCCGGCACACTCAGAAATGCGCTGGTAAATATTTCCATTGCAATCTGATTGCAAAATAAGCAGTCTGCAAAAAAGTGAAACATCCTAAAATTTTTGACCGATGCCTTACTGACCTCGATTTCGATTTTTGTTCGTCGAATATTTATTTCGAAAACACCTAACAGGCTAACACAGTACCCGGTAAATAACAGCGACAACCCAACCAGTTTGTCTTTTATCTGTTTTCTTGTTTGTCCACAGATCATGACGCCAAACACGGATTACTGTCAGCAAATCCTCAGAAAACGCACCAAGATGACGACAGGAAAGTCACATACGGCACACGTATGCACGAACGCGTGTTAGCTTACCCTGACAAACTGCCGCGGTGCACAACATGGACAATGTCCAGAAACGGATTAACATCACTTGTACCGTTGTACGTCGCCGGTTCAACCGGCATCACGCACACTTCCGAATTATAGTAAATCAACGAAAAAAGAAAAAAAAGAAAATACAGAAATTATTAGAAATTTGAAAGAAATTATGGTATGCGAAAATTACGGTTTAACAATTCATTATAGCACGATCAAACTTACTATCGGGCAGCTTGTTCACATCAGACAGAAGTGAAAATGACTGACGCATAGCAAATGGACAAAGTGCTGATCGTGAATATGTACGTAACTGCGTATTCCATATCAAACAATGAACAGGGTGAATACATGATCATGATATTATACGAGTAAGTCCAGAGGAGCCAAATTCCAAAAAAACATCGTTATATATTACTTTACATGTTGCACGTTGCACGATAGTATTTCACTTTATTTGGAATTTTCCGGTTTTTGCTGTAATACCGGCAATACACTAAATTTTCAACACTCCGTAACTGCTGTTATCAGTTATGCCTCAAACATGCGCACAGTATCACCGGATGTGCAGGATAATGACAACCGAACTGCCGGCACCGTATTATACCTTCACAGGTGATCATGTTGCTTGTTACCATGGGTGCCATAGGGCTAAGATGGGCAGCTCTGTTGCCACGGGCATGATAAATTTGAACAAGAAAATTTTTGGTTTCGCCTCTGCGTTTCTTGTGCTCTCCTGGCTGAGTGAACACTTAACAAATCCCTTCGCCCTTTGATAAGCCACTGCAGCAGCTTCTCAGATTCAGTAGAATTCAGTAGAATAAGCAGAAACTTAGCAGCTGAGCCATGAACCAAAAAACTTTACGAGCAAAAGGTTAATACTCCACGATTCTCACCGCAGGCAACCATCCTGAATAAGTAGCTGTCTGGCTTTGCCATTCTGACTTTACAACACAATCCAACACATGAAGATACGATGTAATTTTAAATAGTCGTAAGCCAATATTCATCCGTGCTCAGCTGGTTATATGAATACTAAACATCTCTAGCAGGTCTTTGGCCTCTCCTGTTAGACCGCGGTAATCTCCGCTTCTGCTCATCCGATCTTCCTGCTTCAAAATGTTTTGAAAACCTCCCAGTCTGGCGGGTGATCTAAGACCAGTCGTTGTTTGTTGAATTCAGAACCGCAATCCCAGTGGTCACTCAAAAGCTTGTTACCATGGATGCCATAGGTCTAACATGGGCTGGTCTGTTACCACGGTCACAATTATACTGTACTCAAACAAGAAACAGCTTTGGCTTCGCCTTTGCGTTTCTCATGGTCCAAAATCGGACCAAACAAATGATCAAGCTCGTCTTCAGTTCATTTGCAAGCTTCTGAGGAGACTATTAGCTGCTGTGCACGAAACTGCTTCAAACAAAATACTAACTGCTATTGCTTCCTCGAATACACTGCAACCTATGAATTTTAAACTGATTCATTTACCCAGTCGTAAGCCAATATTCATCCGTGCTCAGCTTGTTAACTACATCCGTAACAGCCGTGACGGCCTTTGCTAAGAAAATTATGTTTGGACAAACGGGTAGGCCGATTTCGACGCAATAAAGTGCGCCAGAATCGTCGCAACGAAGCGGGTAATGTTGCGCTACTGCCATTCCGATGCGCCTCTAGGGAGAAGCAGGAGCCCCCAAAAACAAACTGTTGCCATGGGCCTGCATGTCGCGGCTTTGGACATCGCTTCAAAGCTGCGACATGCTTTTCTGCTTTGCTGTTCCAACGCGGTAATCTCAGCTTCTACTCAATCAATTTACTTGCTTAAAACTGTTCCGAAATCCTCTCGATCTGGCGGGTGATCTAATGCCAATAGTTGTTTGATATCTTCAGAATCTCAAGCCCAGTGGTCAACCAAAATCTTGTTACCATGGATGCGATAGGGGTAGCATGGACCGGTCTGTTGCCCAGGACATTGTATTTGAACAAGTAAAATCATAGGCATCGCCGCTGCGTTGGTTGTGCACCAGAATGAATAACTTCGGCTATTACCTTCCTTGGCTACTCTAGCTTCAATAGAATTTGTGAGTTTTCTAGAAGAAGCAAAATTGCAGCCCAGACGAGCCGCAAACCAGACAACGCCTGTAGGCGAAAGACCAACAACGGAAGCGTTCTTTGTCATCTGAATATTTATTTAAAGTGATCGCGACCAGTTGTCTTACACAAAATACAAGGTAAGACTCACGCTTCGCGCTCGGCAAGTGTGTGTTGGAAAGGTCAGCTTGAATTTATGGATTAGCTTAGAAAACTGGGTACCCAGTTTTCTAATTTTTTGCTTTGTTTCTTAGCTCTCTTAGGGTTCTTAGGTTTCTTAGGTTTTTTTAAATTTCTTAGATTTCTTAGGTTTTCTTAGGTTTCTTAGGTTTCGTAGGTTTCTTAAATTTCTTAGATTTCTTAGGTTTTTTTAGGTTGCTCATGTTTCTTACGTTTTTAAGGCTTCTTACAATTCTAACGCTCATAAAATTTTTTGAACACATATGATTCTTACGTTTTTTTAAATCGAAATTTTCGAAACTAATGTCCGCCACGACAATACGTACGGATGTAGATCCCGTAAACTGGTTATATAAATACTAACTACGTAACAAGGGTCCCCGACAATTTGCGGGTGTAACCAATTTTCTCCCGTTCCACACATCCCATCTGCATGCTCTAAAGTGCTACAGAATCCTCTCAGTGTCGAGAGTGTTCCTGCATCATTAGTTTTTTGTAAAGCCAGACAAGCCCAATTCCCACAGTCCAGTGGTCACTCTAAAGCTTGTTACCATGGTGGCCATCGCGTCCGATCACTTCGGCCGCGTTACATTTCGGCCGCATGCGTTCATTTCGGCCAACGTTCATTTCGGCCGAGGCTCACTTCGGCCAGCACTCATTTCGGCCGCCGCTCATTTCGGCCATAGGACATTTGGCCATCTTCGGTTTCCCAAGTTTTCCTAATTTTCGCTATCTTGCTTCGGTTTTCTAAGGTTTTTTAAGTTTTCCAGGTTATTATTTTAGGTTTCTTAGGTTTCTCAAGTTTCTTAGGTTTCTTAGGTTTTTTTAGGTTTCTTAGATTTCTGAGATTTCTTAGGGTTCTTAGGTTTTCTTAGACTTCTTAGGTTTCTTAGGGTTCTTAGGTTTTCTTAGGTTTCTTAGATTTCTTAGGTTTCTTAGGTTTTTTTTAAGATTCTTAGGTTTTCTTATGGTTTTTTTAGTTTTGTTAGGTTTTCTTTGGTTATTCTTAGATTTCTTCGGTTTTCTTTGGTTATTCTTCGGTTATTCTTTAGTTATAATTAGTTTATTCTGAGGTTATTCGAAAAGCTATGGTACCATTTAGTCATAGTTTCATCAAAAGTAACGTTTCCTTGCCCAAATTAGACCAAAATAATCTCCGGCCGAAATGAGCTGCGGCAGAAGTGAGCCTTAGCCGAAATGAACGGCGGCCGAAAAAGTTTGGCCGAAATGAACACGGGCGAAATGAAAACGGCCGAAGTGATCGGTAGCCATGCGGAAGTCGCACCGCCACAACCGCACTAGATGACCAAACCTACTCAATCGGTAGAGTGGGAATACGCTCTGGACTCCGTAAGTGGTACTACTGCCTACTTCCGCTAGGTACGAGCGGATTGCTGTGCCTAACGAAAGTTACCGAAACCGAAACACTCAGGAACTTCCCAAATGTTTAATCACCAAACTGAACGAACGAACAAACAGAACAGAACAGAACGAGATATGAACTTCCTTCTAACCTAGAGTCACACGACCTTTCAGCTAGAAACAAGCTCACAGATTTAGTTGAAGTTAGAAACTTCAGACTCATTAGTATTAGTTTAACCAGAATCATGGATGGAATTAGCGATCAAATGCGTAAGATAAGAACAGCAAGTCATACGTAACGGAACAGACAACACGTACGTCACAGCACGTACGTACGTAATACGCGCAAGCTACGCATTCCTCATACACTTTTTTCACTATTCTGTAAATAGATGGTAATAATGAGGTACATTTACCGACATTCTCGAAAAACAACGGTGTATATTTTTTTGCATTTAATCCAGTAAAGGAACAACAACAGCACTTTTCGAGTACTTTAACAAAAGACTACAAGCTTTGTCTTTCACTGCAACTAGAAAAATAGATAAAAAAAATGAAAATATATAAATTATTCCAAATTGCTGTGAAGCAGGCAACGGTGTTATTGTTTCCAGTAAAGTAAATCAACAAAACCAAATTTTTTCAGTGTATAATTACAACCAAGTGTACAAACGTGTGTCGGTGCCGACAAACGAATAAAAGATCACGAACAAAATGCACTCGTGTGTACCCCCGAAACGCAAACAGAACGCGGTAGGTGTACCGTTGAAATATAAAACAGCACTTGCAGCAGGCGCAAAACCGGTTATAATCATCGATTGCTATCCACACATGCGCTCACGCACCACGCGACGGAATTATCCACAATTGAAAGCAGAGTTTTTTCCCTCTTCTGCTCTTCAGCTTTTTTTCCCGTTTCGCAGGGTCGGTGTGCGTGGTCAATCGCGTTCCGCGCTGGATGAGGAGGAGGAAGACGGGCCGCCGCCGGCGCTACTCGTGCTGGCACCTGCCGGAAAAAGCAGGCCCAGCTCCTCGGCTGTGAAGAGTTTGTATTCGAAGAAGCGCTTCAATAGTCCCATCATCGGATTAGCATAATCGAATTCCCGTCGGACAGCATTGTTCTGCAACGATCCACCAAATTAGTCGTCAGCAAAATTCCGCTTGCTGCAGCCGTTATCGTTTCTTCCTTCGGTTTCTCACATTATTATCAACAAAGCGTTTTACTGCATTTCAGAATTTCGATGCTATTTCGTTTATATCTAAACATTTTAATCAGCAGTCTACATAGATTATTATAAATGTAACAACAAGTAAAAATGTTAAGTGCTTTATTACTGGGCATACTGCAGACTACAAACATACTAAATTTAAAAAAAATCAGATTCTCGTTTAATTTTGCCGTTCAATTTCGACGAAATACGAATACGAGTAACATTATCAGACTTAGATAAATTTCCACACGTTCGTGATTTTATTCAACAATAATTTTGATCAGATCTGTGCGTTTGAGTTCCAGTTCAGCGAACTGCTGAACAACGGTCTGCAAAACATAGAAATCAGCACGTGATTTTGTCGATCACAAAACCATACACATATTTTTGTCCCACGTGAACAATAACATACCCGCGTTCCCGATACGAGCGCAGACTGTTCTTCCAGGACGGTTAACTTGGATTTAGCTTCAGACTTCAGTAAGAGGGTTCTTGACGATCGACACGTATCTGTTTCGAATTTTGATCATGGCCCACTTGAAGCTTTTGATCTGTCAGAGGAAAAGCACCACTTTGCTGGAATGATTATAAATTATGCAGGGCCAAAATATTTCCACATTTACTCAGAGCATTTTGAACGCATACAGTAATGGCATATTCATGAATAGCCACGTGGTCAAATAAAAACGGAACTTCTAAATATCATCATGTGGAAAAAGAAATCGGGATCAGCTCTGAACAGTGGAAATTATCCCAGGCAAATTTTTCAACCAAAACCTCACCGCACATACGTTTAACTCGGCGGTTTAAGCGTAATAACTGCGATCAAGTAAGACACAAGGACTACAGCAAAAACTCGAACAACAATTAACGATAAGCTAAAGCTCATTTCTGTACGTAATATGTTCAATAAAAGAACGCACTCTATATAAAGTATTTATCATTATATCCTGCTACACTTGTATCTAATACTATCTTTGCTGCTACCGAAAACCGCTGAATGACTGATTTCAGTGCAAGAACCGCATCGAACGAGCTCTTACGATAATACTTTACGATAATAAAGTAGAATTTTTTCACAGAAACACAGGTTTCCTTACACTTGTTATCTTGTTACAAACAGAGCAATCAAAGAATTACAGTACCTAAAGGGTGCTGAGATGACAGCGAACGCGTCAGTCGAGGCACACCACCATGACAGTCTATCTGGAAGTCCACTGAGTTTTCCCACAAACAACCGGAAGCCCATGATCGACCCGCGCTGCCGGTCGAGGCCAGCGGTCTTCCACACTCGTTGCCGGTCGACTGGGTGTCATCACCGTGGAGCTCTACAACTGTCCGCTCATCCGGGTGAACCGCGAGACCAGACTGACCACTCCACCATTGGTCCTCGCTTCACATTCACTCTTCACCGGCCGACCCGAGGAATTGGATGAATCCGCTGGACAATCCGATATTATCTACCCAACCAACAAACATCAGCATCCTATACACACAACCAGCAAATAAACACCACAGACATTGTCATTTTTCCGCTTCGTCTTGTCGTTTGTAGCGCGTATTCGCTCTTTTATGATGTCCCTGGCTTTCTTGAGAAAGGTCTCTTCCGAAACTCATCTGCAGTCGGAAATTGCAAATTCAAATACTATACCGCTGTGGTGATTCCTCCGAGAAATAATCGTCTAAGCGAACGCGTAACGAGAGAAACTGCTGTCAAACTAAAGTGAATCAAAATCTAACAATTAGAAAACCAAAAACAGTTCATGAAGATTGCGACTGCACTCAACTGCACTTTGCTAGATAGAACTGCAAAATTGTACAATTACAAAATAATGTAGCATTGCTTCGAAGAGTCTGCTGATCGATATCGAAAACCTCTGCAGACTGCGTTAACGGCAACGCTTGGTGGCAACTTATTATGTTACAGTTGTACTATGGACCGCAACATGTCGCACAAACGGCACAGAAAGAAGTACCGGACAATTACAAAATAACGTACCACGTTTCACCACCAAAGTCTCCGCACACCACGAAACATCACCGCCAGGCTCCGCACACCACTTTTTATTATTTTTTAATTTTTTTACAAAAACCACCTAAATCTCCTTACACCACCAAGAACATAGTGCACACCACCAGAGTCTCTGCACACCACTATATTGAAAGAAAATTAAATAATTGTTATTACGGGCGGAAAAAAAAGCTCTTTTGTCTCGCGGTCTGACTCCTCTTTTTTGATACCAGTCGTCAGCCACCGCTTCCGTTATAGTTAGCGATTTTTTCGGTTTTACTCGCTCGGATTTATTGCCAGTCGGAAGTCGGTAACCTTTAAGGTGATATGATAGTACATTATGATTGTAAAATTACTATACCGATTAAATCCAACACAAAATTAATACCTAACTATGGGGTAGTATAGTTGACCGACCGTGGATGTATGAAGTAATTAATTTAATAAAAAATTATTAGTCTTAAATTTAATACTTGTACCAAAATAATACTACATAGTATAGGCCTCAGCAGCCCTAAGGGCAAGCAAGCGAGCGATATGTAGACATTTTTCGACGTTAATACACAGACAGCACCAAGGACGGCTCCCATATTACAGCTGTGTGTAGGGCAGCAGGAGCTCAAACACCTACAAAGTAGTATATTTTTGCTTAATGATCGGCAACTAAACAATAGTAATGGCACACAAAGCAACGTGCAACAATAACAGGATATTAATTTTTAAACCCAATAACAGTGTATGATTATTCCCACTGACATTTTAGTGTAGTTTTAATGTTGATGCAAGTAATGACTCGTCTCAAAATTAATTTTTTTAAGAGTAATAACTTCCCGGGGTACATAATGAAATTGTCACAACATTTATCTGTAATACAAATGCAGCCTGTCATTTTGTGCGAAATTCTACTATTGCACCGATATGTTGTAGGTATACCGCCAGCATTAAATTCCATCGACCAGATTCAAGGAACCAACGCGGGAATGCTGGAAACTGCCATCCAGAAACATTCCAGTTTCTTTGCGCCACACCAGTTCAAAACTCGAGAAGAAATGACTGCCTATCTACGGAAGACAGCTCCATTTCCCACAGAGGATACACCATTGTTAACCGGCAGTCTGCTGTCCGTCTTCAGCTTCCGATTCAACGGAATTCGTATTGCTTTGACTTTGTTAATCTTGTTTTCGTTCTTCGGATCCGTCGATTGTCCTACTATGGAAAACATTAAAATGATCCTGATTGCATTCACGGGATCGCATGCTTCAAGTGCCATAAACGATTTATATACCTCGTGGAAGACTTCGGATTTATGGTACATTATTCTGAACTTCCTGTTAGTTGCCGGCTTTCCGATGTTGTGCATTCTAATGCACGCCGGCATTAAATATTTCTATTTCTCGACCGTTAATCCTGTGGTTTTTAATGGAACTTCTTTTCCGATTTCCATTACGTTTCGTGGTCAGATTGGACAAAATCGACTTGGGTGCACTATACAGTTAAGAAATTACGTAAGCCTTACGTAATTTCTTAACTGTGTACCATCACCGGATAATCATATAACGAAAAAGTACTGTACCACTGCACGATAACGTTTCATATTTTTCGAGAACTGTTTCTGAAGTTTGCAAAATTATATATAACTGCATTTGGAGAAACCTTGGAAAAGGGATTGCACTTGCATGGATCCAGCCAGCTAGCGTTTGGAACATACGTTCAGTTTTAGAATATCTAAATTCTGGGAGTCAGCTTAGTTTCATATACAATTTATACCATTAACTTACAATTAGTATTAAGCATTAGAGTTGTGGAGTACTTAAAATTAATTAGATTGTCCTACCTTATTGTTAGAAATGTCGATCTTTACGATGGCTGGAGTAGGCAAAATAATAATAACACAATGGCCACGCTGCGAATTCCGACACGTCCCCAACTGCCCATTTGTACGAGTATAGGTACATATTCTGGTGGCGATGGCATGGTTTCTTCAATATAAGCGAACATTTCTTCGTAAGTGCGAAAAGGTCCAGGGTAGCGAACCGGTTCGCTAGGCGCAACTTCATTATCTGCAAAAAACTGAAAACTTACGTATTGCAAAATTAAAAGGAGCTCGATGCACTCGGGCAAGCTTAACGAGTGCAGATTTACACTCGCTTAACATACCTTGAGAGTCGTAACTGTAAGTAACAGTATAACACGATATACCTATGTCCGATGTACTTCTGATTTCGGACTAAACCAAAAAATTTTATCAGAATTATCAACACTGTTCTCGCGTTGCATGACTGACCTGAAATATTGAACTGATCTTTCTGTCCTTCGAATTTTTCCTTGGGATCAAAATTTCTGTCGTGTTTTTTCGGGAATATGGAGGTGCTCGTCTTGTTTCTGGCACCTTTGGTGCGTTTCATTGTGTGTATCTTTGTCGTAAAGACATTTGCACACACCTTTTTATCGGCAGGATTTTTCTGTGCCTGGATCGGAGCTTCATCAGGCGGTTCTTCCACGAACGGAGGCAGGAAGTACGATATCAGATACCAGAGCATGGCTGTAATACTCCCTCCAATTAAAACGATTAAGACTTCCGATTCAGTCATTGTTATTTGAATCTGAGATATAATCCTCGAAAGTTGCAAACAGAAAAATCTGACAACAGCAAAAACTTCTTGGCAGTTGGAAACACCCCAACGATGCAACCCACTTTCAAAGCAACCTGGAAGAGAAATGCGGGAATTATAAATTATTCTAGTTACTAGTACTACTCTAGTTACTAAGTACTAGTAATCGTCTGCAACGAAGTAAGCCGTAAACGCTGTCATCTGGAGACTCTACTAGGATCATCGATCATGATGGATACTCGTATGCAATTTTGAATGTTTAGTTTATGCGGCTATCAAGTTATCAACATTGGCCAATCGCACGGTGGTTCATTCAGCAACACAGATACATGTTTTTGTAAATTATAACTTATAAATTATAAATTAGAACAACAAAATCTCAGTTAAACTTTCCAAGGTTGAACGCTTCGCCCGGCGGGAGGTTATTACATAAAGGCCTTGTCAAGGATACTGTAGTCTCTATGTTCCCCAAACAAAATAAAATGATTATAATACAGTACGTATTTGATTTTCGATTATTTGATTTTGAATTTTGGTCCTGTTTACTTTCGTCTTCCACCCTTTGCCTCCGAGTCGGATGACAGCCTCTCCGACTCCGCTCGTAGTCCCTCCACACTCGGAGGAGATGGATGATGGACAATGCGTCAATGCGCAGTGGAATTTCACTGAGCTGATCCGCAGTTGCACGAATTCCAACTTGCTTGCTTGGTCCATAGTGACAGCAACGCCAATGGCGGAGACCACGGCCGACGCCAACGCTCCATCCGCCAGAAAGCGCTGCGTTCGCTGCCCGTGGCGTCCACGCTCAGCCAGGTGAACAACGCGGAATCCGTGCAGTTCATGAAATGGGCCGCCGATTTCTTCCCACGTCCCTGGTCCGCTCCCACGAAGGAGCGCTTCCTGAAGATCGTCGGCGTGACGCAGGATGATACATGTACGACGCAGCCTGATCCGCTGGATTTTTCCACAGGTATCAAAATTTTTCATTTGGCAGAACTTTTTCTGTACTGTGTTTTTTCTCCTTTTTGTTATACCGCGTAGTTGTAAATTTTTCATTTATTTGTAATACTAACGGTCTGCAAAAATTATTAATTTTTGGATCTGTTTTGACGTCTTAGAATTACAGCACGGTTTCCGCATTGTTTGGAGAATTTGGAAGTTTCTCTCGCTCGATGTTTGCCTACTTCACTTATATTTAAATTCTTGACAAAGCCTGTCAGTTTGCATTGCTTTTTGTAAATCGGATGTTTCAAAATTCTCTTTATAGTTCAACGATGCTGTCGAGCACCGATTAGCTGCAGTTTACAAATTTGAAGACTTGCGTCCATTTTACTTAATTAAAAGAACGCATGGCGTTTTTGATATTTCAGGATGGCAAGGACGATCAATTTTATATTTTTATATCAATCCAACAAGACCCGATTGAGCTGCGCCAGCATATATTCCAAAGAGTCTGGTGATTTCAATGTGATTCCTGGTTACCAGCTGCAAGATCTGCTCAACGACACAGCGACTAGTCAAGTGTGCACCGTCGTCTTCTTTTATTCTGGCACTTGTCCCTACTGCTACCGCGCAGCGCCTGTCATGCACTCGGCAGCCGTATATTTCCCGGAGACTAGATTTCTGGCTGTGGATACCGACAGAACACCAGGGTGCGTAAATTTTGGAAGTGCGTATTCTGCTTTGTACCATATTTTGCAAACTTTCGGAATGACCTTGTAATAAAATTGCTGCAAAGCGATTTCGTTTGTAATTTTTAATGTGATTATGGTCTGTGACTTTTACATGGTGGACTGAACAGCTTTAATTATATTATTTAATTATCGTTGTAGTTTTTATCATTTCAACTCGGTTTTGTTTTAGGGTAGCTGGACACCATGGAATAATGGGTGTTCCGGTGGGCTTACTTTTCTGTGAGAAACGGTTTACTACTGGCTGGACTATCCCGAACACATGCTCGCGATACTATCCGAGCGTTCATTATGGCTTATACTGGTAAAACTGTAGTGGAATATTTATAAAAATTCGCCGATTATCTGTTCCTAGCTTTACCCGTTTGCCGAAAAACTCATTAAGTTTACCATGTATTTCTAATAGAATACGTATATTATTTTCGTGGCTTTTCTACTGCAGTGTAAATTCAGTTATAGCTTGAGCAGCTCGGTTTCCTGGTCACATTCCCGAAGCGCATAGTTTCTTGTTCATGAACTAAAATGAGTCTTTCTAGATGTGAAATACATTTCACACACGCAGAGTATTACTGGAGTGAACGAAGGAATACTGAGCCATCTTGAACTGAAGCAGAACAGTTTGATCTACTTTGAACTGTGGAAGTAGAACAGTTTGATCTACATGATTTCCAACATTATCGTCTTGGCCGCCTTTGCCATGGTCTTCTGGAAGCGGTACTTGCTGGATGCCATCAAAAAAACATTAGACCGGGCAGGTGTCAATGATGAACGACTGGTTTTGGTGTCCAACAGCCTGATCCTCTCGGCGACTCCCAAATTCCTGTTCCCCAAATTCCACTGGAAGTACAAGACAATGTGAACTGAATTCTGGAAGAGTTGTGATTATTTTCGGGAAATGGAAATGAGCCACTCGTTGCGGAGTACCGACAAGAGGGAAGCTGCGGAATACTGCATCTCATTCATCATTTATGTTTCTACATTGTCCTGTGAGCAATTTCCATTTCGTTACTGTGAAGTGTAAACGAATGGCCCTTTTTTTCTATAACGCTTAATATTATTGATAGCTGATGTATACGCTTCGTTATGCTGGCGTAGGGCACAACCTGTGATGGTATAATATTCGGTTTATGTTATGTCTAACATGTATTTTGTATTGAGATTTACTCTGAATTCTGAAAGAGTTTCCGAATACTTTAGGTAATGGAAAGTACCTAAACAATTAAAAGCAAACCGGCTTATTCGTGCTTTATTTTGAAATATTTTAAATAAATAATTTACGGTTTCCTTGATTTGTAAGTCGCTCTGATTTCCTTGAGTAAACTTTAATAGGCATCCTTCCGGTTTACAACTTTACATGGCTCTAAAATCTTATACATTATCGGAAGGATTAACGTCCAGTATTCCCTGTTTTCTTTGGATTTTGGGTGTATTGTCCCACTTTCCTCTTGTCACTCACGACTGCTCAAATTTCGAGCTACGCTTCCGGTGTAAACAACCCAACGAGAATCAACCGTCAAACAAGAAGATCTAGAAGCACAATATTTTATCAGAATAAACTCCCTTTCAGCAGTGTAACAGGCAAGCGCGAGGAGATCACGAGTGTAGCTTTATTGACAAATAAAGGGAACAATGCTGCGTAACAGCAGGGAAAGCAAAACAAAGCACTGATGGCTAAGCAAGCAAGTGAATGCTAGAAGGAGCTCTTGAGCGTCCGTCAAGGCGTGAAAGAAGCAACTGCCGGCAAGCACGTGGTGTGAGCCATCAGCTGTGTGTTGATGCGCAGACTGGACTCGATCCAACGCGAGCGTATCAACGCTGAGTCATACAGCGAGAGAGGGACGAGAGAGCAAGTATGCTCAGCGTGTGCGCCGCGTATATCCGCTTCAGCGGATATGAGTGCAGTGCAGCAGCACACGTACGTACAGCGAGAGAGGCGATATGGCAAGCATGAGTGCAGTACGTCCATGGTGGGCCGTATGCACCAGGCGCAGTCATGTGCCTCTGACATGCCTCTGGGCGGGAATCCGAGCTCCTGCGAAGGATGCTCCGACTCGGTACCGCACCAGTACCGCACAACTCTCCAGTCGGACCCAATGTGGGGTCGCTGGTACACGTCCTCTGGCAGTGGGAATCCGGTGTCTAGTCGACCGTCCCTTGTTCACTTCCGGACCCATGAGTGGAAGCCACTCACGGCCGAAAATCCGGAAGCCGCTCGGGCGTTTCGTTGGACCGGTGACGCTTCTGTTGGCTGGCTTCTTGCTTCTGTTGGCGACGGAGAACAATGTGAAAGAAAAATGTAATGAAAGTTGTATACAGCGCGAAAGAAAGTATGAAATAAAGTTTAATCACAATTCCAGTGAGCAAAAGGGGTTACAAAACAGATCTGTTAAAGAGATCGAACTAGAAAAATACAATTCCGTTTGTTAGGAAAAATGCTAAAAAAAATGCAAACATCTGTCCGGGGGTCCTATTCCGACTAGGATGACGTCCACGGGGCAGTTGAGTCTCCACGGGGTCTCCTGTCCACTTTCATCCGGTAAGATGGGTCCGGGGCATGGGTTCCCGGGTTACCCGTCGTAACCGGTTAAATTCAACGAGGTCGGATAAGCACGGTTAAACGCTTACTTCCGCCTCGTATCCGTCCGTTCGGGATAGAGAGGCACTGTTGCAGGTGCAAATGCCGGGGCATCCTCTCTGAATGGGGAATGAGGACCGAGGTCGGTTTGACCAAGGTCGGCCTACCGGTAAGTCGACCGGTGGCGGGCAAAGTTCGGTTATGTCCCGAATTATTAAAGTCCAGGTCGGAAAAGCTGTATGTCAGTCATGCGGCCTGTGTGGTCGTCATGTACAGCAGTTCCGTTCAAAAGTGGTCGGTTACAACCGTTTAATCTGCTACCACGAGCCCGGTTTTTGGAGTAATCCGAGTCGAACTGGCTCGAAGGTCCGGTCGGAATTCGTGAGTTTCATCGATGGAAGTGTCCGGTCGACTTCCATCCAATGTGTGCCGTTGTTATCCGACCTGCCGTCGAGGTCGGTCATCCTATCGGTCGGTGGTCGACTAGGGTTAACCTGCAATAACATGCCCGTGTGGGGCTAAACAGTTCCTTCAAGTCGAATTCATCCACCGCAGACAGTTGTCATTCTTCTTCCGTCGTGTTGACTAAGTTGCCGATTTCCGACTTGTATTCAGTTGTGGTCGACTTCGGAAGGTCGGATGAACTAAGTCTTCATCCGTTCGAAGGTCGGATTTTTCCGTTAGAAGGTCGATTCTCGACTTCTAAATGCTTTTGCCGACTTGTTGTCGTATCCTTCCAACTTCTGTGCGGTCACTTCCGACTTCAGCTCGAGGTCGGATATCCATGTCCAAATTCGGAGGTCAGCTATTTTCCGACTTCCTCAAGTCGGAAAAACTTTGTGTTTTATCCGACGAAAGGCCAAGTTCTTCCACTAGGAGGTCGATTTCGTACTTCTGGTTGATTTTCCGACTTGTTGTCGCTTACTTCCGACCTCCGTCTGGTGGTTGTCGACTTCATTTTTGGGAACTCTGTGCGTTCGGCTACAGTTGGCCGGGTCTTCGTTGTTTGGACATCCTTCGGTCAGTGCTGACTGGCAGAAGGATGTTCAGCAGCACAACTCCGTTCCTTCTGTAATCTCTGACGTGAACTCCAGGTCGGATCCGAGCTACTGTTGAGGTCGGTCAATCCGAATAACTTGCTGCAGGGTCGCCGAGTCTTGCGAGGTAGGAGTTCCTTGGCATCTGTTGGCCGGTTGACTGGCGTTTCATCATGCACTGCGCTCGCTCGCAACACTAAGGGTCTTTGTGGCCCCGGTTGACAAGACGAGCTCTTTGGTTCAAACTTCATGCACATGCAAGTCCCTGAGGTCGTCAAATCTGTTTCTTCCGTTCTGTTTTGTCGCGAACCTGTGACGCCTAGCCGCTTCTGTTGGGGGTAGACGACTCACGTCCACGAGGGGAATTTTCTTTGCCGCTGACAAAGGCAATGCTGCCACTTTTGTTGCGGCCGCATGGTCTTTGTCAGCGGGGTTTGTTCTAAGGGTGCAGATCGCGTATTCTAACACGGTCCGCCTAGGATGTTCCATTTGAGACATGGGGGGAAGCAGGTCGCGGCGGAGTCGTTGGTACACCAGTATCCAAATCACCGTCGCTGTTCCTCTTCAGGGAATGGCAGCACGTTCAGAGACGCGCGTAGTCGTGGTCACCGGTGAATCGGCTGGTTTACCCGATGTCGCCCGGGGGAGACTGCGGTTGATCTCCAGGTACAGAGCCTGTAGGTCTGGATTCAAACGGAGAATCCGGTTGAATTGCCACGTAACTACTGCCAGCTTCCATCCATTCTCCATAGTCGACTTCTGTCGGTCGGCTACCATACTCGATCGATCTTTGTGGTCGTCTAAAGGTAGCGAATCGTGGCTTTAGCGATCTGCGTCGTTGCAGGTCGAACAGTTTGGGTTTCCAAAACCGGTCTTTGTGATCGGCTTGCACAACCGACCTTTGTGGTCGACTTGTGCAGCAGTATCCATTATGTCTCCAAGTTATGGGCAAAGTACGAAGTCGACCTTTGTGGTCGGCTCCTGTACCTAGTCAAATCCGAGTCTTCCTGCGCTGTTGGCGGCTCGGCCGAAGGATTTCCGCTGTTTACACTGGTGAAGGCTGCTCGGCTACCCGATTCCGAGGTTGGCCACGGGTGCTCGGCAAACATGGCGTGGAACGCGCGCAGCGACGTGTTCCGCGCCATGTTAGCGTAATCCTCTCGGTTTCTTCTCCGGAGTCGGTTGGCCGGAGTAATCTCCATGTAACGTGGATTGGGGCTTCTGTTGGCTCCGATGGTCGCAGAACGTGGTTGACGATCTGCTTTGTTAGCAGATGTGGTTACGATCTGTTTTTGCCGTACTGGGGAACTGGGGTCGGTTGCCCAGTTCGTTCCAGAGGATTTCTTGGGGGACGTAACGGTACGGTGAAAGAACCGAAATACCCAGGTCTGACCACGCGTTTCCGGGTCCGACCAAAGAATCCGGCCGACTTGTGTAGTCGGTTTTCTGGCAAAGTCGTCGTTGACGTCCGCCGCGTACATGGTTGTTCGGTTTCCGTGAAAAGAACTGAAGAAAAGTATCCATTCCGAAGTCGGTTCTCGACGATGCTGTTTCTCAGCTAGACTGTTTCTCAGTCGGAAGGTCGGTTCTTGACCATGCCGTTTCTCGGCGTTAAGTTCCCATAGTTATTCCAAATGGGGAATCGAGTTCCGATGTGGGAACTCGACCTTAACTGAGTGGGACTTCGACGGGTTTATCGCCGCCGAAGTAATCTTCTTCTTCGTCATCATCCGGGCCAGGTCGGTTATGTGGCCGTATGTTTGGGTCCCTCGGTTTACAGGTCGCCGAGCCACTCCGTTGAGACATCTCGTCGGTCTCGTCTGTTTCCTGGCCTGGGCGCTCCGCTCTGCCCTTTCTCGATTCCTTGGCCGCTTGTTTTCGGAGCCGCAGCGCGTACGGTCGTGCGCCGGATGCTATGTCATCCGACATCCAAGGTTCGTAGGGCGACGAGTTAAATCCGCTAGGCAAAGTCTTCTTTTCGCGGTACCAGCTGATAAACCGAGTTGCGTCGTCGCTGGGATCTACGTGATCCTCACGAAAGGCATACTTTGTCGCATACCGTTCGTGGGTATACAGCAAGTCGCGCATCCAGACGGCGAGGATAACGCTTCTCATTGGTGTGCCAAGTTGGGCTACGAGGGTTTCCACAGCCGCGGGTATCGCTTCGTTGTTATACAGTCCGTATAAGGTGTAATGGCAATAGTAATTGCCGAGTCGAGCTGCGAAGATGAACCGCAGGAATGCCGTAACTCCATCCTGGGCCATGTCGACTTCTCCTTCCGGGAGATACTGGGTTAAATCCAGTGCTGCCCGAGCCGCGGTGATTACAAAGGCTGGGTGTGCGTTCGTGATGACGAACTGGGCAACACTCTCCAACTCGTCATGGGAGTATTCCCGAGCTCCTAGTTGGCTCGCACGTGTTCCATCCGGGCTATACAATGGTACATTCAGCAAGACCGGATCGGTCATTGACGGCAACGCGTTCGATCTGGTGTACGGGTGTTCAACATTCGGCGCTGTGTGCGCGTTCATGTTGAAATCGGATCGCCACTGATGTTGCTCGAACAGCGTTTGATATCCGGATCGGACGAGGAATTGACGAAGGTTTTCTACCATCCGCCAAATTTGTGGTCGGTAGCGTTCCTCGTAATTCATGACATTCATAATGTGGTTCGTCCGTTCAGTGGGATGTAGCATGACGACCTCGATTCCTTGTTGTCGAGCTCGATCATAGCGAGGGTCTTCTCGGATCGGCACTTCCACTTGCGGCAATTGTGCCATCTGGTCGGCTACGTCGACGTCCATTTGCTCTTGTTGAGCTTCCGGTTCAACTGGGGCTTCGGCCGCCGGTTCCACTTGTTGGCCTTCCGGCTGCTGATCGGGTGGGATGAAATTACGTTTCGACTTATTTGTTAAGTCGACCGTAAGTCCGATTCCTGTTTCTCCAGATCCGGTTCGTTTCCCTGGTGGAGCTCTAGTTGGCTCCTTCCCAGCTTCACGGATAACGGCTCGTTGCGCTTCGATTCTGTCTCGAAGATCAACTGGGCCGATCCGGTGTCGAAGGTCGTGTCCTGCAAGATTCTTGCTGGGTCGGCGCTGCTGTTGTTGAGCCGCCGGTTGAGTCCGGTTTCCGGGCTGGGGGATCTGCTGGGGAACAGTTGGACGAGCCTGAGTGACTACTGGCGTTGCCCTATGTGGGATTGCCATCAACTGTTCCTGAGTTGCCGGTGTAAAGGTAACTGGCTGTTGAGTTCCGTCCGGCATGTTCATCATCATAGTTAACGAGGCGCCCGTCATTGGTCGGTGTGGATCTCCGACGAAGACGTCGCGTATGGTAGGAATGAGTTCTCCGACCGTCGGGAGACCCTGTGTGGGTGTCTGTACCCGAATTTTTATTTCCGGTTCGTAATCGGTCGGTGGGGGATGGACCTTCATCGAGGCAATTCGTTTGTCGACCTCTCTGATCTTCTTCTGGTCCTCTAATTGACGGTTAGCTTCTTGCAGCTGGCGGTACTCCCACAGTCTATCTGTTAAGACTGGTGGGACGGTTCCTACCCAACCTGGGTCCCGACTTCGTTGTCGTTGGATGACCGATAGGTTGTCCTGCTCATGGGCCTGTAGCTGGTCGACCAAGATTTCGTTCCGAGCTATGTACCGGTATGCACTCAGGTTTCCAGCGACAACATTAATGTAAAGTGCCGCTGCCTGAGCTCGCATCTGCGCTCCAGTACCGGTAACTCGTTCGTTGGTAAAGGAAACGATGCATCCCGCGCATGGCAATCTGTTGTTGTCCCGTGTCGCGTTATCCCTGCACTGTCGGCAGTCCTCCGTATAAGCTTCCGTACGAGTCTGTCAAAATAAAAGTAAGCGAACCGTTTCTCGGTTGCATCCTATAAGTTACACCCTATGATTACTACGGTCGGGCCAGGTCGGTTCTCGAACTGGTCCAAGACGCCTTTGTGGTCGTCTAATGAGGTAAGTCGACTTCTGTTGGTCGATGACGCCTGTGTGGTGTCAATGGGGGAAGGTCGGTTATGCCTCTCACCCAACGCTTTGTGCGTTTCTTCATTCCCGTGTGGGTACTTCTGGCGACCCGAGCCGACTTGCTTGGTGCGAGTTGGCCAACTCGGTCGATTGTGCCGGGGTAGGTCGTTCCTTCGGTAAATGTCCATAGCGATGGGTTGAGGGGTTTAAGGCGATAAACCGTTGACCGCCTTGGGTTTTGTCGGTATTCGTGGCAAATTGTTGTTGGTGGAGTGCCTTTGATATGACGAATTCTAGTTCGTCATCCAGGGAATACTTCTTCCGTCCGGCAACTGCGTCTGGTTTGGCCTTGTATTTAGGGTCGACCAACTGCGGTTCCACTGATGTCCACTGGAACTCAAACCGCGCTATGAGTTGATGGAGTATTTCTCCGCGGGTAAGTCCGTCGGGGTGCCAGGACATCTCCATGCACGCTTCTATAGCGTGTATCCATCCTTCATATGTTGAAGGAGCCGGGTCTTTCTTCGCCGGTGGGAACTCATAGTACATCCGCTTTCCGCTGGTGTATGTACGTATCAGCTTCCCTGCATGGTATCCTAGGTCGCAGTAATGTCGGACGTTGTTCTGGCTAAGTTGTCGCCAATCGCCTGTCTCATCTACCTTCCAGTGTTGGAGGAGTTTGAAGGCGATCCTTGGTGTGGCGAACTTTGGTCCACGTGTATCCAAGGCCTTCAGGGCGGCGAATGTGTACATCCACCCGGCGTCATATTCCGAGACGCTCGGCTTGGGTTTCGAGGCCGATTTAATGCCGGTGTACTTCAACCTAACGTTGACCAATGGGGGAATATCGTCTGGTAGGACTTCTATCATGTCGTCATGGAAGTCCGAGCGAAGTGGCTGGTGGTCGGAGTCGGGCGTCAGTGGTACTCGTTTACCGTACTGACGGGGAACGTATACTCCGCCATCATCTTCGTTACTCTTGGAATCGTCAGCCTTGTCGCCGCTATCCTTCTCTTCAGGTTGTTTGTCCGGTATCTCCGGTTCAGCCTCGTGTTGGGGTGCCGAGCTCGACGGTGGTGGAGGTTTACCGTTCCCGTCGTCATCGTCGTCGTCATCCCTGGGTGAGCCATTTCCAGGTGTTTGGAAATCCTCGTCGTCATCGTCGTCTTCGGTTTCTTCCTCGGACGACGAGATCAGCTCGGACGACTTTGGTTCCTTTTTCTTTGCCGGCTTAGTCGACTTTTTCTTAGTCGACTTGGACTTTCCCTTCTGTTGGGTCAAGTCTTCCGGTTCCGGCGAAATCTCCATCGGCGAGGGCGGTGGAAGTGACTGTACGTCCTTCGGTATAAACCGTCCCTTCGCACTCCGAGTTGGTTTAGCTGTACTTGCTCGTCCCGCCGGAGCCGATGCCGTGCCGACGTATGTTGTCGGTTCGTGCGGTGCTCGAGGTCGGGTTAAGGCTTGGACCCGTCTTTGTGACGACTGTGCAGCCGTACGAGCTATATGCAGCAATTGGGCTGCGTCTTCCGACGGTTGTTCGTTGGAGTCGCTGTATTCTTCAGTCGGTTCCGTGCCTGCCGGAGGCTTGTCTGTGTTGACATAGGACATCCGGAGGTTGAATTCACGCCGATGTTGTTCCGGTATGAAGTTCGGCACGGTATACCGAACAGGGACGTCGCGTTCCGCGTTTGTCGTCTGAAGGGTATGTGCGGCGACCAGTTCTTCTATCCGGCCCTCGATATGGCTGATAATGTCGTCAATGTTACCCTTCTTGTCCATGTACATCACGTTATATACGCGGGCAATTTGGACCAGGTTGGATCCACGAGGGTTCCGGATGTATCCAATGCACCGTGCAATTCTAGTCGGTGTGTCGTCCGCGTTTCTTGCTGCTGCGCTTTTAAGTGATTTTATGAGGTCCGGTTGGATCAGCTCAGCCATCCGTCCCCATTGTCGGTGAACGGCGACTGCTAGTCCGAAATCCAAAGTCCAGGCGACGATCTGCATCATGAGTTGATGCGTCAACCATGTTCCGGTTTCGCCTCCTGCTTGGATGTTAGTGGACAAGTCTCGGACCAGAGACTGATAAATGTCCACGCCATTTTCCTTGGCGTTTCGGATGCTCCGGACGACTTCCACGTGGACGCGTACGGTGCGGATTACCGTTTCAACCGGGTCGTCCGGCTGCTCGTCCGGCAGGCGTTCACGTATGTCGTCGGGGGCTGGCCACTGTGATTCGTCAGTGTCCGCTCCGTGGTTGAACATTTCTTTCAAGTCGCCTTTGAATCCCTCATAAGGATCACCTTCTCCATGGTCGGATATTGAGTCCTTGTCTTCAATGTCCGAGATCTGGTCGGATTCCACATCGGACTGTTGTTTGGATGTTGAAGGCTGAGGTTGTTCGGGCGGGGTCGGTGGTTTTGGTGGATTTCGTAACCGACCTCCTGAAGTCTTAGCTGGCTTTGTGCCTGCTCGTTGCATGACTTCTTGGAACTTTCGTTCTACCGCCTCCTTGTCGTGCGGTTCCTGTGCCTTCTCCTTCTGCTCGGTCCTTTGTGGGCCGGCATCCGAAATATCTAAGTCATCAGACGACTTGTGTCGTTTAGCCGGGTTAGGCTTCGGTGTCTTGACCGTAGAATCCGACTTCGGTTTGGTCGGTTCTTTAGCCTCCGACTTTACAGGTTTCTTCTGTGTTTCCTTTGGTTGCGGCTTGGCAGACTGTTTTGCTGCTTCCTTCTTGGCCTTCCGTTTATCCTTGTGGGACTTCGCGGAATTAGCCGAGTTGATGACCCGCATATCCGGATCGTCGTCAATTTGGACAGAAGGTTGTCTGATTGGAGGGGGAACTTTCATCTTGACGACAGGTGGCTGTACCGTCTTCTTAGTCGGCTTGGGTTCCGGGGCGGTGACTTTCTGTGGAGTCGTTGTAGCCGCTTGTAGGGCTTTAGGTCGGCTCCTTTCCGCTCGGTAATGTTCTCCCATACGTTTCATGACGTCGGCCATCTTTTCGGTAAGTGGTCGTGGTCACGCCGAGCTTCCGTGGTGTTTCCGACTATACTGGCACGTCGGATTCTCAGCGAGTGCCAGAGTTCCCTATCCTCCGGGTGTGCCATGTCGATGCAGGCATCCTGTTCCGACCTCGTTAGGTCCTTTACATGTTGTAGGGCTAGGTCGTCGTGAAATTCCCGCGACGAGTCCTGAGGTGGTTTCTCCTTAGCCGTACTTCGTTTGGTCGGTATGTTACCCGACCCGGCCGTCGACTCGTTCGTTCGAGACTCGTCTATTGTTAGACGTAGGCCGGAGTGAACGGAGGTCGGTTCGTCCCTTTGTGGTGGCGTTTCGACCGTGGTTCCGACTCGCGCTTCCGAGGGGGATGTTGTGTCCATCTCTTCCTCGGTTTTCTTCGGTTTTGTGGGTGTATTCCGAGGTGAGAACCTAAGTGGTTTCTCGATCGTCGGTTGACTTGGCAGCTTGGTCGGCTGGGATGCTGATCGGGTCGGCGAAATCTGCTTAACCGGCGATCTACCGCGTTTTGGTGTAGATCCCTTAGCTGGTTCTGCTACCTTTTGTTTAGTGGAGTCGTCGGAGTCATCGTTGTCCGCATTCTCCTCTTCTTCACTACTATCCGACATTGTTATCGGAATCTTCTCGGTCACCTCTTCTCCGGGCCGAGGTTGAATTTCCAATGTGTAGGCACCCGGGTTGATGCTCGGATTGCGGAAGCGTTGAATTGTCTGGATCATGTTCGTATCCAGCGGGAGTTGTCGTAACTCCTGTTTCCCGCATCTTAGAGTGACCAACCGTCTGAGGACTTTGTCTCTGTCCTGAATTGTAGCATGGATCTTCTGGGCCATCTGAGTCTGTTGCTCTTCTGTCATGGTCCGATCTCGGATACCTCCTTGAAGTTGTGCTTCGTAGAGTATCCGTTGAAGGTCCAGCGTCTTAGCTTGGCCGACTAGCTTCTTATGAACGGCCGGTGTGAACAAAGCCTTTGCTCCCATCACTTTCCGTGACGGGCTCGGCTTCTCTTCGGCCGGTGGTAGGGAAGACGGAGTCGCCTTCAAGACTTCCAAGAGTTGTTCCTTGGTCCTGGCTGGTGGTGGCGACTTCGACGGGAAGAGCCGCCTGCGTGGTCCATGCTCTTCGACGTTACCCGTCGGTTTTGGCTTCCGTGCGAATTTTGGCGAGTTCGATCCGCCTGGTTGGAGGATAAGTCGACCATCAGGTGTTCGTTCACTCTGCGGTTCTCTTTGTGAGAACCCAGGTAACGTTGTAGGCCGTTCCAGGGGCGTAGGTCGGGTTACTTCTGTTGTTCCGACTTCCTCCGAAGTATCCATCGGTTCATCATCACCTTCAAGTGGTGGTACTGGTACTTCGTCCATCGGCTCGTCTTGGTGACTCACCGGTGGAACTACCTGTGTCGGTTTGACAGGTTGTACCTTTGGCTTCTTGGCTGATGGTGGCCTCTTCGATTTCTTCTGTTCCTCCGCTTCTTTCCGTTTATAGAAGTCGTCTACGAAGGACTGAATCATGGCTACCAATGTTTGTAGCCGTTCCTGGTTCTTAGCCGACCAAACTGTTGTTGGTCGGAGGATGAATCGGGCTTCCTTGGTGTTGTTCTCCAAGTGTCCGAGGTTAATGTCGATCTGACAATACTGTGGACTCCGCTGGTCGGTTTCGTCCATCATTTTTCTCAGTTCGACGATAACGGCGTCCGCTCGCAGTAACTGTGTGTTAACTGCTTTTATCCATTCAAGGTTGGGTTTGGCTGGTGGGGCTGGAGGTGGAAGTCGAACGGAGTCGAAAGTCGGTTTCCGAGCCGTCTGGATCTTTGTGATCCGAGGCGACCGACCTTCAGTCATGGCGTTTGTTACCACGCTGGTCGACTTTTCCTGTTCTTCGTTCCGTTGCTTCTCCTCTTCGTACTCGTTTACCCTGGTTTCCAACCATGAAGTAGTTCGGATAAGGTGTTGTCGAGTCCTAGTCGTTTGTGGGGCGTCCGGGTGACAAAGTCGTCGTATAAACCGAGCGTTGTTTCCCCATGCCAGGATGTCTCGATCCAAGTCGTTAGCTTCTTGGCTATTGTCGACGCAAAAGCTTCTGCGGGCCCTCATCTCTGTGATGAGTTCCGCTACTCTAGCCAGTAACTTGGCTATATGTGGCGCGACCGTGCTCGGCAACTCGTCAGTGTCCGGTATGGCTTCCATGATCCGAGCTTCGGTGGCCGGAGACATGGGCCGGTCGGCCATTTCCATCGGTTTCGGTTGAGTCAGGCCTGCCGTCGAAGTTGGTTTGAGTTGAATCCGAGCTGTCGTCGAAGTCGGCTGACTCGAAGTGTTCGACTGTTGCGAACCGGGTGCGCGTCGTTCCGCTTCTTTCCGATGTTGTTCGAGTTCTTTCCGCCGTAAAAGTTCAAGGTCGACTTGCAGGTCTTGAATGTGCATCTGGGAAACTCTAATCTGGTCTTCGATTGCCGTCCGAATGTTACGGATGGTCGGATCTGTTCCGTCCATATTATCAACCTGACGTTGCAGGCTGTCGGCAATCCTCTGTGTACGAGCCAGTTTGTCGTTGAGGGCTGTCCGCTGTTCTGCTAGTGTGGGCTCTAGCGGTTGTTGCGAAGTGGTCGGTTGCGGTTGAGTGGAGGTCGGCTGAACCCTTTGTGGGTTAGCCTCGAGGATTTTCCACAAGTCTTCGACCCGCCTTGAGCAGATGTTGTACTGCTGATCCAAGGCATCACGCATCTGTTTCTCCATAGCGTTGTTGGGGTCGAGCTCCCGGAGTTGTTTTCCGAGCTTCTCCATCACTTCGACCGCTTCTCGATACTGATCTTCGACCTCGCCGATGTTGACTTCTTTTTGTTCAACTACTTCGGTGAATGGGAGTTCAACGTCGAGTCCGACTGATGGGACTGGGGAAGGTGTTCTCTCCCGAGCTGGTACTGGCGGTCCCGCTTTGTTCGGGTCGGCCAAGTACTGTTTGACGTGCTCAATCACCGACTGAAGTGCCTCAATTAACCGGTCTCGGTTCGGACCTGGCGGTGGGATTTCCCATGAGCCTAGAGTATCGGCCCAATCCAACTCGAGTCGTAATGCTCGGTCGATCCGTTCGAGGTCGGTTTCCTCTTGTTCCGTTAGGGTTCCACTAAGTCGGTGATAGTAAATATCAGCCAAGTCTTGTCCAGCTTGACAAATTATATCCATGTTGGCCGTTAAGTTTTCCATCGGTGTGGTGCCGACTAGAGTCATCACCGCTGTCGTAGTCGGTGCTGCTCGGCGAGGTGACGACGGCGACGGAATCCGTATTGTGTATGCGGGTTCCGCGTCGAGGATCTCTGTGATTCGTTCGACTACCGCTCTGAGTTGTCGTTCATCGACCTCGGTCGGTTCGTCTTTCATAATTAAGTGATCGGCTCTTTTCAGGTAGGCATTTAAGTCATTCATCTTCTGCCTTGCTACCTTGAGCGTTTCGGCGTCGGTTGGTGTCTCGTTGACGAAGGATCTCTGGAGGTGATCCAGTAGATTCCATCCATCGCCGATTATGGAAGCCATTTTCTCCCTGCGGCTTTTCCGCATTGCCGAATGCATTTCCGCCGCCGATGAGGTCGACGGTAATGCGTCCGAGGTCTCCGTGTCGGAGTCGGGTAGTCGGCTTTGACTTCGGCTGTAGTCCTTTGGCCGGTTGATAGCGTCCATCGCAAGTTGAAAATGAGCTCCCGGTTCGGCTACACCTGGTTGTATCAGGTTTCTCAGCAGTTGTATGTGAGTGTCGAACTCGGAGGCTATCTTCTGCCCGTTCGGTTCGATTCCTCTCGCAGCGCGTCGCCGAATTCGTCTCAGTGCGCGTTCCGCCTCTTTTATGGCGCTTTTGGCGTAGAGGATCGTCCTGTCAGGTGAGGTGTTCGACGTTGCGGCCT
This sequence comes from Paramacrobiotus metropolitanus, assembly GCF_019649055.1. Lineage (NCBI taxonomy): Eukaryota > Metazoa > Tardigrada > Eutardigrada > Parachela > Macrobiotidae > Paramacrobiotus > Paramacrobiotus metropolitanus. The sequence goes on along the minus strand of NW_026570284.1, from coordinate 311,041 downwards.
GTGTGGTCGTCGTCGATAGCGTAGGTAAAAGGCTTCGATGCTCCTCGTTGAGCTTGGATAGTAGCGCGACTCCCGGCTCAGTTAGCCCTATGTGAGCTATGAGATCGTTAATTTTCCGAACTGGATCTAAGTCAGTGGGATTCTGGATTCCATTGGCTATTCGTCCATAGATGGCTTGGAGGGCTTCTTTGCCGTCGAGGATGGTTTTCCAGACCTCTGTCGTCTGGTCATCCTGTCCGATCTGAAGTGCCATAGCATGATACCGGAGCTGGGGAACCTGTTGTTCGGTTCCACCCGTCTGGCTCTGGATTATCTGTTGGATCCTTCGGTAATGCATGTTCAGTCGGACGGCTTGGTCATCTGTCGTTATCCCGTCACGTAGTTCGAGTAATTGGCGGGCGACGCGCAGACTTCGGTGGAGGTCGTTAACTATCTGAGCTCTGTTGGCGATAGCTGGTAAGTCTCCGCCTTGCGTCATCCTTATGCTGTCGAGGATTCGATTTCCGACCTCGATGGCGGCCCGTACGTCCGTTATTTGAGGCATTGGTATGGCTGACGACCTCCGTTCCGCTGCTTCCAAGTTTTGGGTCAGGTGGTGATGCTGGTCGATGCGGTTTTGCGCATTCTGCATCCTTGTTCGGATGACGGTCAATTCTGCCATCGTTGTTGGCAGTCCGGTAGTCAAGTATGACTGAAGTTTCGTCATGTAATCACGAATGACTTTCCCGTTGTGTTCGAGGGCTAGCCATTCAGTGGTTCCGGCCTGTGTATCGTCCATGACCGCGCCCATTCGTTCCACAACTATTCCAGCCATTCTTAAGAATGCCCGTAGCTCCTGCAGTGTTGGGAGCGGGGATACAGGTAGTCCTTGTGGGACCTGCTGTGTCGGCTGCTGGAAAGCCGGAATCTGGATTGGTAACAATCCTTGGCCTACGTTCACCGTCATCATCGGTTGGGGTTGGCTTGTCGGGACGGCCGCTGGTTGGGTCGTCACCGGTTGGAGTGCTCGGATTTCGTTCTCTTGCTCCATGTATTTCTTTGTCCAGTGGTCAATCAGTTCGAGATTGCTCTGAAAAATTCGGTGGTGATGTTCCTTAGTCGGATCGAGTGTGGGCAGGCGTTGCTTCGCCTCGTCGATCCTGTGGAGGTATTCGTTGCGTTTTTGCGCTAAAGCATCCAGCCGAGCCAACCGGATTTCCTCGTCAATCACCGCCTGTGTGGTCGGTGCCGAGACTCCGGACGAGCGCAAGTTTCGTTCCTCGGCCCGTATCTTCCTTTCCAGGTGAGCGGCCTGATCGGTACGTTGTTGTTCCTCCCGGCCTATTTTTCCTAGCTCGGCAGTGTAGTTGTCCGTTGTTTGGGGGAGCCTTGTGTAACTCATTCTGAGTTTCACTGCCTCCTTCATAGCCTCCTCCTTCTGGACACGGAGTTTTCCGATCTCTAACGACGGTGTTCGGCCAGGCACTTGTTGGCCTGCCGAAGTCGACGGAGTTGGCTGGGACGTCGGTACGACAACCTGCGTGGTTATCGAGGAAGGGTCTGGTTCTGGGTCTCCCAGTCTCTGGGCTACATTCCGGGCTACTGCCTGTTGGCAGATTCGGAGAGACTGTTGTTCCCTCTCGTAGAGCGTCTTGTTGGTCTCATTCAGCCGTGTCTCGTTGAAGGAGAGCTGATTCAATAGTGCCGCTCGATAGTCGGCGTGGCTTGGATCCATCTGCGAAGTCTGCGTCAACGCGTGGCTAATCGTGTCTATGTGAGCACGAGCCAGTTTTGCTTGTTGACGGAGTTCCTCGTCAGTCCTTCCGTTGGTGTTGATTTCTTGGACAACCGCATAAGGTGGAGGCATCGATGTTACGACCTGTGTGGCCGTCGTCGAAACAGGCACTTGTTGGCTCTGTCCTCCGACCTGGTTTCGGTGCTGATACAGCCGATTCAATAAGTGGGTCGTCGCGTTCGGATCCATCCAGGAACTTTGTTGTCCAGGTGGTCGAAGATGAGTCGGCGAAGTCGGTGGCGTGAGCAATATTGGCCTTGGTGGCGAAATTGTGCCATCCGGAGTGATCATGCTGATCGTTGCGATTTGTGGGGGCGGCATTCCCGACGTTGGCGGGATTGATGCAAATCGCATCGCCGGTGGGGTGTATGGAAAACTACTCGGCGCCAGTGTGGGCGTCGTGTAGATCGGGCCAGCCATGTTAGCCATTCCCGGCGCCATTGTGGGCACCATGTAAATCGTTGCTGGCGTGTTCGCCATCCCTGGCACCATTGTCGGTGTCGGGTAAACTGCTCCGGTCATCACTGTTGATGCCGAGCTGGTCGGTCGGCATCGGCGAACTATTGTTGTCGGTGCCGACCACTGATGCGGTGGCATTTGACCATGTGGGTCGGCTGCCGTTGCCGGAGTCGTCTGACTCGTTCCAGTGCCGAGATTCCACAGGCAGCCTGTGTTATCGACTGCTGTGTTCGGCGGCAAAACCTGTGGCGGTATCGCTCCGCGTTGGGGCCCGACCGTAAGACCTGCTAACACATTAGCTGTTAAGTTAGCACTAGGATTATCTACCTGCGGTAAGGGCGTCTGTGTGGCCGACCGCGAGTTGTCCGATCGCGATGTCGAGCGATGAGTCGGGTAGGGCTGTGATCGGTTCGATCCGCTGCCACTACGTCCGCTGTCAGATCCGCTGGAAGGTGGGTCGTGTCGGTGACGGCCTGACATTGTTGCTTGCTGTCAAGGAAAGGAAATACGGCGCGTTAGAATTCTACCAACTCCCGTACATTCAACTGAAGATGTTCCGGTCAACTGAAGAGATTCCATTTCGACACCAAAGGTCCATCTATACCTAGCTACTGTTAAGCTACCTAAAACTTATTCTAAGTTTTACACCTATGGCCCTATGACTGAGTCTGTGCTGTGGTGACTGCTGTTTTAGGTGTCTTGGGTTTTGCTGTTTTGATTGGTTTCTCCGAGTCGGCCCGTCCTTCGGTAATTCGTTCGAGGATTTCCTTATGGGCTTCGTCTTCAGCGACTTCTGTTTCTTCCAGCATCTGTTGTGCTGTCAGCCTCGGTTTTTTAGCTGTCCCGTACTTCCGTTTCGGCTTAGTCAGTTCGACTACCTGGTTGGCTGCTACGACTTCCGTGGTCGGCGCCGATGTACTAGGTAAGTCGACCTTCCGCTTCGTGTACTTGCGCTTTGGCTTGGTCGGTTGGACTGCCGAGTCGGCTACGACGACCTCTGTGGTCGGTGCCGACGAGTCGGTTTTCTTCACCGTTCTCTTCTTCCGAGCTGGCTTAGTTGCCGATTTCGGTTCCTCTGTTGGTTGGTTGGCTGGCTGGACCGGCGTTTCCGACTTGTCATCCGGCTTCTTCGGCTGCTCGGTGGTCGACTGAGCTTTGTGCTCATCGACTTCCTCCGAGGTCGGTGCTGGGTCAGCTGCTATCACTGTCAATGCAGGTGTCTCGAAGTCGGTCGGAGGTTTCTTCCGAGGTCGACCTCGCTTGTTCTTCGCCTTCGGTTCGGTTTTATCCGCGTCATTGGTCGGATCCGAAGGTTTTTCGACGGTTTCTTCCGTTTTCTTCTTCGGCTTCCGAGTAGCTTTCCCTTCTGTCGGGTCGGCTACCGGGCCAGTTGACCGAGTTGCTGGTCGACTTGTTTCGACTCGGCAATGTTTAACTCGGTCGACGGCTACCGTGTCTTCACGTCCGTCTTCGCATCGGAGGAGCAAGTTGTTTGGGCCAACGTAGTTGATGACCGTCCAAACTCCGTCATAGCGTTCCTTCCGAGCTGGGTCCTTGGTCGGGAATTCCACCGTTACCTTGTCCCTCGGTTTGAAGGTCGGATTCGACTTCTTCTTGTTGTAGTGCTCGGCATTTCGTTCGAATGCCTCATCAATGTTGATGCGAGCAATCTCGTGCGAGCGCTGAAGTCGTTCTTTTATCCGTCGGATATATTGTTCCTTATCCGTGAAGGTTTCCGGTGTATTCGTTCCGGCCACTATGTCCTGTGGCATGGTCATTTCTCGACCATACAGCATGTAGAACGGTGAGAACTTAGTCGCGGCATGGACGGCTCGGTTCATTCCGCAGACGACGTAATCCAAGGCTCTGTGCCATCGGTGTCCGTCTTTTACATCGCAGAACTTCCTGATTCCGTCCCAAATCGTTTGCATTTGCCGTTCGACTTGTCCTTGTCCTTCCGGATGATGGGCCGTTCCAAGCGTATGTTGGATGCCGAAGATCCGTGCGACCTTAGCGAACATCTTCGCCGTGAAGTGTGTCCCTCTGTCCGAGTGGATGAAGGTCGGCATTCCATACTTCAGTAAGACGTCCTTGACGAAGAACCTTTCGAATTCTCTCGCGGTGTTCGTCTTTGTTGCCCGGGCTATGGTGAACTTCGTCAGCTGGTCGGTTACCACTGCGATGTACTGGTATCCCTTCGTCTCCGTTCGAGGGAGAGGACCTTTGAAGTCCGCGTATATGCGATACCAGGCTTCACCGACTTCCATCTTTTGGAGTTTACCGGGTGGTGGGCGTCGTTGTTTGTTCGTCATGATGCACTGTCGGCATTTCTCGATATAGGAGATGGCGTCACTGTTCATCCTTGGCCAGTAGTAACGCAACTTTAGCGCTTCGATCGTCTTTTCCCGTCCGAAATGGTTTCCGGTTTTTCCAGCATGGAGCGATCGGATGATTTGGTTGCGCATGAAGAGTGGTACGACGAAGCACCGTTCCAACTTTGTGTTGATGGTCTTTAATCTGTACAAAACTCCTTTCGCCATCTGGTAATGTTCCAGATGTTGCGACTTATGGTCAAGGTTCTCTGGGTGTTCCAGTTCGTCAATAATTTTGCGTAGTTGTGGGTCTCGCAACTGCGCTTTCCGAAGTTCCACGTTCGGTTCGGGTGGAGGTGGAAGTGTCTTTTCGACTTCCAACTCCTCGTCTTCCGCCGTGTTGACGGTTCGAACTGTCGGTTCCAGTGTCTCCGGTGCCGGGATGTTTATGACTCGGACCTCTGTGGTGCTCAAGTCGTCCCAGTCAGTTATGACGCTGCATCCGGGGAGGACCGGTGGAAGGGGGATTTTGGGTGGTTCCTTTACGTCCCTTTTCCTTTTCTTAGAGGCGTTCGCTTTCAGGCGTCGAAGGGTCCGAATTGTGCAGACTTTAACTTCGTCCTTGAAGTCCTCGAAGTTGGGGACTTGGTCCAACTCTTCGTGTGGATCTTTGTCGTCACTACGTTCGAGTGGCCATCTCGACAGGGCGTCCGCATTGTCGCAGAAAACTCCTGGCTTATACTCGATGGTTATGTCCCGTCCTTGTAAAGCCAGTGCCCATCTCGTTAGTCGAGGATTGATGCCAGGTCGGTTCGACTCGCATCGGAGCAGATTCTGCAGTGCTCGATGATCCGTTCGTACAGTAAATGGTCCGTGGTCGATGAAGTGCTTAAATTTCTGCACCGCCCATACCACAGCCAAACATTCCCATTCGGTAACTCCATAGTTGAGTTCCGGTCCACGTAGGACTCGACTGGCGTAGGCGATTGGGTGGTCGTCTTGTGAGATCACCGCGCCATGTCCGGCTCCGCTTGCTTCACATTCGATGACGGTCTTTTTAGTCGGGTCGAACTTCGCCAGTACAGGTGCTTCTGTTATCGCCTTCTTGATGTCGTTGAACTCAGCCGTGTGGGCTTCCGTCCAATCGAGCTTAATGTTTTTGTCCTTCCGGAGGAGCTCGTACATTTTCGATGTTTTCTGAGCGTATCCTTTGATGAACTTTCGATAGTAGTTGGCCAGTCCAAGGAACGACCTGAGTTGCCGTTCGGTTCTCGGGCAGCTTTGTTCTGCGATACAGGCCACTTTCTCATCATCGGTTTGGACTCCGTCCTTGCTAAGCACGTGTCCGAGGAACAGCAGTCTGTCCGTTCCAATCTCGCATTTGGAGGGTTTGACCGTGAATCCAGCATCGCGGAGGCATTCGAGAGTCGCTCGGAAAGCCTCAAGGAAGTCTTCGAAGGTTTTTCCGAAGAAGATGATGTCGTCAATGTAGGCGAACACACCCTTCTTCCGAGCTGATGCTGTGATTTTATCCATATGCATTTGGAAAGTTGCTGGTCCGTTGCAGACTCCAAACGGCATACGGTTGAAGCGCCACATGCCTTCGGGTGTTACGAAGGTTGTGTAATCTTTGGATTGTTCATCCATTGGAATTTGCCAAAAGCCGGACTGACAGTCTACCTTGCCGTAGTATTCCATTCCGGCACATCGGTCCAGTAGCTCGTCCGGGTTCGGTAGTGGATAATTGTTCTTCTTCGTGACGGCATTCAACTTGATATAGTTGATGCAGAAGCGTGTTCCTACCGTGCCGTCTCCGTTTCGTTTTGCGGCTAAGACGACGGGGAAGCTCCATGCAGCCGATGACGGTTCGATGACTCCTTGGTCGAGCATCTCCTGCACGTGTTTCTGGATGAATTCACGTCCCTTCCAGCTTGTCCTGGTGGGGTTCATCTTAATCGGTTGTGCACCTTGGACATCAATGGTATGTGTTACCCCTTTGACGTCTCCGTAAGGTTTCTTCGAGGTCGGGAATACGGTCCGGTAATCCCATGCAACTGCCTTCAGTTTGGCTAGTTGCTCGTCGGTTGAGTTTTTACCGAAGTTCATGGAGTCAATGATTCTTCGTCGCTCCTCCTGGGATTCGGCGTCTTCCTGCTCGACTTCAGCCGTGTTGACTCGTGCTTCTTCGACCTTCTGGTCGTCCGTCATCATGGTGAATGCTTCAGCTCGACCCATCGGTGCACCTTTACGTAAGGTTACTTCCCGATGAGTGTGGTTGGCCACCATGATGGTGAATCGTTTCCCATCATGTTTGGTTACGCCATCCATGAATTCGACTCCGTCTCGTTTGGGGTCGGATTCACCGAGGTACATCAATTTTTGGTCCTTGGATACCGGTACGTCCAGGACAACTTCTACCATAGTTACGGCTCGAGGGATGAGTTTGACTTTCCGTTGAGATCGAACTCCTGTTGCCTCGAAAACTTCAAATTGGGGTTTTGGCTTTACTTCCCGAGTCGGGGGCCAAGTCTTCGCCACTCTGTGTGGGAGTTCCCCTTCGACAAATTCGTTGTTGATTTCCGGTTCATAGACATCAGCATATTGCATATGTCCAAGTCGAGCACCTTTCTTCAGCACCCTCGTTTGGTGAGTCGCGTTCTGGATATTTATCCAAGCCGTGTCATTTGTCGGTCGGATGTCAATCTTGGCTTCAATTGGCCGAATAGGTCGGATTACCCGTTGTAGGGTGGAGAAGTAAATTGGTCTCCTCGGGTCCATTGGTTTGGCCGTCCGTACCTTGATCGAACATGTTGACCATGGTGGAAGAGAGACTCGTTCGCTGTTGAAGACGACTTGTCGGTCTAGCGCTTTCGTCTCTACATAAGAATCCAGCTTTAAATGGTGGACTTCTGGGCATTTGTTGTCCAGGTCCAACTCTTCTATCATCGTTACTTTGGCGACTCGTGCCTTCCATGTATTGAAATGCTCCGACTTCTGTTGGTCGGTTAAGTTAGCCAAGGTCGGTTGTTCGGTTGACAACTGCTGGACGACTATGGTTGGAGGTCGGAAATCGTCTTCCTCCGGTTTACCTCCTCCGAATTCCCACAAAGCCTTAAGTTGGTCGAGTTCCTCCTGTTGTTCGGAGTCGACTGGCTTGGGTTGTTCGGTTTGTTCCGGTTGCTCGACTATAAATTCTGTGTGAACTATAGTCCGCAATGCCGTGGTTAGTCGGACATCGTAGGTCGGTTCTTCATCCTCCGATGACGAATCGTCCGAGTCGTTTATGCTCGGTTTATCCGTCTTACAGTGTCGGACTGACGGGTCGAATTCTTCGTCGTCTTCTTCCTCGGATTCTTCCGAAGGTCGGTTATCGGAGTCGGTATCCGCCGAGTCACTCGTACTCTGTATGTCCGAGTCGTCCGACTGGTAATCTTCGTTTTCGACGGTTGTTCCGTCCTCTTGTCCGACTTGCGGTGTGTTACCGACTTCGACCTGTGTGGTCGTTCCGGCTTGGTCGACTTGCTCCGTCGGTTGGGTAGGTCGACTTGCTCCGTCCTGGTTCTCAAGGTCGGTTGGTTGTGAGCCTATGTCGCTCAACCATTGGATGCGCGTCTGTTGGGGCTTCCGAAAGCGGTCTACCTTCCGTTCTTGTTGCGGAGGTGACGGTGACGACGGTCTGTCGTCCGACCATGTTAAGTCGTGATGAGCCTTTATGGCCCGTACCACTCCGTCAATGTTGTCCTTGCAGATGGTACACTGATAAGGTTTATCAGTTTCCTCCAGGATTACGTCATCCTGGGGTTTCGGTGGGCTACTCGCGAAGTGTATTGTGGTCGGAGTATGCTCCTCTATTGGCGGTAATGGGTCGGGTACGTGTCGCGTTATAGCGGTGTCCTCGCCATACCGTTGCCAGAATGCAGTCGTTGACGATTCTCCGTGCAACTAAACTCGCTGCATGTAGGCAAAGAGTTGAAAGCCTAGTTCTTGGCAGGGCATTTCCAAAGGCCGTGGGACGGGAAGTCCGTATTCCATGTACTGTCGGTGGATCGGAATTCGTTCGTCTTCCCATTCCCATGCTTCGTCCTCTATGTCGTTCATGAGGGCGATTACAGGTTCACACGTTTGTTGTGCGTCCCGTATTTGCTCGTAAGTTACCGCTCCATTCTGTCGCAGAGTGGTCACCATCTCCAACGTCCGTTGGTCGAGAAAGTGTCGAGCTCCCGAGAACCAAGTTCGGTACCTTTGTTGTACCTCTTCTAAGTTCCGAGCATCCGCTTCAGCGGATGCCTCTGGTATCGGGATAGACTTTAGTACTGTCTTGGCCGGTCGTAGTGTGCCGGTGTTTTTCCGTCCTTCGTACGCTTCAATGGCGTTGTGCAGTTTAAGTTCCTCGAGCAGAGTCCGGTTGTTGTTCCGGCAGTCACGGCAAATTCGCGAAGGGTCCGACGGGTGATCAATCCGACTTATCCTTGCTTCACTTGGTAACTCGCCCGATGCCTCTGGTATCGGGATAGACTGCACTACCGTCGTTCCTACCGGTTGTTCCGTAGTAAGGATCGGTGTTAAGACGAAGGTAAATTTCGAATGCAGATAGTCGCATCCGAGCAGTACTGGGATGTCCGCTTCAGTCGGCTGGACGTGAAATGTATGGTGGCTAGTAAAGCCCTGCATTGTTACAGGTGCAGTACAGCAGTGAGACACCATGAAGGCGACTTGTCCGCCTACGCCGAGTATTTTGGTGTAATGTCCGAGGGGTTGCATTGTTAAACCGTTCCTCTCGCAAAACCGTTGTTCGATGAGCGAAGTTTCCGCTCCGGTATCAAGCATCGCCAGTGTGGCGTGGATCCGACTTGGATTTCGTGTGTCCAAGCTCGAACTGTTTTCGGTTTCTTATGAATTCCCTTCTCGAAGGTTACTTCCCGTATCGTTGGTTTGATGGGAATTAGTGACACCGGTCCGTGGTCGGCTGGCTGTTGAGTTGAACTCTGTGTAAGTTCGACTCCGACTTCATTCGCTTCCTGTACCTCAGGTCGGTTAGCTACTCCGTCCTCCGGTAATTTGGCGGTTCCGAACCGTTGTGCCTGAGCCAATATCCTTTCCTCTATTGAGTCGTCTGTTGGTCTCAATTTCGACCACATGTAGTCGATGTTGAGGAATGTTCGGGAGCTGGATATTGTCCTAACTGGTCGCTCTTTTGGCTGGAAGAGGTCCGCTTCTCCCGGCCGAGAGTAAACGGGTACCTGTGCTTCCAATGGGACTGTTTCCCATTCTTCGACTTCTCCTTCCGATTCTTCGGTGAGGTCGATGGCTGCCATTGTCGCAGCGTATCTATCCGTTGCGCGTGCGGATGATACATTGGGGTAGTTTCTGTTGCCCCGGTGCGTGAATCGGCGTCCCGGTCCTCCGCGTCTTGGGCATCGTCTGGCCTGCTCGGTTGAGTTTATCCTCACCGGCAATCCGGTCCAACTTCCGTGGCCGGGCCGTACTACGTCACTTTGTGTGACGGACGGCGCAGTCGCATTGTTTGCGCTGCTTAGGTCGGGCAATTCTTGCGTTCCGACCTCCGACGTTCCAGCGCCAAGTTGATGCGCTGGGTCGGTTGCCTGGAGTACTTGTTGTATTCCGGGCCAAGCTTCGACGGTGCCATTGTTGACGTACACGCCGAGCTGGGCAGCTAACTTCCGAGCTGCCTCTACCTCCTTTGTGGAGGTCGACATCGCTTTTGCGAAGTCGTCAATTGAACTGTTTTCGTTCAGTCCGAGTAGTTGGAGGATGGCTTCTATCTGTTGAGCGCCCTCCTCAATCGTTATGGGAGTATCCAGTTCGTTCCGGTAAATAAGCGGTTGGTTAGTCGGGTTATCCTTGTCCGGTGGTTCGGTCGGATGTTGGAGGTCGAATGAGTCACCGGAGCTCATCGACCTTGGGCGTTTCCCGGGGAGTTACTCCGAGCCGGCCCATTGTTGGGTGGCGTCGAGTTGAGCGACTGACGGGGCGGCAACGGTTCTCTGTATGCCGGGGAACCTTGTTGGTTCCCGCCGCTATTGTTGCGGTTTCCGCCATTCCCCTGGCCGGGCGACCGGTTTCCGTTACCGGGACTACCCGAGCCTCCTGCCTGTTGGCGTTGGCGCGGCGGCGGCACGATGTCCTTCCAGAAAGGATTAGCCGAGCCAACCGGGCCATTCGTCGAGTATCGGCGGTACCAGTCATCGTACCACCGAAGGTTCGGATTATTGTCCGAGCCATAGATGCAGCGCGACTCGTCATGGTTGTTAAACATGCAGTGCCTGCACCGGAAGGTCTTGTCCTTCGTCCACTGGAAGAAGGCTGCCTCCATCTTGTCGACATACGTTGTCCCTTGCCTAGCACTTTGTTGTGCCTGGGGAGGTCGGTTCCCTTGTTGGTTGCCGCCTCCGCTGCGGTTAGGGAAGTTCCCACGGCCGCGATTCCCGCCGCCGCGTCCTCTACCGCGACCATAACCTCCGCCGCCGTATCCTTGTGGAGGATACTGTCCGTATGCGGAGTATCCCTGGTTGGAGTTCTGTCCGTAGCCAAAACCTGTGTTGTTTTGGTTACCGCCCGAGGTATAACCTGGGCCGCCGTAGTTGTTACCGGGGGCTCCAGCTCCAAGTGCTGGGGGATTCGGATTTGCTGCTACCGCGCCTGCCCAAGTCGGTTGTTGGGCTGGTGCTTGTTGCACCGGTGGCGTCGGCGCCGGACTCAGTTGTCCGTACTGTGCCGTTGGGGTCTGATATCCCGGCATCATGTGTGGCTGATACACAGTCTGTTGTGGTATCGCCGGAGGTGAAGTCGGAACAGGTGCAGGTGTTGCTGCCCGAACTCTGGCGTAGTCGCTGTCACGCGATTTCCGCACCTCGTACATTTCCTTGCCGTTAACGAAGTCCCGCAGGTAGTCACGGAACTCGATCGGCGTTGCCGGCATCCTGATTTCCAGGGCCTCCCGTAGTTTGGGTTCGTGGATGTTTTCCCTGAGATGATATAGTATCATCTGATCGGTGACGGTGGGGACTTGGGACTTCATGAACATCATCGCGTCGTAGTATTGTTCCGGCGTTTCTTCGCCGAAACGGAATATCCGTTTATTGATTCGCGATATCATGTTCACCTCCTTGTTCTTGTCCGCAAATCGCTGTTCGAATTTGGTCAGCCATAAGTTGACTGGCCATCCGCCGATTGGTTCTCCAGCGGCTTCGAGGGTATGCCAATGTTCCGCTTGGCCATCTAGTTGGGCTACCAAGTCGGACATGAAAGTCTGATCGTCTTCATACCATTGTTGGGCTTGACGATACAGGCTTCGAATCTGTTTGAGCCACCCGTGAAGTTTGGTGTGATCGCCATCGAACGGCGGTAAGGGTTGCCGACGTCCGTGGGTCATTGCGCGTATTAAAGCGACATGTGCTGGATCCTGTGCCAGAGGAATCGGGTCTGCCGCCGGCGCAGCTTGTTGTGCAGCCGGGGCGGGTGGCGGGTTGGCATATGGCATGTGACCTTGTTGGTCTTCGTAAGCCTCCTGTTGGTGGGCTTCATCATGGTGGCCGTTGGATCCGTCCTGTTGCGGATACCGAGCCTGAGCGTCTTCGTGACGAGGCTGTTGCTGCCGTCCTCCGTACTGTTGTGGAGGGGGCGCTCGATTTTGTCTCGGCGCCTGCGGGTAGAATCCACTTGGCTGATCGTAGACTCTTCCGTACCGGTCGGGCTGTGTTCCCTGAACCGGCGTCCGACTTTGTGTAGGTTGGTTTGGAGGCCTCCGGCCTTGCTGGTCGGAGCTGTCTTCTCCGTTTCTTCCGTCCTGCTGCTGGTCAGTCATGTTGAATGACCGAGCTCGCCCGCGTTCAGGGTCGAACTGCGGGTTCTGGCGGAGCAAGTTCGGATTAGAATTTGTTCTTGGTGGGCGATATGCCTCCATACCAGGTCTTGGTGGCTGGATTGGGAGACGTTCGGTGTCCGTTGTCCGGTCTCCTCTGGCATTAGGTACCGGCGCGTACGTTGTTGTGCGCGTCGCGTACGAGGTGCTTGTGTATGCACCGGCCGACGTCGTTGTCGCCACATTCGTCGTTGGCACTCGTGGTGCCGCGGTCGACGTATTGTGTTCCGGTTCCGGAGCACTCGGTACGGTTGGTGGCTGTGGGATTGTTCCCACGCTCGGGTCGGTTGTTACGACTCCGACGAAGTAGGAAGTGTTGTTCTCCTTCTTCGCCATTTCTTGGGTCGGGTTAATTCCCCACAGGATGTCACTGATCGGTCGTGACGGATGTTGATCCTGTGCCATGGACGTTCGGTATGAGGGAGGTTCAGCTCGACTCTGTTCCCGGTGTGGGGAAAGTTCGACCTGGCTTTGTTGCAGGTGTTTCTTCTCTTCCCTCAGACACCTTGTTTCGATGTCCATTTCGTCCATCTGCCTCATCATTTCCGTGAGGTTACGGGCGGCTTGTTCGCCGAATTCGTACAGCTCGGTTTCGCGGGCTTCCAGGTAAAGGATGCGACTGTGTTGCGCCTCGTTTACCTTTTGAGCCTCGTTCAGGCTATGCTCCAGTTGGGCTCGGAGTTTCTGTTCTTCCTTAAGGACTTTGTTCAGTCCATGGACCTGGTCGGCTAGCTGGGCGTTTGCTTCCACCAGGTCGACATCGGCTGTCCTTTGGTTGGGAAAGCCCATGTCCCGGGCGTTCTCGTCGATGAATCGGCGCCCCATTCTGACGAAAAGGAGCTCGATTTCCGACTCTAATTCGTCGACTCGTTGCGTCAACCGGTCGATCTCGTTGTCGGCCTTCTTCAGTTCCACTACATATCTATTGACCTCGTCTCGATAGACCTGGGCTTCTTCGTTGGCCGTGTTAAGTTGCTGGTGGAACGCTCCGGCTGCTTGTTCCGACTCGACCAATGCGGTTTGTACATCGGCCAGGTCCTTCTGGGCTTCTTCGAGCGCTTTGTTCGCTTCGGCGAGTTCTCGGTTTAACTCGTGGACCGCGTCCATGGATCGGTCCAACATGCCCTTGAGTGTAGTGGCTTCATCGGTGTCGTGCCGACACGGTTGGTCGGTACGCTTAAGTATGGCATTGAGCCGATCAATTTCTCGCTGTTGGAAGGCAATGCCTTTGTTGGCATCGGCCATATCGCGTTCCCACCTCCTTCGTTCAAGTTTGTGGGTGTCCGCCGAGTTGCGGAGCGATCCTTCCGTCGAGTTTACAATTTGGTCTGCCAAAGCGATCTGTGTGATCAGCTTACGGCATCTCGCACGGAGTAGGTCGACGTCTTCAATCTTCTCGGGCGGTGTTGCCGCAATCCACTTCTTTGCCGTGTATTCGAGTGCACTGGCCTGGTAGGTGAGGTCGTCCTGGTTGGACTTCACCGGTGTCGTGAAGAATCCGTCCGCACTGTTCGGTCTTGACACTTTTGTTGTGTCAAAGACTTCGTCATTCGGTGTCGGGGTTCTTTCGCTACCAAGTTCGCCAGGTTCGAACATCAGCGGTGAAGGTCGGATCTTCAGGTCGACAGGTCGACTTTGTATCGCCTTGGTCGACTTCGCCGTTTGTTGGGCTTCTGTTACTCGAGTCGACTCGCTTCCAGTTGGCGAAGGTCGGCTCAACGGTGAAATGATCCGTTCGGTAGGTGCTGGTATGCCGGTCGGTGATCCAGCTGGGTGAGGACCGCTTCGTGGCGGTACCTCGGAATCTTCTGTTCGAGTTGGTAGTTTAGTCGGCTGGACGGCCGCATCCGACTTTGTGTCGGTTGGTTGCCGTTCCAGGCTAGTCGGTTGTTCAGTGCCGACTTCCTTCTCTCCGACTTTTGAGGTCGGCATCTGTTGGCCGTCCTTCGAGGTCGGTGAAATCCTTCCGACCTGTGTGGTCGGTTGGACTTTGCCAACTTCTGATATCAGTTTGTCCATTCCGGTCGAGGTCGGTTGTTCGACCTCTGAAGCTGCTGGTAGGTCGGCCTTCTGTTGGTCGACTTCCCTGCTCGGAGATTTTCGCTCGGCCTGTGTGGTCGGCGATTTCTTTCCGACTTGGTTAGTCAGTATGTCCATGTTGGACGAGGTCGGTTTCGGCACTTCTCCCGTCCTGTTGGGTGATTGCCGTCCGAGCTCGGTGGCTTCTGTAGCCGTTATCGAGTCCTGAGCTCTTTGTGAGCTCGGCTCCAGGTCGGCGTGAGACAATGTGGTCTCTGCCTGCAGCTGTTCCGCATCCCCCCCAGTCGGGTGGGACGGGGCTGCTACGTCAGCTTGGGTATCCAGGAATGTTTTATCCCTGGCGTCCTCAAAACTGTCATCCGAGGTCGGATTCGAGTCGGCAAGGAGGATTCGTTCGTTGTGCCTTTCCCTTGCCTCAGCCGACTTAGTCGAGTCGGTTGAGGACGGCTGACTTTTGTCCTGACCGGCGTACCGGAGTGAGTACTTCCCGGTCGTGTTCGCACGCCTCGAGTAGTCCTTATTGAACTTCTTGGCGTATTCGTTTTCTCGGGAGTTCGACATTGTTGTCGACTCAGGTCGGCTCTGATGGAGCCTTAAAGGTTTAATAGGTTAGAAAAAGAAAATTGAACAATCTTCTGTGTGAAGATGTTCGGTAAAATCAGAAACGTCTTTTTGTTCAGGAACTTCCGAGGGTCAGGAACGTCCGGTGAAATGTTGTTGTTGTTGATGTGTCTGTTGGTGACTCAGTACACAGAGTATTAATATACAGTACAATGGTACAGTACAGTACGTAATAGTAGTACGGTGTAGTACGTCCTATATTACTGCGCTGACCAGTGTGACGTAACAGGTTAAGTGGTCTTGCACTTCTGCCTACGTCACAGAATGCGAGCCGCGTGCAAATTTTACAAAAAACGATGAATCACGCCTATGTTAGGCTATGGGAACTTTCCCCTGCACTCTGATTGGCTGCCTCTTAAGTACTGATAAGCGGTCGTTATGACGTCACAAGGAAGTTCGAGAATTTTCGCGCTATTTTCCGCAAGAAAAACAAATTATTTTAGGTCGGCTAGAAAGTTCATCTAGTCGGATTTTGAAGTTTTTTACCGTTAGAAATTAATTTTATTAATTAAGAAAATTTCCTGGTGGTCGAAACACCGTTAGAAACGAAAATGAAGAGAATTTCCGACCTGTTGTCGGTTAGCCTTTGTCTAACTGTCTAGACAGGTTCGTTGACCTAGCAGGTCGGTTCTCGACCAAAAGCAAAATTCCGAGTCGGTTTCTCCGTCAGAAATTACTTTTTAACCGTTAAAAAGTTAAATTTCACGGATAGAAATCGTTTTCTACCGTTAGAAAGTGAAATGCCGACCTAGTTTCGGCTAAAATCGACCTATAACCGTGACTTTACCAGTGTCGGTGTCGGTGTCGGTTCTGCTTGATTTCTTCCGTCCGAGGTCGGAAATCCGTCGTTTCCGAGCTGAATTCCGCGGGTAAAGTTGCGGGTCGCTGTTCAAAGCGAAGGTCCCCGTATTATTGGATTAATCCGTTCGCGCTGCAGACTCTCGTTCGAGTCTGATCCGTCAGTTGGGAGAAGAAAAAAGTCCGTGCGTTCGGGAATGTGCTCTTCAATGTGGAAGAGACCAAGAAACTGTGCTCACCAGCTGGGTAAGAATCACTTCAGTGATCCCCGTTGTTCCTCAGCTGTAAGACGATGCGATCGTTCTGATCAAAGTCAAGGGCAGAGATTGCTTCAGCAATCTATCTGACAGTGACTTTCAGGTTCCTCACGAGTTCTCCGTAAATCAAGCCTTCACCGTCTCCTCAAAGGGTCCGTCGAAAGAAAACCAAACGATTCTGCTTACCATGTAACAGGCAAGCGCGAGGAGATCACGAGTGTAGCTTTATTGACAAATAAAGGGAACAATGCTGCGTAATAGCAGGGAAAGCAAAACAAAGCACTGATGGCTAAGCAAGCAAGTGAATGCTAGAAGGAGCTCTTGAGCGTCCGTCAAGGCGTGAAAGAAGCAACTGCCGGCAAGCACGTGGTGTGAGCCATCAGCTGTGTGTTGATGCGCAGACTGGACTCGATCCAACGCGAGCGTATCAACGCTGAGTCATACAGCGAGAGAGGGACGAGAGAGCAAGTATGCTCAGCGTGTGCGCCGCGTATATCCGCTTCAGCGGATATGAGTGCAGTGCAGCAGCACACGTACGTACAGCGAGAGAGGCGATATGGCAAGCATGAGTGCAGTACGTCCATGGTGGGCCGTATGCACCAGGCGCAGTCATGTGCCTCTGACAGCAGGCTTTTCCATGGTAGACCACAGAAGTAAGGGAGTAAGGGAGAATATAACTTTTTGCCTTGATAAGGAAATATTTTAGTGCTTAGGAAATATTTTTCGAGAGTTTGCAGTTACCGAGTACTGTATGTTGCTTATAATAAGCCAATACGTTTTCGGGTATTTAGATTGGTCAATCGTTAACGAGAAATGCGATAGTGTACGTAGTACCATAACAAACAACCTGACTTTTGAACGTAAAATACGGTGCCAGCAGTTCGACTGCGATGATCCTGCACATCCGGTTGATATTGCAGCTTACATGTGCGTTTCGATCCTCAGGAGCATTTTCGATCTTGTGCACCGCGGCAGTTTGTCAGGGTAAGCTAACACGCATTCGTGTGCCGTATGTGACTTTCCTGTCGTGATCTGGGTGCGTTTCTTAATGATTTGTTGACAGTAATCGGTGTCTGGGGTCATGATCTGTTGACAAACAAGAAACTAAATAAAAGACAAAGTAGTTGTGTTGCCGCTGTTATTTACCAATATCTCCTATGTTGGCTTTTTAAATTATACTGAAAATTCGTGAACCTGTATGAAATTCATAAATAAAGAGCTCGTACATCATTTTTTGAGCGAAAGCTTATGGAAGGGATAAATGTTTGAAGTTTTGTTTTGCAGACTGCTTATTTTTTAATCCGAATACAACGGAAATATTTACCAGCGTATTTTTGAGCGTACCGGAAATGTTCCTATTGGTAGGATTTTCTCTCTGCAAATTCAGAGAAACCATGTGGAGCACAACGTTTTTACCGAAAAAGTTGATAATTTCAGGTAAACTGATTGCTCAAGTTGATGCCAAATTGTTTTCCGTAATCACACTCGTCTCCACCGACAAAGACATTGTTACAAAACTTCACCGTCGTGATGCGGAATAACGGTTCCGTTGAAATTAGAACACAGAGAAAGCTAACATCTTTACAGGCCCTTACTGGACCTACATTCCGACCAAAGGTGTAGGCCTCTTTAGGCCTTTTAGGCCTTAAGCATTACCGTAATTATCGTAATCTAATTACCGCAATTTACCGTTTGATTTACTGGTAAGCATGACCGTAGCACATTAGACGGTAAGGATATATATTATTTTCTCACGTTAGCATAATTCTGGTGTCGCATAGCCAGTTTCATCGCAATCGGACATGCCGGTGTATGTAACTCTTTGCAGCCCCACATCAAAGTTCTCACCATTCAAATGAAGTGTACCAGTCCGAGCTGCAGCTTCATAACCTTGCCCTTTATCATTACGGTTATCGATATTAACGACCATGCACCAGTTTTCTATAATTATCCCTATGAAGCGCATATTAGTGAATTTCACGGCGTGGGACTGGCAGTCCTGGAGGGTGTTACGGCGTTCGACAAAGTCTTACCCAACATGTACACCGCCAACACGGGAATTTAGTATGCCATTACGGTACGACTACGCACTGGCGAAGTGACTGACCAGTTTAAATAAATGGTCTAATGCGACGCCGGCATCGCTAAAGCGTTAGCTCATTGTAATTAGGTTAACCAATTTGGGCAAACGCTTTACATATTAATATGCGAATGATGCATAATCGCGTATTTAGTTTATGAGATTATTATAGTCTAAGAATTCGATCATGAATAAGTGATAATTGTAAGTTCTGACTAGCTTGATTGAAGCAGTAGCTTTAATTTTTTAAGTATTATTTACTAATAACTACTTTATATCAGTGACTTATGATCTGCAATTGGGCTGAAAGTGGCAACGTTAACACCTTTTGATTTGAATACATTAATACTAATTAAACACAGCATAAATACTGATCCTTTTAGCTGTGCCAGCAATTTTCTTCGTAAACTTTCGTTCCAGCAAAGTATATACAGTATGTAATTACACTCTGGTATGTACTTCACTTAGCAAGTATGTACTTCGATTCACTTAGCTTTTGTAGCTTTTTATTTTTCGTCAACGGAGTTACCGAAGTTCATAAAAACGAAACAGGACGCACGTAAGTCTTCAGACAGCAGTCAAACGAAGACGCAAACCTTGTAAAAAGAGGGACAACAGTATTCAGCTACAAAAAAGCTTTACGCAACTTGAAATACTTGTTCTACATTTTCACGACGAAATTCAAACATTCAAACAGAAAATTAGTAAACCTATTCCCTTACGAACACGTTCGACGGCCAGGTCCTATTCGAGTAGGGTCCATAATCCTTGCGCATGCTTAATTCCATATACTTTCGGTTCTAATGCTATTCATCGTCACTAAAATTTCCCTCCGATTCTACAAAGACACAACCAATACAAATAGGAACCCGGCGCCAGAACTGCAATTGTACCTGCTTATTAATATTATTTGCATATACAGTTGGTGTTATTAACATTATATCTACAGTGGACTTCTTAAAGATGTTACGTACCGGCAGCCGCATAGTGTTATGCATATTGGTGTAGATATTTTGTAGCACCATCTTTAAGTCCAGTGTAATTGCCAGCAGCACATTTAACGTATCAAACTGAAATTACTGTGTTCTGATACTAACTGGGTAACAAAATGGTGCTTTGATATTGCCAAATTGAAATCTTGGTTTTAACCGAAAGCCTTCAAGAATTTCGCTACCAGAAAAATGTCAGAAAACAGATTAATGTGCTCAGCGTCATAAACACCTTTTTAAGGATTACAATAGCCACAGAATAAACGGTTTCTCTGCGGATCACTCACCATAATTTTGTCAAACAAATGCTTCATCATAAAGCTAGGATGATGAAGCATAAATTATGACAAAGTCACATTACGTTCAAAAATAAAATTTAAGAGAAAATAAACGCGAGCTAGGTACTATAATATAAAATTAGAAAAAGCACTCACCAGTGGTACAGTATGGCGCCTTTCTTTCCAAAACCACGCTCCATTTTTTGGCTCGAGATCCGTACAGAACACCCGAATGGCAAACCTTGGCTGACACAGATCTTTCCATAATTATAAAATCAGTAAGTCTTTTTGGTTGCAGGCCGTCACACAGTACAATGCGTATCGAGCATCTCACAAACGGCAAATTATCCCGGAAAGTACGTCCGGGCAAAAGCCAGAAGCTAAGGGTGCGGATTTTAAACTGAGTTTTGATCTTCAGACCGCCGAACCGGGCAGTATTTTTTGTTCCTGTTACGTTTTTTTCGTTCAAAAAGTCAAAAAATCGCAGTAGTGGTTTACGCAAGTGGCTTTTTCGCTGTTTGCTCCAGTTTGCCTGGTAAACGTTTTGTTAGCCGAAATAAAGGTAAATAAATAGTAAATCTTAAAAAACAAAAATTGTGCTAAGGTATGGGTATACTGGATGACAAACTGCTGTATGACACGGCATGACAAAGAAATACTACCTAGCAATTTGATACAAGCAGACTGCAACGAAAACATACAAACTACTGTGTATAACGAAACAACAGGAGGAAAACCATCTACGATGTGTATAATTAGGCCAACTGCACAACTGGTCGTACAACTCGCGCCGATCCCAGGATGACCTTATCAATATCTTGCACGACTATGTGTACACCGGACGGCTCTGCTTCAAATTCCACAGCCACCTCAAATACAAACAATTTCCCGGTTGTTACTCCTCGTTTCTCCAGCGGCACCTGGAGATGCAACTGGGCTACACATTCCATATCATCCTCACACACCGTTCCCACCTGTACCGCTTCCGGTGCAAAAAACACCCGCACCCAAATACTTTGCTGGTTGGGCGTGGCCGCAAAGAAACTTTTCCTGACAGCATAGTCCCGTCCCGGGAGGTACTGGTCTTTTTTGACAAACGCAATAAAGGCATCGCAAAAGTAGGATTCACTGCTTGGTGTTCGCGCCAACGGTACGTGCAGTGCCTCGCGGTCGCAGTGTGCCGCCGCCGTTAGACCAACAGTATACAAACTCCGCAGCATTTTGGCGCTCTTAATGGACTGGCCGGCCAATGCACCTAACAGCGGCGCAAATTTTGCTTCCGATTGTACCAACACGTCGTAACCGTTTAATTTAGAGCGTAACAACTCCAGAAACAAGATATTCTCCGCAAAGACACCGGTGACATACGTGGGAACGGTAGCGTTGAGATCCGGCGGCTGATCTTGTAGACACTGGTGCAGTAAACCAATGACCTTTTCAATATACTCGCTAAACGGTTTAACGACTACGCTATACGGGATGCTGATGGAATTATCGGTGGGGTTGAATTTGTATCCCATACGCGATGGGCAGTCGGCAATTTTAGCTTTGGATTTCTTATGAAAATGCGAGCAGAATGAAAAGGGCACGTGGACGACCAGGTCATGGTCCATGCGCATTAAATGCTTGGCTTTTTCTATCCCTCCAACCAAATCCACGTAGCCTTCGTAGTTTTCTTTCTTATAGGATTGTATCATTGTCACGCCGAATGTGGTTTGTAATAAGCGGCACAACGCATCGGAAATCTTTTGCTCGCCGTATTCCATAGTTTTTCGTACTGCCGGGAAAAGTATTCCGTCCTCAACCGTAGCATAGGTTATCGTAGTCTTCTTTGCACTGATATGCATCGAAATAAATTTGTGTGTCGAACGTGGCATTGCTGTTAAAATGCGTGGCGATGTTGCTGGTAAAAGTAGCGGTACATTCGATCCAGCCAGATAAGCGAGAACCGCGTTTGATCGCAGAATAATTTTGTATGGGGCCAGGTCAAGCTGTAAATTTTAACATAAGTTAATCAAGTAACTGTTTAAGTGTACACGGCTTTGAGGTGTCATACGCCTATACTCCTGGAGAAAAGTAAAACTTTCAAGCGCCCGCGGTATCCGTGCGCAATCTATATTGAGGTTTTCAACTTTACGCTCATAATATGGGTGCGCACATTTTAAAATTATTTCGTAACTCAAGTTTTTTTAGTATGTACAGTGAAGTAATTTACATGGATACCGTGCAATACTTCTACATATGTTATTAGCATGGCGACTCACAGCAGCCAAAATTTTCTCCAAATTCTTTTTGTGGAATTCCGTGTCAGCGGTAATAATCCACGTGATGTTTGAAATGAGAATTTTTTCTTCAGCATTTTTATTTAGTGTGCCATTCATTTCCGTAACCATAATTTTTTGCAGCTGTAGCAGCGCTTCCGTTCCAAAGGTCATGTAGCTGGTGTCCAACGCTGTAGTTCCATTAGTCACGTTTCTGTCGGCATCCTACAGTGAGTTAGTTACCAGTTACAGATGCAAACCAATAATTCTAGAATTGCTAATTTGCTATATACAGTTATATTACGTTCTATTTGTCAATTCTTTGCAATGCAGTATGGATATGCGTAATGTTCACACGCTGTAAAATGCACACTATTCAACAATGTCTCGCATTAAATACACGATTAGGTTAGCTATAGCGTAGCTAGGTTGGCTGGTTGGTTAAGCTATTTTGTTATTGCTGAAAAATGCAACTAAAAATACAGTAGTACGGTAACTAATTATTAACTCCCGTTGGCACAAGCAAAGCATGGTACTAATGAAAACAGTAAATAATTAAGATGTCATTAAATACATACCTCCATAAACACATTT
Organism: Paramacrobiotus metropolitanus; assembly: GCF_019649055.1. Classification (NCBI taxonomy): domain Eukaryota; kingdom Metazoa; phylum Tardigrada; class Eutardigrada; order Parachela; family Macrobiotidae; genus Paramacrobiotus; species Paramacrobiotus metropolitanus. The sequence continues at coordinate 288,696 of NW_026570284.1, read as the reverse complement.
TTCGATAGATCTCGGATCAGCATTAACTTTTTTCTCTGCCTTTGGCTGGCATTGAGATATCGAATGTGCGCTTCATATCCTAAAGCGACCAGTTTTCCCGATGGAATCTCCAGTAGAGCCTCGCTTAGCGGCATTCGGGAATCATTTTGCGGGCAGTGTCTGCAAACTGCAGATCCACACAGTGACACATGTACACAATCTGCTCGAGGTAATGTTTTTGCATCAGTAGTATATTACGAGTACATAAAAGTACAAAAAAGTACAAAAAGTAGAGTAACTTGGACGTGTTTTGCTATTACCCCAAATCAAATTAACATATTATATCGCATTCAGTTGCTGCATCTAAGTACAGATCACACAGGTAGAATGCAAGAGATTTGAGACACTGACGGCAAAAGACTGATATTTTTATGCACTGCTGAATTTTTAATATAGATGAATAGATGAATACCTGTGATTACAGATAACAGATGAACAGTGCTGAATTTCTAATAGTAAGTAAGTAATAAATATTTCACTAATAATTTTATTTGTTTCGTTTTTCCAAAATACCGGCTTTTTACAATTTTAACACGACTGCTGGTATCTGCTGCAGTGCTGCTGTAATTTTATCGGTTTTCAGGAAGCAAGAGTTCTCGTCTGAAGATTACGATTACCGAAATTACATTTGCTACTGCAAAATTAATCGTATTGTAAAATAACGTTAAAATTTAATAAACAGATTAACCATCGATTGTAGTCGTGAACTACCTGGCCAACGATCAAAGATGTGGCACTCTTCTGAACCATCCGTGTACTGTAAAGTGTATCCAGCCGAGATAAACTTGGATCCTATATCGATGCCGGCCGTTATGTGCTTAATTAGTTTGCGCGGGCTGTAGAAGGTTTTCGCGGGAATTTCGTGTTGTGGGCCGGTGGATGATAGCGATGTCCTCTTTGATTGCTGAAAATATTCGGTGATGGGGGTTGTTGAGAACGAAACCGAAACCGGTCGGCGAGGCCGTTTTGGAGCGTCATAATCGGACAGTCTTCTGTTAGTATCCATGATTCCCTATTTGAACAGCTTTGGCGATCCACGAATGCTACGTATATATTCTGTTGTCCGTTAATATTTACATGGAATCAATAATCCGTGTGAAATTATACGCATAAGCCAAGCAATGAGCATGTAGTTGCAGTAATAATATTTTTTGGATAACTGCGTTACGGTTAACCCTAGCAGTGCTGCTCTTTTGATTCAGTGGGAAATCCAGCCACGTTATTCTGTGAATTTTAAGAATTTATAATAATATGAATAGCTGCTTTTGAGTACCTCTTTTATTTTGGTGCGGGTTCAGCCGGGCACAAATGACTGCCGACCACAAATATTTACACCGCATTAGCGAAATGGTAATTTACGATATCTATGCATTTCATTTTTTATAGTTCAGTGTGAGAAGTGGCACAAGCTGGTCATTACTTATTCGGTAAAGCTTTGCTGCGTTTAGCGGTGGCATGACTACAGTACCATGATAAGCAAAATGCTATTTATGTTTAATAGCTTCGGAATACGCTACTTTGATTTTACTGCATAACTTGTGTAAAAGTTTTATCAAAGCCCTTTAAACAAACATCACAAACAGCGCATAAAATCCAAACAAAAGCCCCAAAATCATCACAATCCAGTTGAAAGAAAATGTGGCCGAAAAGCCAAACAAAAAGAAAGTAAGTGAAGTCAAAACTAAACAGTTTACACTCCGATAACAAAATAATTGTAATAGTAGAACTACAACATGGAACCGCTGGAATATAAAAAAAACAACTTTTAAAGCTGCGCACAAAATCCTGTGCAAGGCGGATGGGCGAAAACAAATGGTCAACAAAACTGCAATAACACGGAAACCCTAGAAGAACACATTGGTGTACTGCTGGCCAATCGGTGGCGGGGACGATTTAATACCGGGCGTCGCCTCCGTAGACGATGCACTGGACAGCGGGCTGTCGTCTACGGATCCCGTTGTCGTGGACACAACGTTGGTCGCAGTGCAGTTTGCTGTGTAATCCAGTGCGGAATACGTCGGGTAATTGGTGGTATATGGCACGGCGTTGTAAGGACCGAAGCCGCCGGTCGTGTACGCGGTGTCGTGGCCGTAGTACGATGCATCAGCTCCCCGGCCCAGTGCTCCGTAGGGATTGTACCATGCCACATTGTTGCCGGACACATTGGACATGTGATCGGCAGTGGTCCACATGGATTGCGCTGCGTCCGGACAGTAAGTGTAGCCGTTCATGTAACCCGGCATGTAGTTGCCGTTGGTCTGGCCGGCAGCGGTGGAGTAAATGCCGCTTAGACTGGATGTGGCCGGCTGTTGGGTGGTAGGATAATTGCGGCCGTGCGAATATGATCCAGAGTAACCTAAAAGATAAACCAATAAATTGTAGAGCGTAGAAAGGGACACAATAGAAGTATGTACTATGTAGTATTATTACCGTAACCGTTGGATGAAGTTGCACCACAGATTCTGCTTTACGCAAACAGACGTATGCAGGGTGCAAAACAAACGTGCTCCACCGTTTCCGGATACTGCTGATATCTTCCAGCTGGTTGTTTACGTTGTCTCTTGACAGTGTTTTATGTAAAGCGCTGCTACTAAAGTTGTGTGGCATTGACGGTACATGTGGTATTGGCTGCACTTGGCTTACAGTTTACCTGCAATTTTACTGCAGTTTATCTGATGTACAGAGTACCTGTATTTAGCAGCATCGCCGTATATAAAATGCTGTCTAGCCACAACGTAAAACACCAGCTGGATGATAATAGCAGCAGCCGGAAACAGTGGAAAACGTTTGGTTCTGACACGATATTAGTTCAATAACACTCGCGAATTGTTACAAATCAGATTACTATTAATTTGTGCTTTTTGTTTTACGAATACGAGTGCCATAACTGCGCGCTAATACAACAAAAATAAGCGTTCGCGTGTTTTAGTTTTTACCGTTTTCAGATAGGTATTTTCGGACGTTGGCGTAAGGATGTGTCCGCGATGAACGGTATGAATGAGAGGAGCGGATTGGTTTCCCAGTCGCATCCACGTTGCCGACCACATCTGATGCTAAACCTGGAATTCACAGCTGTTGTATAGTATACGGTACGCATCAGCAGACACTTTCCATATTCGTATTCCATATAGAAAATACATTATATATCTAACTACTTTCTGGAAGGTATTCTTATTACAAAGTCATTTGAACTAAAATCTGGAAAGCTTTTGCATACGTTACCTTGAATATCTTTGCCTTCTGCACGCTGAATTGTAGTAAAGCAGTGGTTATCCGGATTTATCTCACTACAACCGGACAACGGTGTAATAAATTATAATTACCTACTTGTACTCGTAGGTACGCAGTCATGACTGTTATAATTAACGCGACGATTGTAAATATGCAAACGCTTAAAACAAATACTTATAATACATATCTAGAGATTAAGCGGTTAATAATTTTACAGCATACTTTGTCTTACAAATAGTCAACGCACAGCCAACAACAGCTTACAATTTCGTATTGTTATCCTTGTCGTTCGGCGTTCTGTTGAAGCCCTTTGCGAACGGATTGTTTTCTTTCTTCAGATTAGTAATGGTCTGATTTTGATAACTGGTAACCGCCATGAAAGAGCATTCCTGTAAAAGAAGGATTCACTTTGCAAAGGGAATCAAGTATATAAATGACATAAGTATGAGTACTATGCACTTAACACATTATTAACTTAACTTATTATATGAAGTAATCTGTTCGTGCTTTAAAACTTACCGGCAGTCGTTTTTCTGCGACCAGCACATCTGTTCCTTGGATTCCTTCGGTATGGGCCTTATAGACGCGTATCACAGGTTCGTAGTAATGGAGCGAATTAAGACGAACCTTAATAAAATTGCAAATGTAGTTATGTAGATATTAATCATGAGTAATCAATCACTTGTAAGTTAGACAAGTAATTTACGGAAAAATTACTAAATGGTTTTCTCACCATTTCTTTTCCTTCTTTGTTGGATACCTTCAGCTTATCGAACTGAATGGCGTTATCCATCCACACGCTTCCGTAGTTCGGTGAACGGCAGTGCAGGTAACTGGTCTGAACCGGACACGGCTCCGCTTTTCCGGCTTTGCTCCACGAACCGTCGCAGTACTTCCAGCGACAGTTCTCTTTCTGGATAAAATCCATTCGGACCGCATACATCCGATGAGGTTCCAGTCCCGTTAGCCTTAACTTCACCACCGGAAACAGCTTCCGACCGCTCTTAGTTATTATCTGTTTAAAAGGTCATATGCGCACAAACTGCCGCTTTTGTAAATAAGAATCAGACTTCAATTTTTTGCAGAACGCGACTATGTTTTGGGATTCTTATTGAATTTTTAATTATGTTAAAATACTCGTAAGTCGTAGCCGTAATATGATTTTCGCAATTAAATCTAAGCTATTTTTCCACTGGCTTAACGATGACAGAAATAGTAAAACACGTAATTAATGTGTTAGCAATATGTAATTTGTGTACGCGCTTACTATACTGAAATGTGGACAAGCCTTCTTGTTCTTTGTATTCATAAACACAAGCATTTCCGTTGGCTTTACGTTTTCACGCGACGGACAATATGACACGGTAAAATTTCGTTTGATTCATATAAGAAAACAAAGAAATGGAATTTGTAGGAGTTAGGAATGACATCGATAATACAATCTGTAAATTTTGCAACTTTACCTGCTTTGTGTACACTTTAAATGTGTCGGCCACTACGTGTAAGAACACTGCCCTGTGTCGGTGTTAACGGGTATTTTCGTGGTACAACATTCGTTATTAATACATCATATCCTTCCCGCAGAAATGTTCAAGAGACTATGCCTTGCATTTGTCCCAACTTCAAAAGGAAGCAGCATATATGTGGCAAAGTGGATGCAAAGCAAAAACACAATTCTCCCCACTACAAAATTATTTACCACTATGCCTGTAGACTGTAGTCCTCGGTCGGTAAGAGATCATAATGACCTTTAATTTAATAAAAGCAGTGAACATACAGCCACTAAGGCAGATCGGTTATTTTCGCTTCAGTTTGATTTTGATTTTGACAAGAGTTTGCAATACATAAACCGCATTATGCTGCCACACCGAGCGGCTGTAGTGGTTTAAAGCGGCGGAAGTCCTTGATTTTCCTTCGTTTTTTTTTCGAATCTCACTCAGCAAATTTGGTGAAAAACCAACACCACCACTACAGATAGATCGGTTGCAGTGGCCGAAACTGCGTCTCAGGATTTTTTGTTCCTGACAGTGTCAGTACGTCCATGGAAACCACCCAGGTTACTCATAATGTTGGTTTTAATTTACACCTAATTAATTTTAATTTGTTCTGAAACTAAAAACGCTTTTAAAAATGCAAATTGACTGTATTAGCAAGTGCACTGCATTATTTTTCCATGGTTTTACGGCAGCTGCAGTTGCCGGAGAGAACTCAACGAGAATAAGAAGGTTTCGTTTCGCGCAGACTTTAACAATTAACGCTTTAACTTTAACGCTTGGCTTTCCTTTGTGTTATAATGTTTTTCGTAAGTGATGTGTAAATTACTGGCTAATAACTAAACTAATAAAATTCCTACGCTTGACTACTGTAGCGTTTATAACACAGTTACACAGCATCATCCAGGTGCCCGCCGGCGGCCGTTAAAATTACACTAACCTAACATTAATGTACAGTACACTGTACAACACTTACCATTTCGTTTAAAAGTCCACACGAAAAGATCTTCCACAAATGCACATCCTCCAGTTCAATATTGATGTTTTCCAGCTGGGCTTTAGTGCCGCTCGCACCGGCAGACGAAACGTTAGATTCGCTTACAGGATGACGCGTCATACTGGCCGTAATAAGAACACAAAGATTGCCGCAGTCTGGCAAAAAGGACCACCTCAAACTGCACCCGCTCCGAAGCAAAAATAAATGGCTTCCGAGGATAACAACGAATTTTAAACGAATGTTCGGGGACACACACCCGTATCACTTATATCGCTGTACACTATAACAACAGGGTATATCAATTATCAAATACTACCGAGCATAAACCATATCAAAATCCCATCGTAGTCGGATCATACATAAATGTTTTAACAACGACTAAGAATGATTTATAACTCACAAAACTTTTATATAAGTACGTGAATAACTCCTGAGTATTTACTGGACGTTCCTTCGAGACGTGAGCAAAGGACGGAGTGACCAGAAGGAGGAGCCAAGCATGTCCTGACCAATCCGCAATCTGCTTTGTCCCACACTTAACGAATGACGACCACCCGATTCCTTGACTCTCTTGCCATTCAAAACGGTTGTTATTCTGGAAACTGCATACGCACACAAGCATGCGAACTGGACGTCAGCTTGTTTTTAATGCCGCAGTTTGCAACGTTAATTAGATTTGATCACCTAACAATTAAGGCTTTTATGCATGCCAATACTGAGGGATGGAGGGAGCAGAGAGCACACGCTTAGACACAGAGCAAGGACAGCCGGCAAAACATTTAAAAGCAGGTAATGGAGGCGTGAGAAACGTTCGTCCTCTATTGTTATTTCACACACAAAAAATCTTGTTTACAATTAGAAACAGTCAGGATGTGCGCGCATACTCTATTCAGTTCGAAATAGGATATCAGTTTTCCCGCGATGACCGCATCCTGAAAAACAGTATTAGTATGGAAACTGCTGATCTCGCAATACACTTTGTGATTTAATAATCATAAGATCTACATTCACCTTAAGTTATTCATTTAAAATAAAATAGTTTAAAATACAGTTCTCTTACTAAATCATTAACCGAGTCGTAGACATAAACTCATACAATTTGCTTTACTTTTCGCCAGTTAGACTTTGAAGAGTAGAAGTAGCAACGGCAGTTGTGTATTCTGTGATCGCATTATTCGCATCCCTGTTTGCTCAAACTCGCATAACTGTATGAAGTATTAGATAACAAGAGGGTTAATATTTGGTGTATATTAGTATTATAAAGGATATCAAATGTCTAGATTATAATATGCGCTACAAGCAATGAACCAACACATTGTAGAAATGCAACAATTGGTAATTGTGCAGTGGTTTTACGGAAAGTTTTTTTATCTTAATGTAATCCGCAAACTTCCTTTAAAGATTCTGGTGCCTAAAAGTACAGCGGAATCTGTCGGTGCAGTTCTTGTTGGATAATAACTTTGCAATTTCCGAGAGAGCACTAAGCATAAAGATTGCTTTACTAATAGCGTCTTTGCTAGCCTCTTCTACACAGCTTACCTTGTTTTGCTGATTTTTATTGCTGTGCGATTGATTAGCCCGTGATCAATTAATTTTGTAATTAGTACCTCGTGCGCTGTCGCTACTCCGATTTCCACTTCTGTAAGGATCGCTTATCAGAATCTTTGCTGTAGACGATGCAGACACTGTGTATCATGAAAACAAGATGGAATCGCACAGCATGATCCAGTTAGGGAAAGATTTTGGCGATACGTACCTTCCTGCGCGCAGCTGGCATCGCACGTGTTTCTACAGATAGGATCGCTACCAGAGTGATCCCAGTATTCAGTTTTCGATTTCGCAGGAGTATGTGGGAATTAGGTGGAAAGGTGGCTCAATTTGGTCTTACCGGTTTATTATTAACTGGACTAAGTGCATTTCCACGAAACAATACCCGACTGAAATACAGGTTTACGAGCCGAACATTTTTGTTGTTAAACCATATGTACGCAATTAGGCACGTTTTAACTATTAAAGTGGCGTTATTTTAAATATTCAAAGAAGTGCTTGAAACTAGCAGATCGCTATTAAGTTTTAGAATATTGTTAAAAAAATGCGATTGACCTTTGCTTGAGTAATCGCAACGTTGGCTTGCAAGTACAAGCACAATATGGATCTTACGTATCCAATCCGCTTATGTAAACAATACTTAATGCTTAATAATTAAATTTTATTAGTGAAAGCCTTGTAACATTCGCATTCCTATAAATCCCATATATTGCGATAAAGAAAATTGGAGGTTGTATAATAAAATTATTATGATTAATTGCAGATGGGCAAGGGCACTGCTGTACTGACAACAATACTGGTAACTCGCAACTGTCAAAGGGATCACACAGGCTTTTACGACTTGTTTTGCTGGTCTTCCTTTGAGTTTAGTCGAAAACAAGATAATTAGGCCAATAGAAGTGTGGTGTGATGCATGAGGTGTGCTGCTAATTAGAAGGTCGGTAAATCGTTCGGTAATTGTCGGGCACTGTTGATCTTCTTGTAGCAAAGGTGATCAGATGGAACTAAAGAGGCAACCATGATATCATAGCAGTCATCCCGCTGTTTGTTCTATCGTTTGTTTTGGCGCGTGGCACATAATCATCGAAGACTCGTCAATATGTATGTCTTTTCTCGATTAAACCATAGAGACTTTACCGATCGTGGGCCTTTAGATCTCTCGGAGCCGCCGCACAGTACCATCCAGTTGTAAACACTTGCACATGTGTGGCCAAATTTTGAGAGTTTTGACGATATAGCGAAATACTGGAAATAGCGAACGAACATTTTACGCCGCTATAGAGACGTAGTAATGTTCATTGTTCATATTGAACGGTAGTTTCTAACAACAATGCCATTCTGTAGCATACAAAAAACAAAAACATGGCACATTGCTACAGCAAGGTATACAGTATGCATGTCTGCACACGCTATGTAGGATTTACTTAATTTGTTGTTTTTGTACAGTAGCATTACACCAGTGTCCTGTATAGATATAACATATTATGTACTCGTATTAAAATTTTGCTTTTATTTTGAGAATAGAATAGACAGTGTGGTGTTTGAACGATTCGAACATTTCGCTGGCGAAGTCAAAATACGAGTAAAATTGATGCACAAAGTTAACTTTTGTGTTGTGAAATTGTGAATTTGTGCTCACGGCTTTTATTATCGGTGACCGATAGAGAAATCCATGAAAGTAAATAGTTCTACAACGTACAAAGTGCTTGTATAGCGCCTTGAAGGACCGTACTGTCTTAATAAAAACATTAAACGTAGCTCAACTAAACGTTGGGTAAACTTGCTCAGTTTATATGCGTATGTGAGCACAGCACTTTGTTCCTAAAAATACTTCTTTTTAAAATAATTTACTTTTTAACGGTTGTCAATTTGTTAGACAGCTGCGAGATTTAACAGCGTACTATCCACACTGTCTAAAGAATAATTATTAAAAGCGGAAAGGATACCTAAATCTCCACTGGGCGACGGTTTCGTACCAACTGAACCTAAATTCGAGATGAACGCTGGCTGCGAGCCTGCGACTTACGTAAAATTCATATGCTCATCGTAATTATAGAATCAAAATTTAGGATCTACTCTCTTTATCTATTAGAATCTGCAGGTGCTGGAATATGCACTTTTGAATTGCAAGAAGATATATTTGTGACTTATCAGTTCTTACCACTTCGGAGTGCTTGTAAACAGAACTCCTGTTTTGATCCGCATCTTGCATTCTTGGCAGTCATAATTATGGAAATGGGTTGACTTACTGTAATTTGGAATAACGCGCCTGTTGCCTCCTCTGAGTCCTTTCAGTGCATTTCAAAAATCAAGGTCCAGGGATCTCTTAGTTCGCATTCACCATGTTGTGGGAACTTTTAGCCAGACATAGTAATCTCATATGTAAGAATCTGCGCATGATATTACTGCCATGTTATTCTATGATATTACTGCATGATATTACTGCCGCATGATATTACGTCTAACGAACCGCGAATATTACTAGCTGCAGTATATTTATCATTTATGGTGATGATTTGCTGTTTTTCTTGGCAGGGATTTTAATCCTCTTCGCCTTCGCCTTCTCCCCCTTTGCCTCCGAGTCGGATGACAGCGTTTCCGACTCCGCTCCCAGCAGTCCCCCCAACACCACCGTTGCCGTGAATGCCTCGGCCAACAGCACTTCCGAAGAAATCGATGATGGCCACTGCGTCAGCGCGCAGGGAAATTTCGCCCAGTTGATCCGCAGCTACACGAATTCCAGCCTGCTGGGGGATGGTGAATCCGCCGAGGACCGTTGTGACAGCGATGCCATGGCGGAGGCCACGGCTGAAGCCAACGCGTCTATCCGGGAGAAAGCGCTGCGTTCGTTGCCCGTGGCGTCCACGCTCAGCCAGGTGAACAACGCGGAATCCGTGCAGTTCATGAAGTGGGCCGCGGATTTCTTCCCGCGCCACTGGTCCGCTCCCACGAAGGAGCGCTTCCTGAAGATTGTCGGCGTGACGCAGGATGATACGTGTACGTCGCAGCCTGATCCGCTGGATTTTTCCACAGGTACTGAAAGTTTGGCTTTTCATTTCTTCTGTATTTTTTCTCTTTTTTGTTGTACTGTAGTATTAGTAAATTTTACAGTTATTACTTATCACCGTTTTTACCTTACTAAAAATTATGCAACAAATTATTTTGAAATAATGTTTACGTCTTAATTCTTAAAATAACATCAGAGCTTTGGTGCTGTTTGATGAAATTAGATTTTTTTCTCGCGTGATATTTGCCGTATGAAATTAAACATCCAAATTCTTAGCAAAGTCTGCTAGCTTGCTTTGCTTTTTTCACATTTAATATTTTTCAGTCTTTTCTGCGTAAACGATGCTGTCGACCGCCGATTAGTTGCAAGCTGTAGCTTACAAATTCGAAGAATTACGACTGTGTTACTTGACTGCAGTACTAAGTAAGGTGATTTTAATATTTCAGGATGGCAGGCGCGATCGATTTTATATTTATATCAATCCAACAAGACCCGTTTGAGCTGCGCCAGTATTTATTCCAAAGACTCTGGTCATTTGAGTGTTATCCCTGGTTACCAACTCCAAGATGTGCTCAACGACACCGCCAGTAACCAAGTGTGCACCGTCGTCTTCTTTTATTCTGGCACTTGTCCCTACTGTTATCGCGCAGCTCCTGTCATGCATTCGGCAGCCGTATATTTCCCGGAGATTAGATTTCTGGCTGTGGACACCGACAGAACCCCAGGGTACGTGAATTCCGGTATTGTCATCATATTTTGCAAAATTTCAGGTTGAATAGTGTTAAAAATGGTAATTATAACTTTTATTGTGCGTAACCATTTGAATGTCACATAGTAGAGTGCAGACTACATACTTTTTTTACGCGTACATGTAGTGTGCAGTTTGTTAATCTTGGTTCTGCTTATACAGGGTAGCCGGACACTATGGAATAATGGGTGTTCCAGTGGTTGTACTCTTTTACGAGAAACGGTTTATTACTGGCTGGACTATCCCGAAAACCGATGCTCGCGATACTATCCGAGCATTCATTATGGCTTATACTGGTAAAACTGTAGTCGATTATTTGTATATCGTTAAGTTAGCCGAGTATGTTCATCTGTCTTTACTGACTGTAAATCGACTTATAAAATTTGTTATTTATTTTAACGTAATAGAATATTTTCTTGGTTTTTGTTTTACTGCCGTATAAATTCAGTTGTATATCTGGGCAACTCGGTCGTTGTCGCATTCTCGAAGTGCGTGCTTGCTTGTCTTGTTGATTGACTAAAGTGAATTTTTCAGATGTAAAATACATTCCACACACGCAGAATATTACTGGATTGAACGAAGGAATACTGAGCCATTTTGAATTGAGGAAGCAGAACAGTTTGATCTACATGATTTCCAACATAATCGTCTTGGCCGCCTTTGCCATCATATTCTGGAAGCGATACTTGCTGGATGCCATCAAAAAAGCATTAGACCGGGCAGGTGTCAATGACGAGCGACTGGTCTTGGGTGTCCAACAGCCGAATCCTCTCGGCGATCCCCAAATCCCCGTTCCCCAAATTGCGCCGGAAGTGCAGGACAATGTGAACTGAATCCTGGAGGAGTTGTGATTATTTTCCGGAATGGAAATGAGGCCGCTCGTTGTGGAGTGCCGACAACGGTGAAGCTGGGAAATACTTCACCTCAATCATCACTTGTGTTTGAAAATTGTCCTGTGAGTAATTTCCATTTCATTACTGTGAAGGGTAAACGGATGGCCCTTTTTTCCATAACGATTATTGTTATTTATAGCTGATGTATACGCGCCGTTCTGCTGGCGTAGCGCACAACCTGTGATGGTATAGTAATCGGTCTATGTTAAGTTTTACATGTACTTTGTATTAAGATTTGACTCTGCTTTGAATGAGTCTCCGAATGGTTTAGGAATATTCATCAAAAGCAAACCGGCTTATTTGTGCTTTATTGTGAGATATTTATGGAAACAACGTGCGGTTTTCTTGATTTGTAAGTTGCTCTGATTTTCTTGATCAAGTTGCGTTAGACATTCTTCCGGTTTACAACTTACATGGCTCTTACAAATAGGTGAATAGATTAACGTCCAATATTCAAAGTTTTCTTTGGAATCTGCGTGTATTGTCCCACTTTTCCTCTTATCAATCCCGGCAGATCAAATTTCGAACTACGTTTCTTAAGCGTTTCCGGTTTAAACAACCCAACAAGTGTTAGACAAAAGCAGAGAGAAAATAAATTTCTGTCTGGATAAATGCTAATTGTATAAGAAAGGATTTTTCGAGAGTTTCCATTGGTATTGCATTTGGTAATATCGTTTACTCTAAACTCCTGTATTTTGCTTTAATCATGATAAACCAATCCGGTTTTGGTTCTTTTGGATTGATCAGCTGTTAACGAGAGATCCGATGGTGCACGTACTACCATAACAAACAACGTGGTCACTTGTGAAGGTAAAATACGGTACCGGCAGTTCGGTTGTGATGATCCTGCACATCCGGTTGGTATTGCAGCTTACGTGTGTGTTTCGATGCTCAAGAGCAGTGTGCGTATGTTTTACCGGCATAACTGCAGTTACGGTGTGTAAAATTTAGTCTGTTGCCGGTAGTACAACAAAAGCGGAAAAATTCCGGCTAAAGTGAAATACTTTCGTGCAACACGTTAAAATAATGGAATTCAGCTCCTCTGAATGTATTCACCTGTTCATCGTTTGATTTGTGGAATACGCAGTTACGCACATATTCAATACTTTGTTCATTTCCTCTGCGTCAATCACTTCGACTTCTTGAGTATGCGAGCAGGCTGTCCGAAAGTAAGTTTGATTATATTACAGGAATAATGAATCGCTAAACCGTATTTTTCGCATACCTATAATTCCTTTGAGTTTTTTTATTTTTAGCCACCAATGTTTCCCTTTTTTTTATATAGTAATTCGGAAGAGTGCGTGATGCCGGTTCAACCGGCGACGTAAACGTGATGTTAATCCGTTTCTGGACATTGTCGATGTTGTGCACCGCGGCAGTTTGTCAGGGTAAGCTAACGTGCATTCGTGTGCCGTATGTGACTTTACTGTCGTGATCTTGGTGCGTTTCTTAATGATTTGTTGACAGTAATCCGTGTCTGGCGTCATGATCTGTTGACAAACTAGAAAATAAATAAAAGACAGAGTAGTTGTGTTGTCGCTGTTATTTACCGTCTCCTGTGTAGGATGTTTTTAAATAATCATTCGACGAACAAAATCAAATTCGAGATAGTAGGGCATCGATCGAAAACTTTAGAATGTTTGACTTTTTTGCAGACTGCTTATTTTACAATCCGAATACAACGGAAATATTTACCAGCGCATTTTTGAGTGTGCCGGAAGACGTTCCCACTGGTAAAAATTTTCGATGCATTTTATTTTAAATACATATTCAAAGAGAATCACATAGGTTCAGCCTAATTTGTTTCACTAAAAAGTTAATGGTTTCAGGTAAAGTGATTGCTCAAGTTGATGCAAAAATTGTTTTCCGAATTACGCTCGTCCCCACCGACAACGACATTGTTACGAAACTTTTCACCGTCGTGGTGCGGAATAACGTTTCCGTTGAGATTAGAACACAGGAAAAGCTTACATCTTTACTGGTAAGCTCTATGAAATTTAATTGCAGATTAACGCTAGGGATATTATTTTCTCACGTTAGCATAATTTTGGTGTCACATAACTAATTTCATCGCAATCGGATATACCGGTATAAGCAACTGTTTGCAGCCCCACATCAAAGATCTCAATTTTCAACTTCAATGTACCGGTCCAAGCGGCAGCTTCACGACCTTGCCCTTTATCATTACGGTTATCGATATTAATGACCATGCACCAGTTTTCTATGATTATCCCTATGAAGCGCATATTAGTGAATTTCACGGCGTGGGACTGACAGTTCTGGAGGGTGTTACGGCGTTCGACAAAGACTTACCCAATACAGCCAACACGGAAATTCAGTATGCCATTACGGTACGCGCTGACCAGTGCTGAATAGTGCAATAGTACACGTTGACATCGTTAAACGTAACTCATTGGTAATTTCATAAGCTCGCAGGGAAAATGCTTCACATACCCTGTACATGGTGCCAATTAAAATTTGGATGTTTAGCTTATAAGATTAGTTTATAATTAACCAACGCAATTCAGATTCCAGTTAGTTTGATGATAATGATAATGTTTATGTATACTGAAGTTTTGTTTTTGAACAACTACTTTGTTCACTAATTTATAATCCGTAAAAATATGTTGTGCATAATTAACTACGGTGTTGTTGTCGAGCTGGCAATACCTTTCTGCGCGCACTAGTACAGATACAGCAATTATTCCTAATTGCATTTCGCTAATTTGCAGGGCGGAAACGAACTGCAGTATTTCGGTGTGCCCAATCCGTTGGAGGGCACTATAATTCTACAACGTAAACTGGATTATGAATCCGGTCCACATATTTTCCGTTTGAATATCACCGCCAAGGATGGAGGAGAACCTCCAAGGTCAAACTATACCACGGTGACAATTTTCGTTATCGACGAGGATGACCAGAATCCGGTGTTCGAGAAGGATTTTTACGAAGCCACCATTATCGAAGAAACTGATGTAAGTAAATTAAGTACTCTTACATACGCAGAAGTTATACACTTCGCTGATAATGGGAGCCGGTGTTTGTCAACACCTGATCAAATATTATAACACGAATTCAGATGGAAAGTGATGCAGAAAGTAAAGGGAACGTAATAATCCTACACTCTGTTCCTTTTGCTTTCTGGTAGCTGTTTTATATTTTTATAGCAGTTATACGTACACAAGTTATACGCACGTAAATTTGAATTTTCTAGGAGTTCAAGCCAATTTTGACCGTCCATGCGTGGGACGGGGATGTGGGAATCAATGGTACGTATAATATATAACAGTAACTTGTTGCATGTCTGTTCCAGTACCGCTGAATACTTACTAAACCGGCATGGAGGTCGGAAACCAACCACAAAATTCAGTGAAGATTGTTTATGACACGAATGCATAATTTTTAAATTTCTGTACTCTTATAATTATGCGTATGGTAAAAAAACTTCTTTTTGCGGTATCTAAAATCTAATGTATTTAGAAAATTCTTTTCGGTGATCCAGTCAATAGTACACATTCGTTCATATGTTTTGCTATTTCCGTTGCAGAAAGTTTGAAATATGATATTTCCGACGGATTACAGTCTTTCATCAAACATTTCACCATTGACTATACATCCGGTACAATATCGCTATTGACCGCAATTGACCGTGAGCAGCTACCGTCGGCTTTATCCGGCTACATTAATATGATCGTTTCTGTAAGCAATACAACAATACAAAACTATGCAGCATGACTCTGTGGATATGCCAAAGTTTTTTTATTGAACAAATTGAATTTGTTTTAGGCAACACAAGATAATGATCCATCAAGAGTTGCCAAAGCTGCTGTGCGAATTTACGTGGAAGATGTGAATGACAATGGTATCAGTTTTCGATTTTTTAAAAACTACAGTCTGTGTCTTTACAGATTTCTTGAACTGAATTGTACAAACAAGATTTATAATCAACTGTAATTTCTTTAATTTTTTAGGAAGTAAATTATCAATATATTTTTAGGACCAAGATTTCTAGAATCAATGGTATCCAAAGAAATCGATTTACTGCCCACCGTACTTTCCGCACCCTACGTTGATCTCGTCCAGCTGACCGTTGTGGATCAGGACACGTCCGATAATGCCGCTTTCGTAGCCTTTATCGAATCCAATATCAGCCAGTCCAGCTACGTTAAACCGCTGATGATCCTCGAGCCCAATGAAGGCATCAACCAGACGATGGTGATCCGAGCCGACAACCTGACGGCCCTACTGGAGGAAGCTGGTGCGGAGTTCTCGCTCCGTGTTGTCGCCCTTGACTCCATACGCAACAAGCGGACAGTGCGGTCGTCCATGAAATTACCGGTTGACTCGATGCAGGATATTGGTATGTGTATGCGGCGTACTATAAGCTGATATTCGCGTATTAATTAATCCTGTTAATGCTGTCAACCGGCAACGCTTAACGAAAGGTCATCGACCATTGGCTTGTTATCAGTCGCTTCGTTGCGGTGACATCTGTAAATACAGTAATATTCCCGATGCCAAAATTGTGTAGTGTTTAACACAAAAGTGCATGTGTGGTGTGTAATTATGACGGTTTTTTTCGTTCCAGCATCCGTTCACATTAAATTCAATACACCTTTCCCGGCACTATGGAACGCAAAGGATGCCATAACCACTGGCCAAACCGGAAAAGAGTTCTTGTCACAGTATCCTGTAATTATAATGATAATTTTGGGAAGCCTGGTGTGTATATTGTTAATCGTTATTGCAATCATGGCGGTAGCGTATCATTCTCTGAAAGCCTCCAAGAAGGTTCATCCATTTTGCGACGCTACTTCTGTGAACAGCAGTATTACGATGTCGCCAGCATCTCTTTGCGGAAGTAATGAAAGTCAAGCATGAATCAATTACTAATAATTTAGAATAGCGTATATGATGCTACTATTAGGTTATCCAAATTTTGGAAGTGATTTTTGACAGTTTGCGCTATTGTATTATTAAAAACAACAAAAACGAACGCTTATTCCGATGTAGAGTGAGCACTGTTTTTCGCCTTCTGCGTTTCTCGGTTCCCGTGAACTCCAGGATGAAGTGGAGCATTTTTCGCTGAGAGATTGTAGTCATCGTTGTACTGTAAATCCGTAAGTAATTAAAGTCAGGCGTACTGTATACGCAATCATTCGCATTCATCGTGCCGGCTGCCGCTGGTTTAATTCGATACACAATACGGTATACTGCAATTATTCGATACAACAACAGTAGCGCACAGTTCCGCGCACAATATACAAGCATGTACAATTTTTTACAGCTTCCTTTATTTCCTGTTACCTAGAAAAGACTAATAAAACAAAAACCAGAAAACAAGAACCATTTACAACTGCAGTTTTAGATTCGAAAACAATAACAATTGAAATCAAAGGTTGTTCGCGACCCATTTCCCAACTTCCAACGAGGATCGATTTTGTTTCGCAGCAGCACTGGATGGCGGAATGAAAACCTAAACATGAACAACCGATAACCAGAATCCTGGCTGGATTCTGCAAGTTTAAGCCTCACTTTATAAACGCAACACTGGTTTTCATCATCACCCAATTCCCGGAATGTGTAAACGTCCAGCGTATGACTGCCGCCGTTATCGGCATAATAATGAGATAATCCGTACTCATCCAGCTCCACCTCGCTTTTATGATCCTAACAGCAAAGTAAGAATTTTTAGTCCGACTACTCTATAGACTGCAACGTGATCCAAGGATAAGCATAACAAGCAGGCTAAGTTATAATTGTAGTTCGGAGACTGTACTAAAACAGACTAAATAAAACCTGTGAATATCCACCACAGTACGTACCGTTTGATGTAAACGATGTGCACACAGATTCACAACAGTCAACAAATCACCCGAACTCCCCTCCAACAACGTTAGCAAACAACGCGCTCCCTTTCGTTCAGTTAGATCTTTTTGAAACATCACCATCAGGATATCGAGATCGTAGCAGTAAGAGACCAGATCACAGGCCTGCAACAATCGTACTTAGGAAGACCTCGTACAAAGATGCATTTAAGAAGAATAAGTGCATTTTCATGTTTCCCGTATTTTACCCAGTTTCCACTTTGCTTGGGCAACACCACCACAGCATCACTGTGTTTGGCGGGGACTAAGCACACTTGGTGAATAGTGTCGCCCTGAATTTCCACTGTGTCGGGCGGATAAACGTAGCGATCTTCTTCCAACACTAACTTCTTTTCGGGACCAGAACGCCGTATCACATAGATACTGTAATAAAGGAGGTCTGAAATCATTCGACTGAAAACGTTTGCATAAAAATATGTTTGAAAAACACAAGAAAACCGTAACGCTTATCTGTAATACTAACACCAAGCGCATCCCGTTCCATAAAGCCAAACGCTCCCCTTTCGCATCGAAAAGAAGCAAACTGGACAATTCGAGAGCCGGACTATCGCAATAACTGTCACCATGTAAAACCGGACCATCCACCTGCAACATCGAAAAAAGGTACAATTTGTTAAAGCCATACATCTCACGACTCATTTCTTATTATGTTATTGTTATGAAATTATGACGTGTTATTACGGCATCGCTAAGCCATCGCAAAAATACCTGTGCTGATTCTGTTATCTACCCCGCTATTCAGCAGTGACTGAACCGAGATCTTCATGAATAATAATAATGCTTATTATGTTGGTTAAATGTCATGGCTCACCCGCTGTCCAGTAGATGCGTTGATGAAATAGAACTCATTTAAGGTTTTGTCAGCAACCAAGAAATGGTGCAAATGCATCGACAAACATAAAAAATGCAGACTGGTATAAATCCTCAGCAACACAGGTGGTTTATCTGTGACAAGATCAAGGGTAATGAGAAACGATAGTAATGAAACACTTATGAGATGAGCTTCTTACCTTCAAAACCAAACGTCAAAGGCATCCCGCATCCAAACAAACCATAACCACGGAGATTTTCCGAAAGCATAGGATAACAACCGGTCTTAATATCTCCACTGGTGCTTTGAGAATAATTCAACTCGTTCCACTTATCTCCATAAATAATACTGACATTCTGCAAAAACCATACGGTGTATAAACAACTCAAATGCACTGCACAATATTTGTATCCACTATCTAGACTCACTTGTGCGTTTTTGAGAAACGGTTTCAAATCAAACAGCTCCAAAAACTCTTTCGAATTCGCTTTATAACATACGGCCAATGTGTCCTCAAAATCTCCGACCCCCGTGAGCCCCTTCCCAAATACTGTATCACTCACAACAAAGCCTCCTGTGTATCGCAAAGGAAACAAATCCCAATACATCACTATAATGCGTTTCTCGGGGTGCGGGCTGCCTTCCAAAGTCGGTGCCGCATTTGGCGAGCGGTACGAAAAGAGTGATGACTTTACGCAGAGGCTGTCTGGTTCTCGGTGAAAAGCGAGATCTCTAATCGGAGAAGCAAAATATTTCTCAACGGCTCGTAAAATCCACGGCACAACACACCAACCCAAAAAAATGTGACGTTGATGCGATCCAAATCTTCAGAATCTCCTTGCCCGTCGCGGCACTCGCAAACCGCAATATGCGATTATTATTTTGCTGAGTTTCGGTCGAAATCAACAAATCACAATGGTTTACGGGATGATCAGGTGGAGTGCTTCCAGTGCGATTCTGCAATGTGCAAACTATCAAGCACTGGACAAACATTTACCATATTCCTTGAAAAAAATTGAAATAAAAATTGTTATGCTTTATTGTTGTAACTGAATGAATGTTACAAAAGACGTGGTTTAATCTTAACAACGAAAATGCAATTCGTACAAAAGAAGGTGCTGTGGAATTTCCGGGGAACAAATAACACACTGTGGAGTCTCGTTGGCAGGCCGCTTGAAGGATGTTCTGATTCTGATTTGGTAGCTGGAGCGCAGATATTACACAGCGCCAATCCGGTGCCGTTTGAATGTGGCACAGTTTGCCTGAAGTTAAAAAAATACAGGTAATACAAAGTGATGGCCAACGGCCCGTTTTCCAAAAAAATTTATTGTTAATGCGCGATTCCGAGCAGAACTTACAGTCGCGATAAGCGTCGCAGCTTCTGAGATCCAATCAATTCACTAGAAAAAGACAGATTTTTGTTTTAAGCTGTAAAACGCTGTCAGTAAGCGACGAAAAGCAATACGACGCCGAAAACATTCCATTACAGACAAATTAGTGAAATTTAAGATAAAATGAAAGGTAAAGCATTGAAAAAATCCCTCGAATGCTAAAGTAAACTGAAATCGCTGAATTACGTATATCGCGTGAATTCGTGAATAAACATATTAAATTAAATCCAATTCACACAAGAAAACGTAATCGCCATAAAAAGTCTAAACCATATTTTCGTTATAAAACGCGGTGTACTTACCCAAAGCGGTACATATGCATACTGGAAGAACATGTTAGCGATAGCTTGAATGCAGGACCAGCTGTTTTTTCCTGCAAACAAATTCCACGGCGTTGCAGCTGAATTGCAACAAATCAGCGTGACTGCAATTTTCTTCTATGCACTGTACCAGGCTATCGCTGGCAGCTCTACTGCGCGGCTTGAAATCCGACGGATGCGCATGCATTCGATCCAGCGTGCGTATTCGAGCCTTAAAAATTTCTGTTCGGTGTGCAATAAAAGACGCTGGAAACGGCGCTGGCACGGATCCTCCGCGGACCATATGGTCCGTCCAAAACGTCTCGCTGGAAGTGCGAGAATAATCACACACAGCAGCTGCAGCGGTCCACAGTGAGCGTGTCGCGATCCTGGGCAGCTCGTGAGCACTAGCGTTGGTGAGCTTGGGCTTCTTGCTCGGAGATTCAGATGACGGGTCCGGAGATTCCTTTTCATCTTCAGTCATCATTTCGCGGAACAGTTAATTCACCCGCAACTTTTTAGCGATCTGCGCTCGCTGTGGATTCGATTTGGCAGCATAAAACACCTATAGAGCGCTATCCATGATGCATCACAAGTTTGCAACTCCTGGATCCACTGCTGATAAATGTTGTTATGTACCTAACCAGCGCAATGTATGCAAAAAGTCATGGTTTAAACTTGACTTAGTCAGAAAAGAACTACAAATATCTCCTACAAAATGTAGAAAAGAACTACAAACGGTGACAAACCAAAAAAATTAAAACGAATTTCAGCTTTGTGGCTGTTGTGTTGTGGGTTGTGGTTTGTTCGTGGTGTTGGTCAAATCAGCTGGCTACTCTACGGGTAACTGACGTAAACACCCGCGGTATTGGCTACCACCCTTGTGGTCGGGCTGCATTGCACTTCCGGTTTGATGCTGGAGCCTGCACTGTACCTGTACTTCCGGTTTGTATGCTGCAGTGCAGCAGCTGCAGCATTTCAAGCGAACTCCACAAAAAATTCTTTTATTTTGACTACACGTGGAGGCAAAACAGAAAATCAGTGAGCTGTAAGCACCGAAGGTTATAGTAATTAATGTATTCTTAATTGTGGGTTTATTTCAGTTTTAAAAGTAAATTGTTTGTACTCGCATTAGCTTTATCAGCCTGCTGTACATTTTGAGTGCTCGTCAAGTGAACAACTGAACATCTGTATCGGACGTTGACCATTATCAGTAGTGCTCACCTGTTTCATTGAGGGTTTTATCGCTGCCATTGTGATTATCATATCGCAGTTATTTTTAGACATTGACTATCGAATACCACAGTGTTGACTCGTGAGATAAACTTCCAGGCTTTGCCCTCTTCGAGTCCGTATGAAGGGAGAACGTTCTCGGACGTGGCGCTTCGGATAACTTGATCAAGAAAATCATCAGTCGTCATACCTTTCTCGGTTTCCGTATTTCTTGATGTGATCAGCGACAACTGGAAATGCTGCTGGATAAAGTTATCGGTGGTTATCTGGACCACTTGTTCGAAGGATGGGAACCATGGATGATTTCGTTGGCTTCGTCGTGTGCCACCGTCATCCTGATAATCAGCTACAATTTCTTGTTTCAAGATGAAAGTATGTGCAGTCGTATTTTTTATTAAAAATCGTTCTACTCGTGGGTACCGCCCGTACTGGTTCTTGTAGCTGATGCTCGTTTCTGCAGAATTTTAAGATCATTTGCATAGTGTTGAGTCTGTGTGTTTTGCTTACAGGCCTTTTTCTTCGCGCTAAGAAATTCGTCCTTCGCAATGCGCGTCGAATTCCGGCTGTTCGCAATAAAATCTCCCAGGAATTCGATGTATCGAAAAAACGTATGGAGAACGAGCTGATGGCACCAACGAGAAATTTGGGGTCGATTAGGGCTTTACCGCAGTCCAGATCAGCTGTAAGTTAATTAATAATTAATTCACAAGTTGAATTCAATTGTGCTGTTTTTGTGCGCCATGCAGATACCTCGGTGAAAACGTGAAAAAGCAAGATATCCTATGAGTTTGCATATATCATCCTGCTATTTTTATAGTTTTTTGTATGTGTAATCACTGTAATGCGTGCAAACGTTCCCAGTATTCAGTTAGAATAAGCTGTAAACAATGTTATTATGATTAGCTCTATGTTGTAGAGCGTTCGAATATTATTTAACACGTGGTTTGTGTTGACAGGAAGAAGTTCTGGCTTTGGCCAAAAAGTATAAAGAAACAGGTAAGCTATTTCTAATTGCTCCTGGTAGATTTTGTCTTTCGTGTTTGTTTTTGGATAGCTGAATGTGTCCATAATGCATGCTTTAAAGCATGATGATTCTACAGATTACAAAGACATTTAGGCCGTCTGACAGTTGATCTAAATTTGTTTTGTTTGACGCGATAATAATATGTTACATTCTTGACGTTTCAATAACAGAATCAGCTGACTGGAGCAAACTATCCGGAGCCATATACTCGGGCTCGGATGAGATAACGAAACTTAGCACATCCATTTATCCCATGTTCGCTTGGTCCAATCCTCTGCATCCAGATGTGTTTCCTTCCGTACGGCACATGGAATCCGAAGTAGTGCGAATGTGCTGCACCATGTTTAATGGCGATGAGAAGACTTGCGGCTCGGTAAGGAATGTGTTTATGGATTGCACATGCTCTGTTTGGTTTGTGTATGCCCGAAAATGTGTATGCCCGTGTATGCCCGGTTTGTGTTTTATCAGACGTTTTGGAAATATTAACAAACTGCGAAGTGCGAAACTGTGCAGTTAAATGACTGGATATGAGCTTGACGTTCGGTATATTTGCAGATGACTTCTGGTGGCACGGAAAGCATTTTTATGGCGTGCAAAGCGTACCGTGATTATGCCTTGGCAAGAGGAATAAAGAAACCCGTCATGTGAGCATCAGAGTATTGATTTGCATACTTTACAACGTTATTTGTCGTGCGAAATTTCTGTTATTGCAATTAATACGCATTCGCATTTTCCGCTGTGGATTTTAGGGTGGTTCCCGTAACGGCACATGCTGCGTTCGAAAAGGTAAAACTTTTGAAGCGTTAGCGAGTAATGCATATGTACTGTATCTTTGAATTCACATTTACTGAGAGGATATATGGAAAGACCAAATTGAACTGTTTCCACGTAGCCTTTACTGAAACTGATTTGAGTATTTCATTGTCTGATGTATTTACAGTCGGCGGATTACTTGTGCATGGGCGTTCGAAAAATTCCGATGGACAGCACCACTTGCCAGGTCAATCTGCGAGCTATGAAAAAGGCGATTGATGGAAGAACATGCATGGTATTGTTTCTTGCACCAGTTATCACTAATCTGAGGTTCTATCTAGCGTGTCACACTTCTAGCTTGTGGGTTCTGCACCGCATTTCCCACACGGAATCATTGATCAAATTGGGGAAATTTCGGCACTGGGATTGAAGTACAAAATACCGGTGCACGTGGACAGCTGTCTTGGAGGATTTTTAATTCCGTTTATGGAAAAGGCTGGTTATCCTCTTGAACTCTTTGATTTCCGGCTGGAGGGAGTGACTAGCATTTCTGCCGATACTCACAAGGTATGTTTTACGCTAAAGTAGAGATTTTTCGGAAGATGGAATTATTTTGACGATGGTTTCATCGTAATCGTTTTGATTGACTTTATAGAGTTGCATACTTGTGTTGTGAAATTTTACTGTTGCAATTTATTTGCGCTTTACCCAGGATTAGGATGGAGTGATTTATTTCTTTACAGTTTTACGCAATTTCGTATACATTTTACCTTCTTTTAGTACGGATATGCACCAAAAGGATCCTCGGTCATCCTATACAGGAACCACACATATCTTCATCATCAGTATTCCGTAACACCAGATTGGCCAGGTGGGATTTATGCATCGCCCACCATGAGCGGAAGTCGCGTGGGTGCATCCATTGCTTCAGCATGGTCGGTAATGTTATACATGGGAGAGGATGGTTATGTGAAAGCCACGAAAGAAACCATTGAAACCACACGGAAAATTAAGGAAGCGCTGAAGAAAATGAAGAATATTTACATCCTGGGTGACCCGCTGGTCAGCGTGATAGCAGTGGGCTCCAAAGATTTCAATGTGTATCTTCTCAGTGACGCCATGTCTGCTCGAGGATGGCATTTGAATGCTCTGCAGTTTCCCAGCAGCATACATGTCTGCATCACGAAGCGACATACCAAACCCGGAGTGGCGGAGAAGTTTTTGCAGGAATTGCAAGAATGTATAACTAACATTATGGAAAATCCTCCCAAGGAGGATACCGGTATGGCAGCTATTTATGGACTGGCTCAGAGTATTCCGGATCGTACTATAATCAGTGAAATGGCCTGGGCCTATCTGGACTCCTGTGTTGCTCTTCCTGGTTCTGGCTCTTAACATCTTCCCCGTTTCTGTTGACAGTTTCACTTGCTGTGATTTTCTTATGCCGAAATTTTATTGTTTTAATTGGATTTTTATAATAGGTTTTCATTTAGTTTCTTTTACTCTTTTAACTGAAATGAGATCATGTTCTGTGTAAAATCAGCACCGATGTCGAATAACTAACTAGATGTTTGGTAAAAATGAAAATCTGACAATTATCATCCGAGTGTCGAAGGGAATCCGTGGAAATAGGTGTGTTTTCCAATTTGATTAAAATCACAATGTCACGCTAAAGTATGACAATATTTTTTTTCAGAAGCAAGATCGTTTTGCATAACCAGATTGCAACATCTTCAAATACAAATAAGACATTCAAAACTAAGAAAGTAAAAATGGCATGCTCAGCCACGCATTCACAAAATTTCGCGACGCAAAAAAAAAACAAAATACAACTCAAAACAGGAAAATCTGACAAACTGCTGTTTCACACTCCTGACGAAATAAATATTACAGCAATTCAACGCACGAAATACTGTAGTTGAACCTTAATACGAAACGTGTCAGGAAGATAAACTAACAAACTGTAGAAATTACTTGTGCACTAGAAAACAAAACTAGAAAAGCACTTCCGCTGCACCGAAACGATACTTCTCAGATTTCTTCACGAAAAATTTGCCGTTCACCTTTTTCCAGGAGGATATAAAAAGCCTTCTTGAGAAAATAACTCCCTAACAACAGCCTGTCGCTCTCCGGCCAACTCTTAACGGATCCATGCAGCGTGCCCCAGTGTTCGTTGGTCACCTTCTCCAAGCCAACAGCTTCGACCATCAGCGTTTCACGCGTAAAGGCTTCTTTCTCGGGAACGAACGGGAAACAGTTGAGCAACACCACACCATAGTGATTATTCCAAATTGACCGGATACGGCACAGTTTCTGCACGCCCAATTTGGATCCATTCCGTTCAATCTGCAGTTTAGCCCAGCGCAAATGCTCATGGGGCCGCTGGGACGTCTTCATGCTTCCAATATAAAAAATCCCACGTAGAAATACCCGGAAGAACATTTCCAGATTCGGTCGTTTAGTCTCGGCGAATTGATACGGCAGATTACGGGTAATCTGCGGATCGAGTAATAAATAATTCCCGTACTGACACACATCGCTCTGCCGGGGAAACGCAGCCAGAAACGCATCCTCCAGTTCCCATAATAAATTCCGGGAGTATGTCTCACGGATGACCGAGAGCATCTCCTGACCAAAATCGTCGACACTGGCGGTCACATACGCTTTGCGCCTGAAACCCGCTAAATCTTTGATACATGCCATACGAGCGGCCGAATCCCACATCCGCCCGGCGTCGTAACCGTACTTCTTCAGTTCCTGTCGCAGCTCGCTGTCGGTCATTCGGCCTAGCTCAGCCATTTCACTCAGCGTGACATCCGGACACGGTGGTGTTTTCAGTGCAGCCTCCGGCACGGATCGTCGAGCAGGTTTCGTGGGTCCCACGCTGTATACTTCTGGGAATTTTTCATAACCTGTTGATCGCGAGGAACGCGAAAGCGGCAAAACACCGGCGCCCGTTGGGAGATTTTTCGTGTCTGCGCAAACATCTTCAGCGGAAGTAAATTTTTTTTCTTTTTCTTTAAGGTATGACGGATGAGCCTGCGGTCGAAAACCGGCAGTTCTGCCTTCGCTACTGTCCGTTGAACTGTCCAGCACTGACCGACTGAAGCAGCGCTGGCGAGATCGTAATGCTGACCGATTGGCGCTTCGGGATCGGTGTTCACTGCGGCTTCGACGAAGCTGTGTTTCGCGAACATTGCGTTCCGGTGATTCCACACACGAGCGGTACTGAGTGGTATCTAACGAGCGCTCCACATTCGCCCCGCGATGCAGGCGACTCAGATGCTCGCGAAGAAACGCCATAACATGCGGCCGCTTGAACTGCGCATAGTCCATCGCGGTCAGATTATCCGTGGATCTACGGTACAAATCACCGCCATAACTCAGCAGGATGCGCAGATTGTTGGGCTGATCGTAGATACACGCGTAATGCACCGGTGTGAAATGCCGCGATGAGGTCGTGGGCTGGTTGGGATTAGCGCCGCGGCGCAGCAGTAATTCCACGAGGTGATTGGCGTGGTCATGTTTGGCCGCTTCGTGCAATGCCGTGTCCCCGTCGCTGGACAGACTGCTGGGATCAGCGCCGCACTGTATCAGACGCTCCAGCTTCCGTTCGTCGCAGTTCTTGACGGCGTTGATCAGTCTGGCGCGCATCGTGTTCCGACGTGCTGAATGATGATGACTCAGCGGTAGGGCGGGATAAGTGTGGATAAATGGATGAGGGATAAGGAGGAATTTTATTGGACATCACTCGCGAAAAAATCTGAAAGTTTGAAATTGTCGAACGGCGAGAATAAACATGATCATGACTGTCGGCGATTTGTTGCACAACGACCAATAAACATTTAAGGTGAAGAGTAGTTTTTTGAACCCATAACTCGTCAAAAAAATTTCACAGTTAGTGCTTACCTGTAATCGCAGTGTCACATTAAAACGTATGATCTACGGCGTAGGTGAAAAAGAACTTAACTTACAAGTTTTAATATAATCACTTAACGCTAAACGTTTGAAATGATTTCGAGGCTGCACTGGAATGGAGATCTTAGCTCATGCATTTTCATGTTGATGTTATTGTTGCCACATTCGTTGGTTGCTTCAGTTGAAGCGGGAATTCTGGGAAAAAAAGCGGCCGACCTCAAATGCGCTGTGCTTTTGGCGCGGGCCATTGCTTTGACGTTCCGGCACATCCAGATTTTAACAGCATGACGTCACTATAACAGTACTCGTCGTCACTATTCGCATTCGCATATCAGCTGGCAGGTGTGCAATCACTGTGCACGTTCCGTCCCACGCCTCATTCTACGATTTCCGCATACGAACAATTTTGATTTTTCATAACTTGCAAACTGTAATTCAGCTAAACTGGCAATTATTTTACTGTGTTTATAGTTGCTTTTTGCGGAGATATGTAGGAATATTTGATGCAGTGTAACGTTTTGGATGCTTCCAAAACTTGAAACGTGGGAGCGGGGCTGTAACTCCGCGCACTGGTAGACTATCTACGCGTAGCTCCCGATCGCGCCACTCCTGACTCCTGCAAGGTTTTTGCAACTGCAGAATCATGTTGTCTGCCAAAATTCCACCCGATGTGCCACTTTATGCTGATTCTAGTCCCACTGGATCTCCTTACGATGTGATTACGGAAACAGAGCAAGCTGGCAGGGTTCGTTTACAATCAAAGTAGCTTACTGTGTGACGAACGGAACAGGTTTCTCGATGACTCGTTTAAAAATTGTTGCAGACCGTTTTGGATGCAATCCATGGAGAGATCGCGGGTAAGTTTGCAGAAGAATTGTAGTGTTGCTCTTCAAATAATAAAATTACTTGTTGTTTGCGTAGGCATTGTCATTGCTTGCTGTTTCGAAGTTTATCGAGAGTTTGTTGCATGCTTGTGAAAAAAGCAAATACAGTATCGAAAATCGAATTGTACACACAGTTTACAGTACTCAATTTGAAAGCAAAATCTGATCAAATGCTTCACACTTGTGACTTCACAGTATAGTGTTATTCCAATTTACTGCTTCGCAATTGTTTATTACATCAACTGTTTTTTTAATTTTTTGTTTTTGAAACGTTTCTGGTATAGAATACAGGTACGTTCATCTGCGGTGGGCTTAAGCTGCTCGATAAACGTCACCGCGAGTTCGATGACGTAGTTGCGAACCATGGTGAAACTGACAACAGTGCAGATCTTATAAAACCTGATTCCTAGGCGCCTTTTGTCGTTTTAAACGTTAGACTTTGTTTTTAGTGCACCCGTTGCTGTGGAAAATTATCGATACAGAGGCATTTCAGCGCCTACGATATATTCGGATGCTGGGACCGGCATATTTTGTTTTTCCTGGAGGAAATCATACTCGCTTCGAACACTGCATTGGGTAAGCGGAAGTTCAGAAATTGCATTAGACAGATCACAGGTTACAAGTATTAGGGTTTCCGTAGAATCGCATGGAAATGTGGTTCTACGGAAATTGCAAATCAAATGTTAAATTGTAAACCAAAACGTTCCGTGTCTTACGCTGTACTTTTACAGTGTGGCTTTTCTTGCCGGCGAATTTGTGACATCCCTACGTTTACGGCAGCCGGAGTTGAAGATTACGAAGCAGGATGCTCTGGCAGTAATGATTGCTGGCATGTGCCATGATTTAGGTAAATTACAGAGTGTTGATAAATTAGAACGCTTTACTAATTCTTACAGTGTACATATTTGACGGCCTATATGCGTTATTTTCTTACCCGCTACTGATTAACGAGCATTAAAATGTTTCACGCAGGTCATGGTCCTTTATCTCACACTTTTGAGCTTTTTATGGATGAAGTAGCGGGTGATAGAAAGTGGAAGGTGTGTGGCAAATTAACATATTATACACTTTATATTATATTAATTCAATTCGCATCTCAGCATAGCAGCACGGGAGTTTGTTTCTGGATTAAATTGAATTATCGGTTAGAAAAGCCTAAATTACTTGCCCAGGCTCCTGTTTGCGTCAAATACGTAATTATGTATTCAGTATAAATATAGGGTATTAGTTAAATTACGTGATCATTAAGTTTTTTTGCTTGTTTCGTTAGCATTATTCTTTGCAGTATCTGTAAAAAACTTACTTATTTTTTATGACAGTGCGCAGAACGGATTTTTGTGCACAATAACATTTTTCGATTATCATCTTTAGCACGAGGAAGCGTCCCTTGGAATGTTCCGTTACTTGTTGGAAATCAATGATTTAAAGCCCATCTTCAAGGAATACGGATTGTACGACATTGATATTATGTTCATTGAAGAACTAATTGTCGGTGAGCGCCACGTCGCTCGACCTGCTGAGAAGGCATTCTTATATGAAGTGAGTTTCTCTGGATCAAACATCGTGATATTTGGAGACATCTGCGATGCTTTTCCTTTTAAGATTGTTGCCAATAAGCGAAATGGAATTGACGTCGATCGATGGGATTATTTTCTGCGGGATTGTCACCACACAAACGTCAAAATGGGCTTTGAGAACTACCAGCGTTTCATCCGCGGTTGTCGCGCCATTTGTTTTCAAGGAGAATGGCAGATATGTTTTCGGGATAAGGTAATGCGGTAAAATTTTTGTGTTTTTCTGTATTTTCGGTGTACTCGTACTTGCAGATCGTTTTTTGATTTCTCTGGAAGAACTGTACAGTAATCCTTTTTTATGTGTTCGTTTCGTACGAGGACATTTGGGTGCTGTGAACATACCCTGCACGATTAGGCTGCGATGAACAGCTGGTTAGCCGTAGCTCGCAACGCTACTGATATCACGGTCTGAATGCAAACGGCTATAAATTTAGCCGGCTGTTCATCGCAGCCTAATCGTGCAGGGTATGTTCACAGCACCCAAATGTCCTCGTATTCGTTCATTTCGTATTCGTTCTTGTGCATACGTATGTCAGTGTATTAAAATTACTTGATAGTAATATTTGTTTTGCTGTTTTTAATTTAAACCACTACTCGTATGATTTTCAGCTGGTGTCGAATGTCAAAAGCATCTTCCACACACGATGCGAGCTGCATCGCATTCTATACCAGCAGAAGACCACTCGCTTGATTGAACAGATGGTAATTGACGCATTAACGGCTGCGGATTCGTACTTGAAATTTTCCGGAGATGACGGAAAACTGCGAAAATTATCGGATACTGTGGATAACATGGCTGCTTATTTGAAAGCTGACGATACTGTCGTTAATATGATTCGAAGCAGTGATATACCAGAACTGGAGTCGTCCAGACGTTTGCTCAGACGAATTTTTGCACGAGATCTGTATCGGTATGTTGGCCGATCGGCTTCAACAGAACGGTTGGATTTTGAAAAGGTGTGTATCAATGTATTGTACTTTTCTTCTTGCTTACAGTTTTGGGTATTGATCGATTTGAGATACTACTAATAAAATTGGGTCGATGTTTATGAACATTCCGGTTGTAGTTCTTAACCATGTTGCTTGCTTTTGTTTTGTTTTTTTCCCTTTTTGAATAACATCTTTCTTTAGACGGCCTTGAAAATGGAGCTTGCCCGTGCGGCCACCGCAGAAGTTGGCAGAGACGTGAACGTTTCCGATATCATTATTATTCGAACTCTGTTCGACTACGGTATGAAGAATGCAAACCCATTTAGCCGTATCGGATTTTTCTCGAAAACTTCGCAGAATCAGGCAAAAATCCTGGAAGGCGCAGAGGTAAACTACTCCATTCTTCGATCTTTGGTAGCTTCACTGATTAAAATGTCATGCAGCATGGCTTGCAATGTTTACATCTTACATTATGTACAAGTATTATAAAAACTTCAGATTACAACCATGCTGCCTGCAAATTGGCAGGAGACAGCTATCCACGTGTATTACACAAAGAACGATGTTGCTGCTGTTGATGCTTTAAAGCATGCTTTCCACTCATGGCTGGAAGAAAGAAACATCCCTTGGAAGACTCGGGTAAAATTTCGTTTTCCGATAGCCTGTTATTATGGATCGAAGCACCTAAATTTCAAAACGGCATTTACGGTAGTTAACAGAATCACTTAGTAAATATGCATTAAACTTTGTATGATGCTTACTTTTATTGTATTTTATGTGCTGTTTCAGAGTGAATCTGTTGATGAACTGGAGAAGCCGGTCGGTTTGGATGGATTACCTGACACTGTTGGCGCCGAAAATTATCGAGCATTGAGGGCTTGTCTGGAACGCGCATATAAAGAGCTGCCGCAAAAAGACGATACTATGAGAACGATCGAAGATGTCCTTCGACGGCTTGACCAGCACGAAGCCAATAAAAATCGGATTGTCCCGGGGAAATCGTCGGAATGACGTTGACGATTCAGACCATTTCGGCTTCGTTTTTCATGTATTTTTTCTTGTATTGTCAGATCTCAGACCCCAGATGATATATCCGGTAGCACTAAATTGGAGATTTAAGTACATGGAAGTCAGTTATGTATCCAGTTGAACGATTTC
Source organism: Paramacrobiotus metropolitanus (assembly GCF_019649055.1). NCBI lineage: Eukaryota > Metazoa > Tardigrada > Eutardigrada > Parachela > Macrobiotidae > Paramacrobiotus > Paramacrobiotus metropolitanus. Next base: position 256,877 of record NW_026570284.1, on the reverse strand, counting down.
TGTGCTTTAGCAGCAGTTATTGTCGTTTACCGGCTCCGAAATGTAATCCACGGCAGCAGAAAAGTCTTTCGTATACAGAATACGTATTTTAGTACAGATGTTCTATGTTATTTGTTGAAAGTTACAAAATTATTGAAATAGCCTTAAAAGAAAATAAAAGATCAAAGCGCACTTCTCAGTTTTCTGGGCCATTCATTATAATCTGTAAAAAGACTGGACAAGTGGCATTTCCGGTTCCTCGAACTTGTTCCTTTTTTAAAAGTACTTGCTCTTGGCGGTATAAAGGTAGGCCAGAATTGGCTGAACAGTTCTGATTGAATTTAAAACTACACAGTACACACCCAGGATAGTAGTGCTATCCTGTGTGTAGTAGTACTATCCTTTAGGTGTATTCTCAGGATGCACCTAAAAATAATCCCAACATATTATTACGCCATAATGCCATTTTCAAATTTTAAACACATTATGTACAGTCATAATTTTTACGATAAAATTTTTCAGTATATGGTCATTAGACAACCCCCACAAGTTGACGACTGGTCGAAGTGTTTGCTTATTTACACGTTCATGCCGCGCAGCTGTGCGTGCAGCGTGCGTCGTCTGTTCTCGCACGCTCCGCTGCTCACACTCAGTACGATTTTCTAGCGTAGATTTTTTGCTACACAACAGTTGCTCTCTCGCCGCAGTATGATTTACCACTGAAAAATTAGAGCAGAAAATCCACTTTTTAGCGTTCCGATATTTGCCTTCTGGCTAGGATTTTCTATAACTGATCGGTGCTATCTGGGCTTTCCTAATTTTCCATCCGATAAATCGCGCTGAACACTTCTCAACTGCCATCACCGGCTGCTGTTGCTGCAGTGTCTCCAGCTGAAACTGGTGTCCGTGCCTAATATTTAGGTTCCCGCAGGTTTCCAGCGTATCGATACCTTTCAAGATCGGCAGGGACAGTTTTCTGCGTTATGGCTGGACACAGTCACGGACGCTACGACCACAACTGCGGCGACATGGTTAACGGTAGCCAGAACTGCGATACCTTTCTTTTCACCTCGGAAAGCGTCGGTTCGGGACATCCAGGTGAGTAAATCACTTAATATTCAGTATTCACGTCATTATTGATTATTCTCGAAAATGTTGTTTTCGGTAGATTTCTTCTTTTGGTAATTTGAATCATTGCTATAATTGCTTTAAGTTCAAGATGAACTTTACAGAATAGCAGATAGCTTTGAAACTACATTTATTGGTGAAAGTATCATTATTAATTATCGAGGTGAGTTTAATTTCAAGTGTTTACTGTTGATCCGGAACTTTGTAACATTTCAGATTCGCGTTGCTTTAATTCTGATTCGAGTTAGATACTGATATTGATTAATAAAATATATTAGAATCGTGTTTCGGTTAGATTAGTCGTATTGATTCGTTTAAATTTTTTTTAAAACTTTCCTCGTGAAAATCGTACATTCTGAATTAATTTGCTGAAATAAAAAATAAAAATATGGATCGAAAATTTGCGTATCAATAAAGTAGCCGTTATAGCTTAATTGGTCATTCGAGCAGGGACTTTTGCAGTTTTCTTGATTAGTGTGTTAAAAAGTTCAAACTAACTACACAACTAACTACGTCTTCCGATACGGCTTACGATTTTTAAATTTTCTTCATGTTCCTAGTTTTTTGCTGCATTTTGTTTTTGGCAAGGAAATATGAAATTAGCGGCTTTGTGATATATGATTCAGCCTAGTTTTTTCTCTATAACCGGTTTATTTGTCGTATTCGAAATATCAGAAATCGGTATGAACTGGTTTAAGTCGCTCGAAATTCGCGATCATTTTTCTCCGATAAGGAATGGTAGAATTTGGCAGTAGTCGGCAAAAATGCGTGACCAGAGGGCATAGAACATAGTAGAGCATTCGCTGACATCCGTCCATGAAAAATTCATCAACCGATAAGCTATGCTGCGATGGCTATCATGACGAAGGTTCTCCTTCTGGTTTGCAGATAAACTGTGCGACCAAATCAGCGATGCCGTCCTGGACGCTCATCTCCGTCAGGATCCCAATGCCAAGGTTGCGTGTGGTATGCCAAAAATTTTTCTTCGTTTTTTATAATTTTTTGCATTTGCTTTTCAAGATACGTATCGTTTATTATGCAATGATCAGCAGTTTGCTTTTAGATGGTGCTGAATGTGTCGTTTTTTCTTGTTTTGTAGAAACCGTAGTGAAGACCGGAATGGTGTTGATCTGCGGTGAAATCACCTCCAAAGCTGTTGTGGATTATCAGGCTGTGGTACGGCAAGTCATTAAGGATGTTGGCTACGACACTTCCGAAAAAGGTACACAGTAAACAGGAAACACGTTGTATATTTTCCCGCAGTTGTGGCACGGTGCGGGGAAATCTAAACGGTAATTACGATTACCGTAGAAAAGCGGTTCGGCTTTGTCGATTTACCGATAAATTGAGTGAGTGGTTCAAAGTTTACAACTGTCTGCGCACTCACGGTCATGGTTATTGCGCAATAGATTTCAAAGTTCTGTGAACCGGCGGCAATCATGCTAGCTTATCGCTCTGCTGTTTACTCATTATTTGTATTCAAATCCATAGCATTAGCTTAATTTTTCCCTGAAGTGTCGTGAAAATATTATCGAAGCCGGATTATTTGTTACACATTTGGAACAAATACGGCGCATGTGCTTTGCTGGAAATTCAGGTTTTTCTCATTCTTTTTTTCTGCTGAGCCCGTTGGTTTGCGCCGGAAGGCTTTAGTTCTGGGAACAGCATGGTTAATCTTGAAATTTGCTGGTGGCAGTGCTTTGATTATGCAATACTTCCATTGTTAGCCGCTGTATGTTATCGTATGACAGTGAATGCTGGCATGAGGCATCGGTTTCCTGCTGTCTGGTGACCTGGTCTTTGCGGTGTCTGATAATAAATTGCGTAGAATAAAATGAATGGATATTGCAAATTGAATAATGTGTTGAAAGATTTTAAAGATGTGCAAGCAGGAGCGCACTTATGTACACTGTACAAAAGACAAAAAATTGTTCGGAACAATTATGCATCGTCATACTCATATTCACAGGACCACAGCCAAAAATAAAAGTGACGTTGGTTGTGACAGATCTGGTGCAGATCTGATGCAGCTCGTATTAGAATTATAGAGAACATAAACTATCTGCCGCATTTTGTTGACAGCGCGTTTTAAACACTTTACTTTGGATTGTCGGAATATTTTAATGAAAACTCAGATTTACTGCGTACGGTAATGGTGTTTATCTTGCAGGATTTGATTTTAAAACCTGTAATTTGCTGGTGGCACTGGAGCAGCAGCATCCCGAAATCGCAGCTGGTGTACACGTGGGGCGTGATGAGCTGGATGTGGGGGCCGGCGATCAGGGTCTGATGTTTGGGTATGCATCCGATGAAACCGAAGAGGCCATGCCACTCACGCTGCATCTCTCGCATCGTCTGACGGAACGGTATGCCTACCTCATGAAAAACGGCACCTTCCCGTGGGCTCGTCCGGATTGCAAATCTCAGGTACGATTAACAGAATGCAAAAAAAAGGTTGTATGCATGACTGACACATTGATGTTGTAATTACAGGTTACAGTGGAATATCGTCTGGAAAACGGTGCATGTGTCCCTCTAAGAGTGCACACCGTTGTTTTCTCTGGCCAACATGCTCCGGACATCTCACTCGATGAGCTGCGACATGAAGTTCTGGAAAAAGTTATTAAAAAGGTTATTCCCAATGAATATCTGGATGCGAAAACGATCTACCATATCAACCCGTGTGGAACATTTATTTTGGGTGGACCATATGTAAGACTAAAAGTTTAATTTTTCATTTGCTTTTTTTTCCCATCCGAAAGCGGTTTTTAACATACTTTCAGAGTATCGTAGGAGTGCTGATTTAGTGCATACAGTTGTAGCACTTATTTGCTTATATCGCAGAAACAAATTAAAGCTTTTGCTTTATTTATTTTCTTTACGATATTATGATTGTGATTATAACGACTGTAATTGTGATTTTAATGTTTTTGAAAAACTTTATAATGAGATGTTTGATGCGTTTCAGGGTGATGCCGGTCTGACGGGACGTAAGATTATTGTGGATACCTATGGCGGATGGGGTGCTCATGGCGGTGGAGCGTTCTCGGGCAAGGATCCGACCAAGGTCGACCGATCGGCGGCGTATGCGGCGCGTTGGGTAGCCAAGTCTTTGGTGAAATCGGGATTAGCGCGCCGTGTCCTGGTGCAAGTGTCGTATGCTATTGGCATTGCAGCTCCGCTGTCCGTGACCGTTTTCCACTTTGGCACCTCGAAATATTCCGAGAAACAGCTGCTGGACATTGTGAATAAGAACTTTGATTTACGCCCGGGAAAAATCATTAAGTACGCAATTGCTGTCATTCTTATTTGAAAATATACTGTATGTGTTTGTTTTTGCAGGGATTTGGATCTGAAACGCCCCATCTACAATGAAACAGCCAGTTATGGGCATTTTGGACGACCTCAGTTCACCTGGGAGATACCGAAGATTATTGATATGTAAACAGCAGAATGTTATCTATGCATGCACGTTTGATGGTTCTTAGAGAGTATTACCATTCCGAAGATTGTGCATAATTTTACATCAGGGATCGCCGTTGTTCATTTTGGTGGGAATCTGTCTGCAACCCGTCTGCCTTTTGGTAGCACAGCTTTGCTCATTGTTGTTAGCGGTTTTAAAGTTTTAATTTCACAAATTCCATCCAGGGCTCTTTCTCTTCAAAGTACGCTGTGGGCTATATAGAGGTGTTACTTATTTTGTTGAATAAACAGAATAATCAAAAATTGTCGGAACGAAATGGACGTTGACCGCGCTAAGGCTGTATGAAAAGTTATTGAAACCCTTTATACAAAGACGGCATGAGACAGCTCAACAAAACCCACATACAAACACGGAAACCATTTACGGTTAAGATACTAAAACACGCTAATTTTTGTAAACCTAATGTAGCTCTATTTCCATAAAGCACTCGTTAATTGATTGTTTTGGCACTACTTGTTGTAAACAGCAGAATGGTGAACGGTATTGTAAGTAAGTGTTCTGCATGAGCATTTCGCTGAATAAATTACGAGTACATCAACAGAAATTTTCGGACTGCGACACATTAAACGCCTGCTTACATTTTTTAAGAACAGATTTATTATAACTTGTAAGGCGCGATTTCAGTCGAAGAAAGAACAAAGACAGCATAAAACAGCTAACAAAACGCAAACAGTACAAACACGAAAACGATAAAAGGTCAAATTATTTATCACATTAGATCAGAAAATATCTGCCACTCGGGCACTCAGTATATGGAACTGCCGCGGAAACGGTTCGTTTACAGATCATAGTCAATATACAGCGAACCGTCCCGCGGACGCAGATAACCGATGGCAATTAGAATGATGTCCACGACGGTCCACACACCCAGACCACCGAAGCTGAACAATTTACCCACACCCTCCTGCCAGTGTCCCAGGTAGAACCGATCTCCCCCAAATCCCCCCAGTGTAATGCTGAGAATCATGGCCACTGACCAGCGATGGCCGGAACTGAAGTTGCATGTGTCGGCTTTGTGGAATCTCCGATTGCCTAAATTAAAAAGCATTTAATACATCAAACGGTAAAAGCCAAAATTAACAACACCGTTAAGTTTATAAGAAAACACAAATTAGAAATCACACAAGTAAACCAAATGATATGGCTCACAAAACCCAATTAAAAATGGGAAAACAAATGCAGAGCGTTTTTACTTACAATTCATATTTAAATGCAGCAGCTAAAAATTAAATGATCAACTAACCATAAGCGTGTAGCATATTAGTAAAGACTAAACGGCATGCTCAGCTAAAGCAGTTGTACAGCATTCTCTTGGCCGTTTTAGAAGACTACTTGTCACATGTGAAACCCCCGAACATCTTTTTAAAGAAACTGGACAACCGAAAGCTAAATAACATAAACTTTCAAGCGATACTGCAGTATGCCATTCTACAAAAGTTACGGCCAAGCCAACGAATTTCTTGTTTTCGATACAGCAAGGGTATAAAAACACATCCGTACCTAAGCATATCACATCGTGGTTGGCTGTGCAGTTTTTTCGCACACGCTTCCATGGATCTCCACCGACTCGACAGTTCACTGGCGACACGCACGTGTGCTCGTGGAATTCAGTTTGGTAACAAAATCGGCACTTGGCCGGAAAGTAAAAAGTGGATTCTCCCTGCAAAAAAATCGCGCTTTCAAAATGATTATCGATTACCAAATTATCACAAATTGTGCCAAGCAAGATGCAATTTTAACGCCACCAGGCAATACAAACGGGGGAGCAGCGATGAATAAAGACTTCGAAAATTAAATCAAACCATTTCCAAATTCGGAAAAAAAGTGAGAGTTTATTTCCAAATTCGGAAACTATAATCGACGAAGCCACTTCTCTCCATTTAAAACACAAAGCAGAATTCAAAACAATTTGAGGAAAGACGTGTGTACGATGTACCTTGCACTGCACTTTGGGTTTGGTCTCGCATCGGTACCATGCTGATTCGCCGTATGTGCAGTTATAATTGTCACTATCCCGAAGATCACAGCTAAGGCATTGAGCGGAAAGATTCCTGCAGGGAATATTTGGATCGGAGCAGATAGGGAGATAAGGCAGTTCTGGAATAAAGTTTGGTTCAAAGAAATGATGCCAATCCAGTGGCCAGTAACGCGGAACACTCCTGTCGAATGGAGGCATTCCCGCAGGCATTCGCTCCTGACGAGCACCCAGGGCTAACGGCTTGTCATCCGGTCCATCGGGCTCCAGTTTCTTGAACGAACTATCCACTGTTAAAATAAAATTTAGAAAATTATTTTCGATCACATTTATCCACGGGGAAAAAATTAAAGGATACGGAAACATTCACATGCCATAATACAGGCATGCCACATTAGTAATGTGACATTGTGACAATGACATTACCCTTCTGTTCTCCATTCCCATTTGCGGGATCTGTCGGAGTGTTTCCTTTAGATGCCGCGTCCAGCACATGACAAACTGTGGTAATCATGAGAATTCTTAACAGCTTCGATACAGATACGGAAAGTGGCCAAAACCACGGCATTTATGGTCCAAATACGAAGGAGATTTCCAGTATCAGCATAGGTCCTCGCTTTCCATCCGACCAGGAACGATGTGTGATTTCAAACTGTACTGTCTGAATTTCACCATGATCATAAGAAAGCGTCAATTCTCTTGAATAAATGGAAGTTTACAATGCGTCATCGATCGAGAAAACTTGTAGACGAAATATTAATTTTTGAAATGTTTTAAAAATTTAGAAGAAAACAGAAAACTGAAACTAAAATAACTGGTTTCACTTTTCAGTGATAGCTTGATGACACTCATGACAGAGCAGCATTTAGAGACGGTTCTCAACCTCCTTGGGGAGGAAGTCATCACAGTGGAAATCAATGGAAATTTGGATGTGAACCAGCCAGTCAATCACCCTGTAACGTTGTGAACCACGCGCACGTACACATTACGAAAATTCATGCATTACGCAGTTAATAATGTTCCTATGAGACTGTAATGCGCACGAGGTTTTTGCATTTTTTCAGAAAATCAGTTTTGCCTTTTGGTGTCCTAAATCCAAAGCCAAAAAAATTGACGATTCTCTTCATTTATGCACTGACACTTAATTATTCCTTTGTTGTATTCTGCTCTTGATCTTCAACCATGCCGAAAAATAAAGGAAAGGGAGGAAAGAATCGTCGTCGTGGTAAGAACGAAAACGAGAACGACAAGCGCGAGTTGGTCTTCAAGGAAGACGGCCAGGAATATGCCCAGGTGATCAAGATGCTGGGGAATGGACGCGTGGAGGCAGTATGTTTTGACGGGACAAAACGGCTGTGCCACATACGCGGCAAACTCCGGAAGAAAGTATGGATTAATCAGGGTGACATCATTCTGGTGGGGCTGCGCGATTATCAGGATGGTAAAGCCGATGTTATCATGAAGTACTTTCCGGAGGAGGCGCGCTTGCTAAAGTCCTACGGGGAGATTCCGGAGTCGACGAAAGTCAACGAGGCCACCTTCGTCAACGAGGATATGGAGAATGACGGGATTGAGTTTGATGACGCGGCCGGAGGAGGCAGTGCCACTGAGAGTGACAGCGATGATAGTAAGGACGAGGTGGATGTGGATGATGTTTGAGCATGCCCCGTTGCGCCAGCAACAACACCGCGCTAGGACACATTGGCCAGTGGAATTCCCGTGTTCGGTTTGGTTTAATTTTTACGATTCGGCGTATCTCAAGTTTTTCATATCTGCTTGACGCGCAGTACTAGCATTGCAGTTTACAGAATGTTCTGTGAGTTCATGTTTGTAGCTGTTAAAGTTAGTGATTGTGGAGTTGAAAAATACATAGCCAGAACCTAAATTATCATGCTTCGTTAGACTCATTGTTCTTTTCGTTTTTTGTTTATGGATAGTCGTGTTCCATTGATCATGATAAAAAGCTAAAATAGCCAGAAAGTCGTATGTAAGGCAGTCGTTTCCGATTCGTGATCGGCGATCGCTGATCAATTTATAAGGCGCCATCCATAAATTACGTCACGCGAGTAGGGGGAGGGGGGAGGTCCTGAAAGCGTTACTGTTTGTTACAAGGGGGAGGGGGGTTTTAAACATTTGTGACGATTATGGCGTCACCATGCTATATCTATGGAGGGGTTTTAATTTTGTTACGTAACGCTCAGGGGAGGGGATCTCAGTTTGTGAGCACTCGTGACCAAGGGGGAGGGGGGCCTAAAAATGTCGAATTTTTGCGTGACGTAATTTATGGATGGCGCCTAACCAGTTCATCATACTGTAGTGCATGCGATGCGTGCAATACGTCTTACTACCTACCGTAAAGTGACTTACTCATGTATTAATAACAGTATTATCATTATTATTGTCGTTTCATGCGTATTTTAGCCACGTGTATTAAATGTGACATTTTAAAAGAATCGCAACCTGCAGAATGACCCCTAACGGTTAGATTTCCAGAGGTTAGAGCATAAAAGCATATTTGAGTAACTTAAAAACAAATCTGACAGTTCCACTCCACCGGATGGCTTCAGCAGTTACTGATATCTATAATTACTGTATCGATGTCCATTGTATTTTGTTCACTTCAAATCAGTACCACCACGTACTACTATTGTTACGTCAATTAACGTACAGATAAACGCCTGCTACCATCGTAAAATCCGTGCGCGAGTGACCGGAAAGAACGCCACCGCAGTTATTTTTAGCCTTGTAGAAAAAGGGCTGATGTAAGCATGTCCAAACTGTACTGTGAGTCTGTGACGATAGATACTCTTTTCCCTTTGGATGCATAAAGAATAGTAATGAATACAATGCCGGTAATTCTTGTCTACCATAAAGTTGAAGGTACATATCTTTCACGGTTTGAATTTTAACATAATCGATTGATTCGACTCTGCGGTCGCTGGAAGCGCTTGATTAGCGAACGAACTATGAAAAAACATGGCTTGTGCGGTGATTACCGGCATTGCTCGCGTCTGATGTAATATGTTTCTCTTATGTACTGCGTAGTGCGTACAGGGCATGCCCCACATAAATAGATCTCGAAAAGGTATCAATTAACTTTTAATGATTGAGACATTTTACATGGTCAGTTAATCGTACGGTGTATAATTTTGATTTCTAATAATAGAAGCAGAACACTATACCCCACCATGCGTTCTCTACTAGCGACCTTTGGATTAATAATTTTTTCCAGCTGCTTTTGGTTAAGTGTTCATAGTCACGGTTACGGTGGTTACGGAGGTTATGGAGGAGGTTATGGCGGTTACGGAGGTTATGGAGGAGGTTATGGAGGTTACGGAGGAGGTTACGGCGGCTACGGAGGTTATGGTGGTTATGGAGGATACGGAGGATATGGTTACGGAGGATTAGGATATGGGTACGGTTATCCAGGATTTTTTGGATTTGGCGGATTCGGCAATGATCTACTCGGAGCGGTGAGAATATTGCTGTATTAACTAAAATTTGTAAAGGTTGAACACGCTATTTGTTTTTTGCAGGTAATTTTGGCGGATCTTCTAGACTAGGCAGAAAAGGCGATGCGACTATACTGTACTGGATAGACATCAATTGATCATGTGCCAATTTTAACAACATTCGTGCATCCATGCCTCCATCTGTTCCATGCACAGATAAAACAGGCATGAGTGGACATTTTGCTTTCATTTGGATGGAACTCTTAGGAAGAAGATAATAATAGCGTTATTGATTTTGGCCATGGAACGTTGACCTTTATAACGATACTACTCGTATATGTACCGACACGCTCTGCTAAAGCTACACTGCTACAGTACTCGCACAATGCATATCTGTCCATGAGTGTTTTGTGCATAATTTTGCGAAGTTTTTTATACACCGCTGAATGGCAAAAACAGCATGAAACTACATGTATATCTGATCATAGGTTTCATTAAATATAGCCGAGACTTCCTGGCCGGTGTTGTAAGTCACGAAAGCATAAGTTTCATAAAGCTTTATCGCCAAAACTTTCCCGGCATTAATAGCATCAACCTTGTACTGAAAACAAAATCTAATTGAATCGGCGGATCGCTATCCCTGTAATGTCAGTACGATTGAAGTAATTTCGCTTTAAAGCGGTTTTCATTGCACGGCATTATACTGTACATAAGTTGATGGCATAGAAGTATAAAATACACAGACTGTATAAAACTACAAATCGCATAATGCATTTATCACCTGAAGGAAGATACGGAAGTACTTGAGACAATCCTGAATGAATATAACATGGCTTACTGCATAGAGCAACGTGCCAACTTTATTTACTAAATGATTGATCATGAATACCACCGGTACCACTTAACGCCTTAACCATACGGAATTGTATACACCAAGAAGTTGACTTCATATTCTCAAGTGCCCACAATCCAAACGTGATTGTAAACTGACAGAGTGTATCTTAGTCAGACTGCTTATTTTGTAATATTTGGCTCGTAAAATCAGATTTCAGTTCCGTTTCTACTGATGAGAAAATCTTTAAGCGTCGGGGCCGTCAAGTAGAACCAAAGTATGTTTGCATATTCTCCCGGTAATCTTGTACATACGATGATGCAAAAGATAAATTACTACCACAAGCTGCTGCATACTCAAACAACTTGTGAATGAAAAGTGAAAACCAGTGGGAAGTATTATGTGTCGACGCGAAGAGTTGCTTATTCGGCGCAGTTAATCGTAAACTATCCTACTCATATATTTTGCCGGCGGTCATAGCGTAAATTGCACGCTGGCTGCCATTACGGATATGTTACTCTGTATAGATATGAATATACGTATTCCCGCTCGTGAATATTCCACTTATGTAATGTGTCGTAACTGCGGGCTGGAGGAACTGATTGCTAACGATTGAGGAAGGGTCCACTTTATTGCCTAAGACTTCGTATATATATACGGCGGCATAAACTTGTACCAGCGCAAACTGCAAACTGATTTGTCCCGGCTGTGTACAATCTATGCCTTACTTGCGGCATTTGTGTGTACGGCTGTTGCATCTGACTGTATATATTGGCGTTTGCTGACCAGTGTCCACTATGGCTTTAAAGACCTTAATCCTTTTTATTGGTGTACATGCGGCATTAGCAGAGGATATTGACGGTAAAGTAAAAATGGTTGATTTCAAGCGAGCTTTGCGTTAACACGTATTAGGTAATTATATAGATTCCCAAAATTTTATTTTTGGAAGTCCGAAATCCACCACAACCCACTCTCCCCGTTCGACCACTATAAATCCGCGTATCGCCGCATGGAACGCGCGGATCCGCAATGAAACAGCAATAACTAACGGGACTTCCGGTTTAAGAACTCGAGCCTTATTTGACATCCCCCTCGGTGCACCGGGCAGCATGAACAGTCTGGAGACCAATTTCCTGTCCATCCAAACCGGCAATACCAAACTCCAGAGCGGCATCATCCCGCCCGCCTTTGTCCCGGTGGGCCAAGTGATCCCCGGGACCGCGGGAGTCTCCGATCCCAGTTGTCGGTGTGAAGCGTACGCCGACTGTCGAGATGTGTCGGCCTTCGCTCGCTCCGATCGGCAGCGCGTGGACCCCTGTCCGTCGGGACGTGTATTGTGCTGTACCAATGCCAACCGCCCCAGTAATCCCGTGGTTATTCCCCCGCCGGTGCCCCTTGTGATCCCGTCGGTGACACCCGCTGGACCCGGTCCGGTGGTCCCCGCCGGCGGACTGGTGTCCCCGCCACGCAATCAAGGGTGTGGCATTAAGGGCGGAAATCCACTGGCGCGGGTGTTTGATGCCGCGAATCCACGCAATGAAGCGGAATTTGGGGAGTATCCTTGGATGGTATGCATGATAATCACTCGATATGCCGCCTTAATTAGAAGAAAAATGTAGATTTGTTTTTACCGGGATTATAGGCTGCCATCCTCAAAACCGATCTCAACTACGTTTGTGGTGGCGCTTTAATTGATGCTCGTATCGTTTTGTCGGCGGCTCACTGCGTAGCAAAGTAAGTCGGTAAAAAAAACCATTATATCTGTAACTCATAAAATTTTTACAGAGTGAAAAACGAGGATTTAATTGTCCGCCTTGGAGAATATGATGTCAGGTAACGATTCCAACACAAATTTTGCGAGACTGTGGTATACGTATATTTAAATTATATACATAAAACTATGAAATACATGGACATATACATCACATGGAACTGGTTTACTTGCTAATCGCTAACAATTTTATTAATGCAAGTTATTATGTACGTACTTATTGGAAATGCTTTGTGCACTTTTTCCGAATGTATTTAATAATATGCGGAAAATTTTTAGCGAAACAACCGAACCACCGTACCAAGACATCCATGTTAAGCGCGTAATCATTCACGCAGATTATCACAGTGGAACTCTGCGTAATGATATTGCTTTGTTGATCCTTGACCAACCTGCGGCAATGACCAGTTACATCCGACCGGGTAATTTTTCGCATACTTTTTCTGCCCAAATTATTTTGTTGGCAAAATATAAATAATGCTTTTCTCTACAGTATGTCTGCCACCAATCGTGGACTTCACGGGAATGATGTGTACCGTCACTGGATGGGGAAAGAATAATCCAAGTATGTTGACCGGAAATAATTTAACTCAAAACTTTGTAAATGACTCTTTGGACGAGTAATGCTCTTACATTAAAAAATTGTGGAAACGTTTATTATTTAATACGAGTATTGAATACTTTCTCGTACTTGTAGTCAAAGTATACGAATCCACATTCAGCCTCCGTATTCACCCATAAATGTATAATGTTAAGAGACAATGTCACAGTTTTTTTTTGTATTGAAAATCAAAGCGAAAAATTAAGCGTTTTACTCTGTATCTAAAGGGTTTACTTAATTGACAATACAATCTCTTGCAGCTGGACAGTACTCCAATGTGCTCAAAGAAGTAGATGTTCCCATCATGACCAACGACCAGTGTCAAGGCATTCTCCGAACATCCCAGGAACTTGGCCCCATTTTTAACCTGCACAACAGCTTTTTATGTGCTGGTACTCTTGGGAAGGATGCTTGCGCGGTATAGTTAACTTCTTTTTAGTAAATTATTGTGGCACAAAATTGTTTTTGCAGTTTGATGATGTGTTATTTATGTTTTGTAGGGTGACGGAGGCAGTCCATTAGTGTGTAAAGTCGATGGGGTCTACCGACTTGCCGGTAAGAAATCGCGTCATTAATGTGCAATAATCTAGTCATTGTGCAGCTTACCATATCTTCTCGATATAAATTGTTCAATGTTTATTAATTAATTTGTTTATAGGATTGGTATCGTGGGGAATTAACTGTGGCCAATTCCCAGGCGTTTACACTAGAATATCAAATTTTGTGCCGTGGATTATGAACGCTCTGCAGGAAAACTGAAACTACGCGCTTTTCTGCGGCAATGCAGATGAAACTGTGCGATTATGTATCATATCAGTTAGTAGTGTGTGCTGGTTCATACATCATGATTGTGATGCAAGACGTCAAAATTGTGACATTTTTTGCTTGATTTGCTGGTGCTGGCACCATTTGCAATTATTTTATTTGTTTGTAGTTTACGGTATCTGCTGGTTGTGCCCTTTTGACGATCACGAATAAATACACATTCGGATAATTTCTGTGATTCGCTGACCATATATTAGGAAACGGCGACAGAATTCAGATTTTTTTATTCTGTTAACTCATACACCATAATACATACAAAGAAACAATAACATCTGGAATAACCATTTTTATAAATAGAATTTTTACAATTTCCATTGACAAAAATGCAGACTGCGACAGTAGGATCACGTGGATTTAGTATCTGGAGTGACCGGTCGGAAAAACCGGTTAAAGGTCACAAATTTTATTTTTGTGTAACACGGTTTTTGGTCGGTAACAACAAAAAAAGGTTACAAATTTTTACACCCAGTACTGATTTTTACTGAGAACCGGTGTGGTTTCACTCCGCGACACACATCCATTCCCGTTAACACTGCCGTACAGATCCTCCCGGAAGGCCTCCAGGGGATGCAGCTCCGTTTCCGGGCTGCGGAAATTCTTACCCGGCTTGCGCAGGGGAATCACTTTACAACTAGGAACTGTGGCGGGCGCCTCGACCAGCGCTTCATCCGGTGAATCACCGGTGCGCCCCTTGGGATGAAAGAGCGGCGATAAGTGAGCATGCTGCGAGACGGAGCGCTTGCGTTTCTCCCGCTGCCGCCGCATCCACCAGCATAGACCGATAAAGAAGATCACCGCCACCGAGATGATGGCGGTCACCACCAGGGCAATGAAAACGTGATCGTTGGTGACGATCTTGGTCAGCTGCTGATGCAGCACCCGGATTCGGATGGGGAACAGGACATGGACGGGCTGGATGTCGGGCGCGGAGGTCAACAGGAACGCGAAGGAATCCTGCACGCTGGTGGTGTCCGGTTGCCCCCCGCGATCAATATCCGGCGGGGCTTTGTACACAATCTTCTTCTCCACCAGATCGGTCTGGGTGAAATTCGTTACCGTGATGATGTCGGGTGACGCCCAGAGGAGGGTGCCCAGGGCCGGGGGTCGGGTTACTAAGAAATGCGGTTCATAGGGTGTGGCACGCAGTTTCAGCGCACCGGCATCTAATAAATGCAGGCCGATCGGAATGGAATGCCCGACCGGCACCACCGGCGTCTCCAGTTTCAACAGCGGCACCACCGTCAGGTGGATGGTGATGTTGCGCAGTGACACGCGCTCCTGTCGGTTGGTTAGAAAAATATCCAGTGTAAAATAATCCTCCGACTGATCCAGATCGCGATGCTCGTACAAGATGCGCTGTTTCTCTACGTCTTGTTGGGTGAACTTCGTCAGACTATCGGCATGATGGTTGTCCACAAAACGCAGCCGACCGTGCTCGGGCTGCCGGATAATGTGGTAGACAATACGGGTATTGTTCACATTGGACGCCACGGAGATGAAGGTGTTGTTGACGGGAATGGTGAAGTTACCCTGGGTCAGGGTCATGTTGCTGTGATGGTACAGTTTAAAAAAGAACCGGTGTACGTGGATGTTGAACTGCACCAGTTCCGACATGGCGGCTTCATCGATCGGCATGACCTCCAGTTGCACCGGGATGGTCTTGGCGTCATCGACACCGTCATGACAGAACTCCACGACATTTTGCATTACATCGCGCTGTGTGAACTCTTTTGTCACGCTGCCCCGCACCCGAAACACCCCACCCGTGACCTCTTTAAACAACCGGTACCGCACGACCTTATTGGGATTCTTATCCATGTTGGTCTTCAAGACTTCCGTGGAAATGGTAACATTTTCACCGGAGACAACATCCGTTTCTTTGACATGCACCTTCAGATGCGTGTCCGATTCCAGTATGGTGACATTCAGTGTGACGGTCATCGGTTTCCGGTCGGGAATGGTCAGTCGGAGGGTGACCTCTTCCATGGACACTTGTGATTCGTAGCCGTGATGTTGGTAAGATAGACGGTGTTTGTTAACGTCGGTCTGTGAGAAACTGCCGCCGGTTTTTAGCTGTGTGGTGTCCACGAAGAACGCGCCAAGTTTCGGCGCGGTGACCAAGGCGAAGCGGATTTTCTTCCATTCACCGCGTGGTAGAAAACGAGTGGCATCCAAGTGTAAGCGTTTAACCAGCACGGAACGGCCAAATGGAACCAAGAGTGGATAACTGTAAAAGCAGCAATTGAACCAGTTGATCCGTGACCTTTCGCATAGCTTTGTAATTATTGCTTTGCCAATGTTTATTAAAATTTCAATCAATTAAAAAATTATGTACTTAATCAAAGCTTGCTAGTTACAAATACGGGGAGAACTATGGATTTTATACGGAAGGCCAAATGTGACCTTTCACATAGAAATGTGAGAGTTTCAGCTCGAATAAAACCCATACAACTTACGATCTTATGGATGAATCTGATGACTTGATGTTGATGAAAAAAGTGAGATCCCGCAGCTTTCGTTCCTGTGGATTCTTCAGCGACGCATCAAAATGGAAGGAATCCACCATCTGGTTGTTCGTTATGGGCACCGACTGCATGTAGCCAATACGACCCTCCTGCAGATCCTTCTGACTAAAGCTCTTGGTTTTCACCAGCGTCCCGGTTCCGTCCTGATTTTGAAAATACCCAATAAAACCCAGTTTCGGTTCGGCGGTGATATTAAATATCAGATCGTGCGCTTTAAAGGGCACCACTCCCAACTCCTGATTATCCGCTATGGAGATCTTCTTGGCCGAGATATCCAGTTCATCCGCCGTGATAATCAACGACGCATTGCGGCCCACCTCGATACTCTCATTGCGCACCACATTCAACTTAACATCCAGCACCCGCACCGGGAGGCTGTTGACTTCCGACACCAATTTACCGTCGGTCGCATACAGATTAATATGGTTGGGATTCAGACCACTGGCCGGGGCGAAGCGCACCCGATTCTGTAGCAACTGCGCCATAGTAAACACCGGGACCTTCTGATTGTCCACCAGAACATTGGCGTCGGAACTGTTGACGTAGTACTGCACCGACGACGCATTGGCATCGCTGTCCTCATCGACAACATCCACGTTGTCCAGGGTGAGGGTGCCGGCCTGGCCCAACCAGACATCCAGTGGATTCTTGATGACTATTTGCGGCGGATGATCGTTGATGGGGACAATGTCCAGACGGATCTCCTCCGTGGTGCTGATGCCCAGCCGGTCCACATTGACGAAGATGGTGAAGACGTCCGTGGTGGATTCGGAGCCGTCATGCGTGTAGATCAGATCGCCGTCCTTATCGACAAACGCCTTCCCGTGACCGGGTTTATCCTTCATGTGCAGCCGCAGCGGCAGTGATTCGGCATTGGGGATGCCTTTCAACAGACTGGATAATTTGAGCCGGGCATGGCCGCCTTCGACGACTTTAAACGGTTTTTGATACGTCAGCCGTAAGACTTCCGGCACGATGTAAACCGACACCGTCGCACTGAGTGCTTCCGTCGCGAACGGGGCTTCCACTTTCAGGACGAAGCTGTCGCGATACGTGATGGAGTCCAGCCGGTTGATGTATTTTAATTTACCTAAAAATACAAAAAAACGTAACTGTTTTACTGCACAAAATAGTTTCTACGCTAAGTACAGTTTTCCTTTTAATTCAAGAACTTCAATTTCTAAATTTAAAAATTAAAGATATTTTTATTTTATGTAATCTACATAAATTGCCGATAAAAGAGCCTTTCTTCTTCACTGACCTGAAAATCGTTTTCTTTATTTTAGCCTGAAAAACGAATATACGAAACAAACTGTTTTTAAATGCACTATTAAAAATCGCAATTCGAAACATAATGCCTACAAAAAATTAATTTTTGATAAAATAAAGTGTCTCAGATTTTTAAAATATTTTAAAACAACATTTTTCTGCAGTTTTAACAGGCGTTTTTACCGAGATTGATATCTTCTTGTGTGGCGCTTTCGGCTGTAGCGGCCGGTCCCAGACCGAGCGAGCCGAAGGACGGCGCATTCTGCAGTGTATACACGATCTTCGAACTGGGCCAAATCGGATGCGTAGCATTCAACACTGCCGTGGTAATGACCACCGCGCCATTCTCCTTCACCAGAATCGGCTCAGATTGTGCTAAGGAAATTGAGCGGGCCGGAACCAGGGAAACGTTGGTCTGCGTGGTGAAACCGTTGAGAGCGAATTGTACCAGGAAGGAATCGATTATCACCATCTCCGCCATGGTGTCCTTACGCCGATACACCACGGACGAGTGATTTCTCACGCTGGCCGTGCCGAATTTCGGTCCCTTACTGATGGTGATTACCAGCGGATTCCACTGCTGATCGGCATTGGTCTGGAAATTAAAGTCCAGGATATTGAATTCCTGCAACGAGGTCAACGGATGTAATGGGGCCATGTGTACATCTTTGGCCTGCAGCTGCAGCGGCTCAGCCTGAATGTCCAGTTGTTCCGTGGTGAAGAGTTCGCCGTCGGAAATGTACACGGTGGAGACGGCTTGCAAAGGACCGCGATGTTTAATCAGTACATGGCCTTGAGCGATGTCATTCTGGATGCACTGAAATATGGGTGTAGTGCGATCGGATATATGGTATAAATCCGCATTATCCAGACCACGATGGGCAATTTGTAGACTGCTGTACGGTGAATTGCCATCGCGATCCGTCACGGCCATGTCATCGTTTGTCAGTAGACGAGTAGAGTTTTGAATTAAAAAAATCGGCCCCATCCGGATGATGGCGGGCCGGTGGTTATTAATCAAACTGATGTTGATCAGAATGGGAAAGGTCAACTTCTGCTGGCGCCCGTTACAGCTGGCAATGACATCCATCGCGTCATGCTCGCTTTCCGTTCCATCGTGCGTGTAAAAAATCCCGCGTTCCCGTACATCTTGGGTAAAAAACTCCGAAACGTTCTGCTTATCCCGGGTCTGCAGAATCCCGTGGACGGGATAACTGGCCATCCCAAACGAGCAGGACTGGTTGATTCCGCCATACTGTAAGTTAATCACTTCATCACTAATGGCCACGTTACCGCCTTCTTTTACCAGCGCAATCTGGTCGCGCAGTACCCAGGCCGAGCGCACCGGGTCGTATTTGAGCAGGAGACGGCGCTGGGCGATGCCCTGCCGCAGTCGGGCAGCGCTGACATTAACGAGAAAGTAATCACGGGTGGGCAGGTCGAGATTCTGCGATGTAACCAGGGAATAGACGATTAAACCGGCATTCACGTCGGCCTGCGTGAACTGTCCGTGGAGTTTCAAGCGACCGCCGCCCCGCTGCAGGGCGCCATGGCGCGGGACGGTCGTCAGCGTGTAAACGATCTCCTCGGCACTCAACGGCATGGGTTCCTGTTCGTGCAGCAGGGACATACTGGAGATGATCACGTGGGGGGTGTGAAAGACAAGCGGGTCCATGTGAACGGTTTTGAGCTGATTCTCCAGGAAGCGGATGTGGACGGTGTGCAGGTGGTCTTTGGCCGGCAGCGGGACCGGCTGCCCGCTGACCGGCAGAACACTGAGCCGGACTTTAAAGGCATCGCGACTGGGCCAGTCGTGCAGATGGACATAGCGGACAGCCAGTGTATTGACGTCATCTTGGGTAAATTGCTGACACGGCAACCACTGGCTGTTGTTGTACAGATGCTCCAGCCGGCCGAAATGCGGATGACTGATGATGGTGTACAGGATGGTGAGATTCTGATGAATGGCGTTCGTGGCATAGGATAGGGTGTTCTGTGTAATCAGTGATGAGGAATTATTAGGCACATTAAGACTTTTATTGGCCACTGGCTGAATATTCAGCTTCAAGGGAATAATGGACATGGTGCCCTTTTCTTTGCCGCTATTCTGGCCGTCGCTTATGGAGAAGACAGCTTGATCCTGATCTGTCAGTGATCCGTTGAAATAGATTTCCACCAGGCCGGCATCAATGTCCGCTTGGGTAAACTGTTTAACTAATAAGGATTGTTGCCATGTTAATGTGTTCGACAGGCTGGCGGTGTTGGACGGGGATGATAACATTATCGACTGGCCGTCGTTCTGTGTTGACCGGATTTGCGAAACCTGGGAACCAAAATATCTCTATAAAATATTCCGTAGAACAATTTTTATTGCGCTTAAAGCGTGTTGCAAATTTATTTTATAAGTTTATAAACATTTATTTTTGTAATTCTCCCAAAAAAAATGGCAATACGCAACGAACGGAATATTAAGTCAATGCAAAACCTTTCTATTTGCCGAGTTTTCAAAAATTCAGTAATTTAAAATTTTTAATATAATTTCTAATTTTTATTTTGGCGTGAAGGAGAAAAGAGAAAAACATCATTAGCAAATTGCTGGAAGCAGTAATTGACAGCTGACGTTCTTATCTTTGCGATACAGCAAATGCTATCAACTTGTTTACTACGAGCATGTTTAAATGACTTAAAGAGAAAAATCGATAAATTATTTAATGTTTATGGTGGATTTTTTATCGCACCATCCCATCGCTGGCAGTGCGTGCGCAATCCTGATGGCATATCGAATAACGATTTATCCTAAATGGATGACTGTGCATACATTGCAAATCTCATAATCATGCCGCTTTTCAAGAGTACTTGAGAGGCCTTTTTCCAACTCATAAGAACCGCTGTTGAATATTAACATATCACGTTTCTTTGGAGAAAGAATCGTTTTATTGCTAAAGTCAAATACTATCGGTTGCGAAAAAAACACCGGAAATGCCTCGCCTTAGCACCGCTTTGCATATAAATTCCTGTGCAGATCACGTTACAACTTCATCGATTAAGAAAATTCCTCTCGGCTTTCTCGATTCTCAACCGTACAGAATTTTGTATAACCAATGTTTCTACGGAAAAACGCAGGATCGTCAAGGGCAAGTAGTGCACTTGAGCAAAACTTTTTTTGTTCATTTTAAAATTTTTTCCATTATCAACAGATTATCTAGTTCTGTAAGTCCTAAATCTGTACCTTCAGTGGCACCAGCAGAGTAAACATTAGTGCTCCGGCATTTGAATCTGGATCAACGGCACGCATTATATCCGCACTGAGCGTCCGAGCGGTGCCTATAATTAAAAAAAGAACAGTTGATCATAAATAATTTTTACAGCAATGTATTGTATGACTGATATTATTATTAGTATTATTGCTTTCGAAAATTAATTTATTAGTAAAGTAATTTAATATCGCCCATCGATACTTTTAAGGTAACAAAATAATATAAAGTTTAAAAGATTCCATTATTCCATTGCAGTATTAAGCCTCTGCGGAGTCGAACCGCGTTTTATAATCATGAAATACCAGATATACCTGTGCATATATAATAAAAACCAAAAAATTAATTTTGCAATCATTGGATATAATTCAGTAATTTGAACTTCCACTTGCGTTGCATCGTCGAAAGGCTAACACACGTAAAATTATGCAATACAAATTGCACTAACGATAAGTACCGATACTGTTACAGTATTCAGGCGTCAAAAATTCCCACCTGGTACAATTTCGATTTGCGGTCCATTGGGAAAAATGATCTTGGGCGGATCGTTTTCCGGGACAATTTCCACTGATAGCGCCAGACTCCTGGACAAATTCCCCATGGTGGTGGGAATGTTGATGGTCAGTTCAAACTGATCTACCGGCCGTTCACTCCCATCATGTACATACCACACCCGATCCGACAGTACATCCAGATACGTAAACGTATTCTCACTGATGCGTGGCGTGAGATTAACTTGTAATCTACCGTAGCGCGGTGGCCGCTGAACCTGAAAGACAATCTGCCCGTCGCGGATACTCTCGCCTTGATAATTCCAGATCACCCGAATATTCTCCTGATTAATTATGTGATGACTGGCTTCCTTGACGGTAAAATTGCGTATACGGACAACCTGCGTCCAATCAATCAAATCCTCCTGATCTTTCTCACACTTGGCTTCCTGACAGTCACAGCGGAAACTGTCCAGTCCAATCTGATAGCATTGTGCGGTGGCGATGCACGGCTGCCGGGAACACGGATAATCCCAGACACACTGCGGCTCAATGCCGTTGGACACCAGCATTTTTTCAAATCCCATATCCACATCGTTAATGCGCAGATCTTTGATGCATCCCAGAAATGATCGATCATACAGACCTTGACAAATAAAGCGCATTATGCAATATATTGATTTTATATAACAGTACTTGTACATTTGTAAATTATTTAAAAATCTTTAAAATTATAATTCCAAAAAAAGGAAGTGTCGGAAAACTTGTTCAATCCAGAAATTACTTTTTCCTTACTGACAAAATAAAAAAAACAAAACTACTTTCCCCGACATAAAAACAGACGACACAGCACTAGGAAAAAATACAAATTATAAAAAATAAAAACCATATAATTTTGTAAAATTCACATGTATAGTGCATAGCTTTTTTTATAAAGTTTCTGTGCTTATTTGGTACCTTGTTGCCTTAACCGCTGCCTCCGCGTTTCGTCTACACCGCCCACAAACAAACTGCCATCCAGATCCAGATACCGCTTCATGGAGGAACGCGGCGAAAAGGTCACCGTCTTCCCGTCGACACTGAGAGCGGCATGCGCGGTTGTCAGCTGACAGGAGATATTGTGCCAGTGTCCATCACTAATTTTCTGCTCTGATTCCAGTAATACCGGCCCATTCCCTTTTTCCACTTGCAGACGGACGCGGCCCTGATAGATGTCAAGCGCCAAAAAATCCGGTTGTGATGGCGAACCGCCGTTATATAGCAGGACGGCTTCCGTGGCAATGGTCTTCACATCCAACTGCACGCTGCCTATTAAATGTATTTCATACGGGGGAATTTAGGTTAATTCAGTCCATGTATTCTGTGAGTAAAAAGGCAGAGCAATTATTGTCACTGACCATTTTGCCGAATTGGTAGTGTCGGAAATGTGACGAAATTATCCTGGCTTATAAAACTGATCGGGTCGTGATTTTTGGCGCTAAACTCGTCATCGCAGTCCCAGCGGATGTGCTGTAGTACGCAGTCAGCTGGATTACTCTGATTTAGAAATGCCGTACGAAGAATGTCCCAGTTTCTGACACGATTGGCTTCGATTGTATTGAACTTGACATTTTTCAGACAACCGCGAAATTGAACAAAATGACCTAAGAACAGATCACGAAACTGTCCCAATCCACCCAGATACACTCCTGCAAAAGGGAAAAAATTTAGTACGTCTTGTTCAAACACGTTTCACCGACCGAAGAAAAACAGTTATACCGGCGAAAATTTGATTTATTAGCAAGTTCCCACGGTCGGCTTATTATGGGAACGGCGCATCTCCACACGCACACCACCAGAATATTTGATATTGTACTTATCAACTGGAATCGGTTTCTTGTCGATTTTATTGTTTATAAATTTGATTTTTTTCTGTGACTTTCATGAAGATACCGAAAACTCATAATAGTGACCCATTTTCATTTTTTCCGCCAATCTTTTTGTGCGAAGAGAGGGGAAGCGGAAATTGCATAACGTGAACAACCCATCACCCGCGTGCGCCTTCTCTTGTATGCATGAATGAGATAGTTTCTCGCGTAAAAGGCTAAAGGCTACCGGAACGACGACTACATACGCGAGATGCCAGGCCCGGGCAAAAATATGGATGACGCGCTGGCGATATGGTGAAAAATACCCGACAAACATATTTACACAGTTGGCCGCGCGCGCGCAATGCATATCGTGCCGCGCGGCACACACTGGAATGTCCGTACCATAAATGATGTTGAGCTGATAGAAAACCCCGGGAATAATGAGGTGTGAGACATACTGTCGATCGACAGTTAGTGTGGCCTGTGCATTCCGACGCGATAATTGTGCAGTGTGCCAGACGTAATCGTCCAGTCGGAGTCCGCGTGGTGACTGCAGGACCGATTCACCCGATCCCAAATTCACCCGGACACGTAATCGCCCATTGCGCAGTTCCACTAGGCAGTAATCCGTTTCGCCGGCTGCTAGAAAAATAATCGCATCCCGCTGATGTGTACGGAAGTTGACCGTCAAATCCGTGGCGCTGGACGCGTCTTGTAGTGAAAGCCATAAGTGACTGTCGCCGTAGAAGGAGGCTATAAAATTAGTAGATTCTGTTAGTTAAACGTTACTGATTTCCTTTGTGCATAACAAATTCTAAGCAATGTTACTGCAGAGTAGTTATTTTATAATTTTAAATCATTACCATATTTAAAAGTTACTTAAAACTATCTAAGTTAAAACTATAAATATTGCGAGCTTAAAATATTTATGGCGATACTGGTAGGAATCTGGTAGGATCCTACGTTTTTCAAAAGTTGTGAGATTTTGCGAAGGAAAAAATATCCCGCTCTGCTTGTCAGTGTATTAAAAAGTGTGATTGACAGATTGAGTTTGAAAATCCTCAGCAAATTGAATTAGCTCAAAACATAACGAGTTTTTTGCGACTGTCTTAAATTTCATCTGCAAATGCCTTGAGGAAAATCTAGCCCTATAGTTGCAATATATATGGCGACATTAGTGGGATTGATTAAGTCACCGCGGATAAATCCATTTCCAACGCCAGAATTGCTGGCGAAGTTCAATGAACGGCCCCATTTTTACCATCCATAATTTTCCCGCCGAGCTAAATATAGATATGTAGAGGGGGAAAATGGTAATTAGCGATAATCCACCGTAACTTTCGCATTAGATAACGGTAATGTATGTCTTTCTGGTTAGTGAATACTTTAACTCAGTGTTTAGATTTAAAAATTCACTTACAGAGTACTTACTTCTTCTTTTATTTTTTTGCGGTTATTTAATTGATGCATTTTGCTGCTATTATTAAAATGTGGCAAAGAATTTTATTAGCTAAAGCTGAAAAATATGGCTTTTACGAAAAGGGACTTTTTGTTAAATGCAGGCTGTTATTATTATTTCCACATCTGCGAATACCGATATGATGCACATCAACAAGCATCACAGTCAGGATGCGGACGCATATGTGTTGGGCCAACAACGGAAGTATTGTGCTAACTTAACGTCTGACATTTGAAGGCGAACGAAGTGTTAAAATTGTATTTAATGATCTTGTTAACTGACAAGTGCGTTCGTTATTCAATTCACTTTGCACAGAGGTGTTAGAAAAATCCTAACAGTTTCTCAACAAGCATTTACTTGTGTAAACGATTTTTTTTGCCGACTACACAACTCGTTTAAGGAAAAAACACTTGTAAACAAACTTCGCGATGAGTATTAGCTTCGTTTGATTTTTCAGAGAAAAAGCTATTTTCCCATATTTTTGTATAATGTTAGGATTTTTATTTCCCATAAAATTAATTACTCTGACAAAATGAAAAAAATTTCCGGATAGTCAAAAGAACGGACAGCCCCAGCAACGAGTGTACACGGCTCGTAAATGGGACTGAATAAAATGTCTTTCCGATTCCTCTCACAAAATGTGATAGGAAATTTTACGCTTCAAGTGGACGGCAAAAGAAAGGACTCCCCATCTTGACTTGGAGTTTTCTTGTTGAGATTTACTCTCTACAACCCGGGCGAGCGCATACAACACACACAGTTTTCCCTTGCGCAGCCGTCTGCCATATAAGGAATAATGAGGAATTTCCGGTGCAACGTTTAGCCTTCAACTGACAATTGAAAGGCCCGTTCATTCTCTGGACTATCTCTCAAAGAACATGCGGAAATCGTATCAGAGCATATACACAAGTTGAAGGGTCGTTCGGCTGCAGAATGGACACGATTTGGTAAATAAAGTAAATAGAGAGGATGCCTTCATTTTTTGAACGAGCATACTGGGCGGATTCCATATGCGCCCGGGTGCCGGCAACATTTTCGAAAGCCCATTCGTTTGCCGCAGTTGACACAGGCTGCACCCGAACAACTCCAATGATCTGACTCGCTTAATCAGCATCGTCGTTTCTATCTTGACTTTTCAGTTTACACAAATCTCAAAAATGTCGCAAAAGTATTTTATCAAAATTTAATCGAAAAATTAATTTTATTATTATAGTTCTGTATAATGGTTACATTTATAAAACGTTAAAAAATGTTTATTGTAATCTAAATCTGCGACCTTTCAAATAGATAAATCTGTATTTGTAAGTAACATTTTTAGCAGAAAGTATTCAATATTTAAATTGTGTTCAGGTGTTTTAAATGTAATAACAACCATTTCAAAAGTTATGCATTAGTTTAATCATCTAATACAGACTGTAATTTTAAGCAGCACAAATGTGGATAGTTTTCTCTAATTGGATATTAACAAAATTTTAACTGTTGACCAAATGGATGATGCAGTGTGTAGTAAAGTGTGTTCCTAGTCCTCTACGGGTACTGATCGAGAATTTCACTTATGTTTAGCCTTGTTTATAGGCCAAGAAAAAGTGCAACCACGGTTCATTGGCATTTTATTAGATTGATTCATGAAATACCAGAAAATATCTTTGGCATTTCATTAAGGCGATACTGCTCCGATAACCACTGATGCAGAATGACCTTCCCTTATTGCAAATTTGCCGCCATTGCGGACGCAGTGTGTAGTTCCGGCGCGTGTGCCGTTGTGTAATGTGTACGTACGCTCAGCACAGCCACTCCAGATTCAAATGACCGCCGTCGCCGAACTAAAGCAACAAAGCCGCAATAATAAACGCGCGCTCGCCCAATTCACGGAAATACAGTGTGGCATTATTACGGAGGAGCGGCGTTTCTTGCCAAATAAAATCCTTTCCCAATCTGTATTTTTATCATTATATACGGCATTTTTGCCTGTCGATTAAATGCACTTCTCGTGCTCCATAAAGCATAATCCACTAGGCAAATTAACCAACACAACCAGCGCACACACTGGGGCCACAGCGCAAATCGAAGCGCGCGTCAGGTCAAAAGACTTTCAAAGTGTTGGTTTAACATGGTTATATCGATTTCGCTTTTCGCCAGACGGACAATATTCTTACACAATACATTCAATGATCCAAACATTTTACAACATAAACAATTTTTTTCAAAAACATAAAATGTCATAGAGCGTCGCCGTGATTTATCCAGTTTATTTCATATTTATCTGAATCCTGCTCGGCATTAACTGCAAAATTACGAAGCGCAACGCATTGCCCTACAGAGTATGTGCTTCATTTTAATAATATGCACTTATATCGTGTATAGTTTAATTATGATAACGAAATCCAGTATTGTGTTCCCAGCATGTAGCCGGACAGATTTTCCAAGATTATACACAGCTGAGATTAGCCAAGAAGCTGGGGCTTCCACCAACAAATATCTATCTAGAGTAAGACAGACCGGCTTTGTCGACATACTAAAATCCAGGAAATCTTGACATTTTCCGGCTGCTACCAGTGCCGCACGGCGCAATCGGTCCCATGTCAAAGCCGGCTGGCGCAGTTAAAGCGCTTGCGGACAGGAAGTCAAAGCCGGGACGCAGAATCTCTCTCCGCAGCATCTTCGGCATGTACAACACTCTATAGTGTATCGTGCCGGGTTCGATTTGCGCCAGAGAAAAATCTGCATGAACAAATTGAGTAGCCCTGGCCTGTGTCAAGCATATGTAAAATCACTCGCTCCTTCTCCCGGTTTCGCATATATATACCCAACATATGCATCTTCGCGACGCGGCGCCTGGGGAGGATATAAATATTAAAAGCCCTGGACACTGGCCGGTTTAATTTCCACAAGAGGGGGCTTTTCTCTTGGCGGAGGGAACATTCTCCGTGCCAGTAATATTAATACCGGGACATGGATAAACAGACACATTTCACACAGATCCGCCACAAGTGCCGATCACTGTAAAAATCGGCCCAGAGCTACGCGCGTTACATTACAGAAATACAGAATACACGTCATTTTATCGGGTTGTCTTTAATACACCGCGCAGATGGTTCCTGTAAGATGTGACTAAGTAAAAACCAAATAAACATGTTGCCAACAATATAATAAAATGCCTGATGAAAATTGCAAAAATATTACACAAGTGACTAAGCCCATTTAAATTTGTGTAAACGGAGAGTTCAATTGCCAGAGCATTTAACGTCACACATGTGTTAAATTTTTTCAGGGAGGATGGAAGATAAATGACAAAATATTTACTCCCTTCTATTAAAAAGTCTAGGTCAAAGCCGTTGCGCGACTGCCAAAATAAAGAGCGTACCGGGATGATTTAGTTTCACACCGGCCCCGCCCGTGATGAGTATCGTTCACAAACTCGCATCCAATAAATATTATTTCAATGCAAATCGTTTTTAACAGAACTGTGCCAGAATATTTTCACCGGTATATCTGGCGCGCAGCTTTTTGCTTCCAGTCCGACAGTTTTTCGCTAATTTTCAAAAGTAGGTTAGAAGCTGTCAGATAATGTTAACATATGTTTTCCGCTGTTGACCACCCACAGCGGGTGCCATTGTCGACCATCAAGTGGAGCACAGCAGGATACATTCGCAGTGTGGTTCTACTTGCATCCAAAATTAACTTATGTGCAATAAATTTTTGGGCGAAATCACAGCCTCCATTGTTTAAAACGCACGCTGGGCAGCGTCAAAATTGGCAGTTAATTATCCGAATCAGTGAAAATTAAAACTGCAAAATGACACTTTCCGAATTGCCTTATGGAAGTTCGAAAAGATCTACAGAGGTGAAGCCGTTTGTTGTTATTTCTGAAACTGTTAGTAAAAATTAATTCTAAAATTTCAAGGTTCGGATAAAGCAAATAAATATATAGTGCAGGATTTATTGTATTTGATGGTCCATTTTATGTATGATTACAGTTCCGAACCAGTTGTGTTACAGCACATCGAACTATGTAAACCCAAAAAGCGGCAGGAAGAAAATGTGCAGTAAAGAAAAGTATAGCCGTATATAATGATTTTGCGGTAGCTTTCGCCAAAAGCATTAGCCGCATTCACACAGCAGCGGCAACTCACGGTGCCTACCAAGCGTGGACTGTTAAAAATGCTTAACGCATCAATAAAGTTTGATACATTTTACACTTTTGTAGCAACTTGCTAAATGGCCACAGCCCAAACTAGGGCAAGCAAGCAAAACAACTAACACAATTCATCGTATGCAGTGCCGCACACATGTGGCAGTTTGGGAGCGGACTCATAATAGCCGGCATACATATATATAAATTACCCTTACTAGATTACTATCAGGAATGATGGAAGGAGTAAAATTTATAACTATTTCCCATACCAACCTTTCACAACACCCCATCACCATACAAGATCATAAATCATCCAGCACAGCCTACAAAATGGTCCAAACTGACCAGTGCGTTGCATATAAACCCGGCACGGTGCATGCACAGTGGGTGCACACTATATTGCGCATTCAGGCGTTGCATTATCAAATCCCAGTAAAAAGGGCACAAACGCCGGCTATACACACCAGGACGGCGATCGGAGCTCATTCACCTTAGGTCAGTCAGTGACTTTTATGTAGCTTGGACAATTTCAATAAACTATATTACTAGATCGTGTGTCCCCGCTTTTCCCCCCGAAATAGACCCGACTTTTGATTTTAGCCGAATGTGTGCGAGCGCGGCACTATTGTAAATCATATTGTATATAAGATTTATTGCGCTCGACTGATGGTTTCATCATGTATAATCGTCTAAATCTATTAAGTACATTACCTTAATGTCAACACCAATATACTTTTATGGCCAATTCCTTTTAGGTAGCCGAGTAATCAAAAACCGCCAATATTAATGTACGTTTTCCAGTGGCAAAACATCATAATTAGAATATGTAGGAAAAGCTGTTCGCTCATTCTGATATGGCTCAGGCTATGCACATACGTATATTAAATATTTACTATCGTACAATACTTCGTACATATACGTATGATTGTAATTGCTGATCTGGTTTTCGCCGCCGTTTTCAATAGATTGATTACTTTTACACAGGAAGTTTATTAGGCATTTTGTTGCGATAGTAGCCAATCGAATGTTTTGAACACTGATGTGTTTTTTTTATGGTAAATAAAATAAAATTTCTAGAATAAACGACTCAATTAATAACATTTTACTGCGTATTATAAGTTGTAATTCAAAGTGCAGGTTTCTGCTATATCTTTTATGCAAAACAATTACCTGTGCGTGAAATTCTCGCTGTAGGATTTAAAAAGCAGTTTTAGTAAGGGAAAAGTGTTGTAAAATTTCCGCTATGTTATACATACAATATTATGTCTGATGAAATTTGTAATAGGTATTTACCCGCACATATAATTAAAGGGGATTGCTGCATATTTATCAAACACTACTCGTCCGACGTTTTCCATTGACCATGTATTCTCATTCAGTAAACGTCTATTATGCCAAGTGACCCTAATGGGAAGTCTGCGTGCCACGTGCCGTACACTTAAATGGTATAGATTTAAATAACGACAAATTATAATATTCTCTTTTCAGCCTAACTATTGTTCCGGTTTTAGAGCGAATACTCCGGCATCAATGCACCTCCCGGCGACAGATTATGAGATCAGATCACCCAGCCACCGACGTGTAATCCACATGTCAGCATGGTGCATATGTAGCAAGTATTTATGTGCTTTTACGCCATCAAAAACTCATTAGAAGCGCAAAGAAAAATAAAGCGGTCAAGTTGTAGTGAAAAACTTACGCTTAACGAAAAATGACGGATTAGGTAATATAAATACGTATATCACTATGCCGGCTGCCAACATGCATGGAAACTAAACATTTATCTACAAATCTCTCACTGCTTTCATTAAACTCTACCATAATGGAAAATACATTCGTAGATTCAACTTCGATTTTGGTCAAAGTTGTCTTTGCACCTTTACTGATTTTTACGGAAAAATATACGTGCGATAATATGAATATGTAAACTTTGTATATAGCAAAGACCATAAATGATTAGATCAACTTTTGTGTTTTATAAACTACTTCAGCATTATGTTTCAGTTTTACCTATTGTAAACGTTTGCAAAATAACATTGGTTACAAAAAAAAATTCCCAGTACAAGGAATTGAGCTTCCTGATAATGTTATTCAGTCTTCACCCATTAAAAAACGCATTGGCCCTTTAATGGCGCTCAGCTTCATTTAGCGGCCAAATTATTGTCAGATTACAATCAGGGGGCCTTTTTCAATCAGGTGCCGTACTGTAGTTCTTTAAAGAAATCCTCAGACTCTACTATACGCCGGCTCCCGCGACTCTCCCCACTAATTATATAAGCCAGAATGTACACAAGTCCAGCTCCACTCTGTGTTCCGGTGTTTCAACATATACGTATATGAGGAATAATCTATTGCAGCATCTATAAGTTATTGATCCGGCATATATATGGTGAGAGGAGAAGAAAACATCAATACTTCTTTTTGCCGGCCTTTGTCGGATGCGTTCATGCATACTGTATGAAGCCAATAACGTTGGTTTGACCTTATTGATCTCGGGATGCCTGTCACCTGCGCGTATAATCCCCGAAAAACGAAAGGATGCCGGTAAAATCAAAATCGTGAATTTTGACATAGATATTGTAAGCAAAAATATTCGCGGCACTGATTTGATGGAGGTGTTAAGGAATTTGTAAGGATAGTTGTCACCGGAAAAGATTAAAATTTATCCTGGCGCTCAGGTGAGAGCGGCATTTTGTGCGCTGTAGAGAAGAACAGGCCTGAATATGCTAGCGTGGAACCCGCTTATCGATTAACAATTATTAGTAGGAATAAATCAATCAAGTTGCCGAAGAGTGTTCATAGTTAACAAAAATACTGTCAAGGGAATCCACCACATGGTTTTTACGACAGCATAGTCCCGTCCAAAACTATGTGTCATCCACGTACAACACTGAGCGAATAAATTGAAAAAAATGCAACTGGACATTCCTGTGACAGGCTGTGAAAGCCGGTTTTAAGTGATGCTGTTGATATACGATTTAACAGGCACTTTAAGAATACTTTGAGCGTGTTGAAAATGGCGTAAACCTGGTTCGTAAATTCAAGAAAAAAAATTTATTATCAATATAGCACATGATTTCTTGTTTGTTATAATACAGTAACAGTATTCCCGGTAAGAAAACTAATTTTGCAATTAAACGCAAACATTGTACGCAAATTTTAACAGAAAAATATTTGGAAAGTCGCGGCCTACTTGAACAAAAAAACTATTAAATGCTACTGGAAATAAAACCAAATTTCGTAGGGAAGTTTGGCAATTAATGCAAGTTATGCAAATAACTATCATAATCGCTATGTGTCTTTTAAGGTGGCATACGAAATTCGTCATAGTGTAGAACCAATGGAAATTTATTCCTTGGTATACAGCCTGTATGTACATTATTTTCCGCATGA
Organism: Paramacrobiotus metropolitanus; assembly: GCF_019649055.1. Classification (NCBI taxonomy): domain Eukaryota; kingdom Metazoa; phylum Tardigrada; class Eutardigrada; order Parachela; family Macrobiotidae; genus Paramacrobiotus; species Paramacrobiotus metropolitanus. Next base: position 224,454 of record NW_026570284.1, on the reverse strand, counting down.
CTTGGACGAAGCATTAAAAATTTAAACTGTTTGTAATGCATACGGCATAACTGCGCAGGATGTGGAAGAATCTCAAATGTCACTGCTCTTTCATTAATCCTGAATAAGGAAAGGAATGAAGCGATAGATGTATGTGATGTATATAAAAGTGCCAGTGCCGCATCACGTTTCACCGGAAAATTGGCTTATTTGATCAAATCAAGTGGCCAAATCATGAGGGATGCTAATTAGCTGCGAAATTCTAACATTTTCTTATCCTCGGCTTTAAATTGTTGACATGCTAGGTTCAGTCCTTCACAATCAGCATTCGTTTCCTTACAATCGATGAGAAGAGTGCTGTCTTGTTTTTTCACAAGTTTCATTTTGTAGAAAATTAAAAAAAAAAACAATTAAGTGGATAAAAATGATCCTATTAAACTGATTCAAAATTTTTACAGCCGACGTTCCTAAATTCGAAAATCAATTATTTCCAGTTTTTGCATTTTAATAACCACACTGCAAGAATTTACGAGGATACATTAATCCATGTTCAACAATCGACAAATCATTCGATTTTTTATGATCAGGATGATAGTCACTAATTGTTACCCGATATTTCCGAATTTGTCCACTGTTCGGCTGAGCGATGTATTTGAAGGCTAATCAGGAAGAAAAGGATACTGAGCAAATGAGAACTTCGGGACAGGCTGAAGCGGCCACGTGACCATATCATTGTTGTAGGTCTTGAATGATAGGACACCGCTGCCAATCTATGAAAATATTGCACATATAAAGAGAAATATATTGTTACTGTAAAACGTGACACGCGCACCAGTTACCTCCTCAAAATGCTTTTAATCCAACCAATTAAACCTTCACAATCACTTACCTTCAAGTGTACCGGTTAGCGATAGCGGCAAATTGGTCTACTCTATTTTAATAAATCCACTTGATATACGGCGAGCAAATATACACAACTGCTTGTGCTGGGGATATACCAAATATGAGATTGTCCATATAATTAACGAAGATGCTGTACACTTGAGTCCATAATCCCGATGAATATAATATATGCGGATATGCAATGCAACCATTTCCGTTTAGTTTTGCCCATTTTGGGGCGTCTTTTATATATACTGCACACCGGTTTACCGGTACATCAACGGACTGTGATGGCAACAGTATAATTTCATAAACAAATCAGTCAACTACCAAAAATAAACCAAACTTGGATTCGAAAAACATTGGACATGTCCGGCGGATGTGGGGTGTGTATATCGCGTAGCTGCATACGTATAAAGGAAGCAGCATTGGACATATGTTAACACCGGGAGATATAATATAGCTGCTTCGTACGAGTACAGCAGCGGTCGACAGCGCTCAAATCCCTCCGATAAATACTTACTGAGCTGCGTTTAGGAAAAGCTTTCAATTACATTCAAATAATTATAGGCATGATTATAAGCCTGATACACATTCTGTGGTATAGTAGTATTTTACCCGCAAGAGGGAAGATTCATGAGGCCGGTAAAATGGAGCACACACACTGATCCCGAACGGCAAGAGAGTATATGCGTACAACTCAACAGTGCAGCATTTGTACATGTACAACTGGCAGCGGAAACTGGAAAACTGCTGCGGCAACAGCACTGGCTACTTAACTTCTTAATAGCCGGCTTCACTGTTACACATGTGCATAACTCATACACAACCGTACACAGACGGATACAGTCAATACCGCGCAACGCTGGAAAAATAGCCGATTTTCTCGAAAATGAACTTGACGTTGCAGATAGCGACATGCATATCAAAGCATTCAGGGGCAGGGGTGCAGATCAGCATCGCATATCTATATATCGCGCTGCAGCATTTATATATAGGCGGCACATCTTGATTTCGCATAAATATAAACTTACGCAGTGCAGAGCTTTTGGACAAATGACAGCTGACACTAAAGCTGTACCGGCTTTCACTCATTTAACGCGCAGATTCTTAATCTATAATGCAGTGCTCCCCAATAATATGTGCTTCCGAAAGGCCATATTTTCGGGCGGATGTTGTATTATTGTGCGGTGTTCATATTTTGTATCCGGCGGGGAGGGATGCTGACTACGTATATGCCATATGCATACGTATATATATATATATATATATATATATATATATAATATGAATGATCTTCTATGTGCAGTATGCATGTCCATTTTCACAGCGTGATAGCGAGGCACGAAAACAGCAGGGCTAACTGACAAAAACTATAACCACGATGCGCATGAATAGTCCGTGTTAACATGTTTATCCCGCGCCGCGCTTTATGTCGTCCGCTTTTCTTTAAGGTCACGTACATTTTTTCTACAACAATTAACACATTTTGACGTCTGTGTTTAATTAAAGGTGTTGTTGGGTCAAACCAATGCAGTTCATTCCGCAAAAACACAATGGAAAACATGTGGGTCATCGAACCGTCTAAAATGTGGAATTACGCTGGTTTCCGGTTGTAGATTCTGAACCTTTATATGCGCCATGATAATTATGGGTAAAATGGACAATAATCTTTTGAGATGTTATTACAAATGTTCAAAGCATTTACATACCTCAAATAAGCAGGGCGTAGATATTGGGCACACAAGTCACTTTTTTTCTTAAAAGCCGCCCATTGTTTTAAAAAAATTGTTTGGATTATTGTACGGAGATTCTCTCATTTTCTGACACCAGACTGCCGCCAATTTTGCCGTTCGTATAGCGCCGCATCACACTTGTGATTAAACCCTGACAATTGTTGTCCTTACACTAACAGTGTATTCAGATCAAGTTGAGCCGGCTAGGATGCTTTAATAAACCAAAAGCTGTACGTGATCGTAATAATAAATCACAATTTATCACAAAGATGTTTACTGTTCTGTCAGACCGACGACTTGTTTAACTTCATAAAACATCATTGTGTAGCCGTAACAGGAATGCTCCGCGAAATGCGTACGAGGGAAGGTATTCTGAGCATACAATCAATAATTACGTACACAACAGATTATCTTGAATCATGTACAAAAAGTTTTTGATTGTGTCTGATCAGTCAATTCTAGCAACATTAGAAAAAAATTTCGATCAAGTCTATGCCAATTATAATACTTCAACGAGGATTTCGGATTTTTATATATTCCAAAACACGGCAGTAAAAACTTTTCACGGTACCAAGATTTACAAACCAGTCGCTTCAAGAGTTACAACTTATAGAAATTTATGAATTATGCTGTATTTCTGTTACCTTATGTACCAAGTTAAAAAAAAAGAGTAAACTAGATATAAGCTGCAGATACTGGCCAACGATAAATTGCCCTGAAAGTAAGTAACCCACACTTATTTTTCTAACAAATACTACATTACAGCCAGTCAAAATTAAATTACGATATATCTGCTCTAGCGCATGTTGTTAGATTAATTTGGCTGAAAATGCAAATGACCGTGTTCTTCTCAGCATAATGGATCACTACAGTATCCTTCCTTAATTGAGTACTGAACAAAGAGACAAAAAACGCGCACGGAAAAGAGTGCGCAAAACAAACAGCAATGGCAACATCCCCGGCAAAAGAGTGCTCTGCCAAGTGGTTTATTTTTCCTTCAACAAGGCAAGCAAGCATTGTCGAAAGATAAACGTAATCGGGCATCTAGAGAATGAGAATGATTGAAAAAGACTAAACAGACATGGTACGCATCATCGGCAACAGCAGCACAGTGCCGGAGTCCAAATATATACACTATAGTCTCTGTGTTTTTTTGGCTGGATCCGAACAGAAATACAGAATAGAAAGGGGAGAAAAATCAATGATTAATATGGACGTTGCCGAGGCCGGAAAAGACCATCTGATGGGATGTTGAGCCGCTCCTATTGTAGTGTTTAGCGAAGATGCACCCAAAGGACATCAGTGTCACAATCGACATACATCGGTAAGAATTTATCGCGCGCTGCACCAGTGCAACTGTTTTCTGTGTACGCGCTGTTCCTTTGCAATTGATTAATGGGCATATTTGCTACACACTTACACTAACACGCCAAATCGTAAGCATTGTGGTCTGTACATTATTTACAAATACAAAAATTAATCGTCGTAACAATGGCGTGTATCTATAAATGGTTTATCTTTTATCAAAATTTTTAAAATTAATTAGATATTTAGTTACTTAATTTTCATAATGAACATCCTAGCTTTACATAGCGGAGATGAACACTCAAAACGCACAGCCTGGCATAACAAGTACAGATTTTATGCAGTTGCTCATCGTATTATCCATTAACATAAGCGTGATAGATAAATTCGAGTTGCTTTTATGCCATAATAATAATTATAGTCGTATTTGCGAGCTGTACTTACGTGCGTAATTGCGTAATACAAGTACTTCAAGTATATTGTTTTGTTGTACTGCATAGTTGTATCAAGTAACGTAAGTATTGTAAAAAACAGCACTTACAACAGTTCCACTCATATAAGTTTTTTTATCAAGAGAATTTCTGTTCAGATATGGATTTATTATTTATCATATTTTGAAATTTTTAAAATAATCATGTTATGGAGGGATTTGACAAACCCAGTACTTTTTGTTTGAAGTTCTAGCGTTTGAAATACTCGATCCAGATTTAAAGCCGAAAGTGAACAAATATAACCGCCAGTTTACGTAAGTAGCTTTTTTGTTTTGTGTGCCTTTATAAATAACACCGGCCGTTTTGGAGCGTAATTAATGCAAAAATGTGATAGAAATGTGGCGGATTTTTCATGTTTTGCATCGATTTCTCAATGACAAAAATACATTCTATCGGTTTGTCTTCTGTATTGAAACGGAAGTTGAAATATTAAGAGCTCTTTAGAAGTCAAGATTGGTTTGAGTTCTCCGTTTTCTTTGTTCGCACATGTGTGACAAGTAACGCTCCACCGCATCCGGTTAAAACTTCGGTTTTCGGCATTCATCGGGATCAAAAATGTGCGCTTTTAATTCAGACTGTACGAGTATTGCAGATGTTCTTTATAAACAATACACTGACAAGGAAAGTACCAAAAACAAGGTTGTATAAATCCTTTTCTGAACACAAATTTAAGATACGCTATAATCATTAATGTTTGATATTTGAACGTACGTGATGAACGTCACAATACATAGCGCCCCTTCAATAAATCGTATCACTGCTGACTGCATACTGCACTGTACTGTTTTACCTGACGAAAAAAAAGTTGTTGTTTTTAAAAAAGAACTCGTTATAGCATCCTGAAGTGTGCATTTGCTTTTATACGTATACAATGGGTAGTTAGTTTGCAGATAAACTGGCATTTTCAGTGTATTGCACAGTGTTACTGTAAATACCTGAGTGTGCACTTACAGTAGTGTATTCACTGCCGGGATACTTCAATATAATAATAACTGTTGCATTTATGCAAAATAACAGATGTACAAAACCAGGACAGTATCATAACACTGAAAGGAGGAAAGTAAATTTCCATATTCACCGGGAAAAACATATATTATTAATTATAATAATCCCCTAATCTTACAAATTGTTTTCGCCTTTATTTTGACCGATCTTGAGTTCTTGACTAACTACCGATATTCACGAAGTATAATACAAATTTTTACTCCGTGAATGCCGAAGTACCATAATGCAGTGCATCTCCATCCTTTCAAATTCGCAGATATTACACTTACAATTCATGCATAATCATCAAGTGCTTATCTGCATCCATCAAGTCTTCATTACCGCAGATCGTTGTGCTACTACAAAAAGCTAGCAAATCATTTCAAAGAGCGTCGTGTTTAATGGGATCGCGTGACAACATAAATTTACTTCCAAAGTTGCAAGATTGTATATAAAATGGCTGACTGAGTGTACGAGTGTAGTTCTCTATATGGTACGAGTATACCACTACCGGAAAGATTCGGGTCACATCTGACCGCTGGCGAAATCGTGAACCAGTTCCACATCAGTTATAGTTATAACGCCGTTATAACTACCCTAGGTATATTAAGCCATCGTCAGCTTTAGTTTTAACAGCTAGCAACATATTCGGAAAAACAGCACAATCTGCACGCTTTGTTTTAGATTTATTTGTGGACTTTTGTATATCCAACTTTATCCCCTCCCACGACGCCATGAAAACCGTACTGTTCTCCGTCACCTTTGCCGTTAACCTTCTTCAGTTAGTGCAGTGCGCTCCGGCATTGTCAGGTAACCAATTGTGTAAAGTTGCGGAAGTGCATAACTGCGTTTCTCAACTTTCATAACGCATGTGTTCAAATTCCTTAATGACCTTAAGCGAAGTTCTTGATGCCTTACAGACTGCCAGGCGCAGAAAAAGGATATGCGAACAAAAGCTGTCGCATGCTGGAAAGTGCCTTCACAAAGTACGAAGATATAAAGATGAAAATTTATTATAATTTAAGTTAATTCATACAGCCATTAAATCTCAAAGCAACAGACTACCATTTTCGTAATATTTCGTTCATTTTCGGCCTCTTAACAATTGTTCATACCACATATAGGTAAGAACATACCTACATCTGCATCTTGCGTAAAAGAAATTTAATGTGATAATTATACTACTATACTCGTGTACTTTGTATAAAATACTTGTAATGGTACAATAACCTCTGTCATTATTTGGCTACAGGAGAATCCGTGTTTTATATACCCGAATGTGATGATGAAACAGGAGCGTATAAACCTGAACAGTGCATAAATCTGGGCGCTTCCATGGAATGCTGGTGCGTGACAGCCGACGGTCAAGAACTTCCAGGAACACGTGTAACCGGCGTAACCAATGGGCGCTGCACTTCCGGTCTGGCCAGCTCTTTGAAACTGGACGAGAAAGTGCTTGAAACCCGTATGGTGAATTTCCTTGTAACGCGCATTAATCAGTGTGTCAAAACACGCACCGGCTAATTTCATCGACGTCTATAGTATGCTTATGGTGTAACAATTATAATATTATTGTCTTTGTCAGAAGCTGGCTTCTGCTTAATTATATAATGTAACTTTTACGGCAATCGGATTTGTGGCACGATTTGTTTGTCATCTAATTCCCGTTGCGAAATAAAAACTGTTGTCAGCAATGGAAGGAGTAACTTAACCAGACAAAGAACTGGTACAAAAGTGTTTTGGAGTCGTTTTCTGTACAGTATTTGTTTTCGATTGGCACATGGAACGGTCTTATACAGCTCTCACATCGACATAAAGGTCAACCCTTGCATATTTCAAACACTTATTATACATTGTTTTGTTGCATTGTACAGTATAACTGTATGATTTCCATGACTTTGCTGTGCTTGTAATTAGTCATGCGGTACTGCAGAAAACAGTAAAAAATTCACATGCGCTTTAGTGTTCTTGAAGCAAGATTTATCGTTTTCCTTCATCCAACAATCCGGAAACTGGCTCCAGAACAAATAATCGATAAAAAAAAACCAGATTATAAAATCCAAATCGAGTTTTGCAAAACCCAGCCATACAATTAACTATTTTTCAGTTAAAAATGGCAAGAAACACGTACGTACATTAATACTTTCGTACGAATTGCAGCAGAAAATGGACTACGATTAAGAATTGCAACCTACTCTAACTACGGTTTTTAATCATTTCCTGCAAGAATCCCGCCGAGACGCAGATTTTTCCAAAAGGACCACCGGGACAGCATTTCGTATCGGATTGGCACATCGTGTCGTCTTGACATCCGTTGGAACAACTGTTAGCCATTTGGCGTACTCCGTCCGGACTGGGACATCTTCCAGGGCGGTCGATTTCTGGTACACCGATTTGTTTAGTAATTAGTTATCACCATAATTTTTTTCAGGGGAATACAGTCAGTGCACAATGCATTTTAACATCAAATTTTAAAAAGCAAAAATTGTTTTATTTTTAAATAAGACAACAGGTAATTTTGCTTTTTATGTAGTAAAATTGCATCATACATGGGATGCCGTAATTTTTTGCTTTAATTCTGGATTAAGAAAGTAGGCAAACAGCAATATAACTCAAGTAACTTTTTTATATATGTGTCTTACCATTGCACTGAGCCTTAAAAGTACATCCGGCGCGATCCGAGCACTGATCAATTACCGATACGCACTTCTCGCTGCTGGAACAACTTGCCTTCTACAGATTTATAAGAAAAAATCATACAGAATTACTTTTTTTGACGCAGACGCCTGCATCTCGTCGCTCAAACAACAAAATCGAAAAGTTGTTTCAAAGGTCCTGAAATGTGCAAGTGTAATATGGCAGCCGCTTCTTACCGCACAAGGATCTGCAAAAAGAATCCTTTATAAAATCACTATCACCGGGTTGCACTCTTAAGTTGAAGATATTCGCAACTTAAGGCAAACTATAAAATGTCATTTTTTTAACCGCAGACTAAACTGTTTAGGAAATGTAACTTTTACCGGTTTTTAAATCACAACTGGGACGTGGAGCACAAATTCCACCGATTCGGTTGTGACACCAGTAACCGTAGTAAGGAAGGCATTTCTGCCCGTTCGGACAGGTCACATTCTGGAAAATTAATATTTGGCTACTTACTAATCGAAATCATGTGCATCTTTGGTACAGTGGCATGTTCTTCTAATTCTTTCATAATCGGGAAATTTAAAGTCCCGCAAAACCGGACTGCTTTTTGTCGCGTTGTGCGGTAGCGCATTTAACGAAACGCTAGTTCATGATTTAAAGAAAAACCTTTCGAGGAAAGTTACAAAGTACTGATATTACACACGCACAATTAGGAGCGCAAAATTAAATACAAAGCGCTATGTATGCGGTTTGTCTGGACGCACAGCATTTTGTTACAATGTTAAAATCAATGGTGAGTTAATTTGGGAATTTTACACACAAACAATTTCTATCAGTGCGAGTACCAGTGCGTCTGTGATTTCTTTTCTTTTTTGAAGGGACTTTAAACATATTCTCTACGGTAGTTAATTAAAAATTAAAAATAGAAATAAAATTTATTTAAATCTATAAGCACCGACATACCGCACATGCATCTGGCCAACGAAAGGAGCACCCATCTGTAAAAAAAGGGAAAGTTTAACACAGTATTATACTTTATCGATGCGAAATTTAATTTCGATCGATAGAGTGAATATATACAATTGTAATAAATTTCACGTAGAGCTTGTCGCAGTCATATTATGTAGAAGCCAATATCGTAATTTTAATTAGTTATGCGCTATGCAAGATGTTTTAGCATACACTGCCCAATATTATGCCATTAACCTTGTGGTGGCGAAGTACATACATAACACATTAAATAAATACATAATACAGTAAAGGTACAGAACTTACCAGCTGTTTTAAAGTGGTACGCGGCATTCAAGAGTGTACATCCGAGAAGAACAACCGCGAACTGCATCATATTTAGAAAAGTTCTGGAGGAACAAGATATTTACCGTCTGTTGCAAGCAAAACGGGTTGTAATCATGTAAACCCCGAAAACGGAAATTTATAAGTACAGGGTTATAATAGAAAATTTAGCAGAGGCAAGAAATTTAATTCATGCCAACGAAAGAGATGGAAACTACTGTGCATGTCTGGGCGTTTCGAGGAGTGATTACTAGATAAGAATCGCCTCCAAGAAAATACTATTACGCTGCCGAAAATACAAGTACAGTGGAAGCCTACTTATCTTCGGTTTTTAATTTTCACACGTGCACCACAGGCTTGTACAGATGTGTACATAATACAGCATATACATATTTATATAAATACAAAATCTGTTGTTTCACCTTTTATTGCATCGACGTCTTTAATTACTTATTACAAGTTAATGTATGAATCGATATCAAGTTTTTTAGCAGTTGTACAAATCTTATTTTTGTGCTGTCCTAGTCTCGAAGACTGTATGTCCTGCCTAAGAATGTTCTCTTTACTTTAGAAAGCAAATTAGTATATGATTAGGAGTTTATATTTTATGTGGTGAACGAGCTTACAGCTTTTTTTTAGCTTCCAGTTGACTATGAAGGTAACCTAATGCAAGTAAATGCAAAGATTACATATACTTCTATATATCAACCAAAGAGGCCGTTAACTGGCCATGGTATTTAATTTATCTTTAAGCATTTTTCAGAGTGTAACGCAGTGCCGTAACAGAGTACAGACATTGTGAATGCTCGGATGCAATTAACAATTTACACAGACAGGTATCCTTTGCTGTCGCGTGTTGAAATACTTAAATATGTTGAAATATAGTTCTTATCAGAATTAATTTATTTGCTGCTTGCCGCGAGTAGGAATAGCAGCCACTACTAACGATGAAACCAGTGTAAGCATTCCATTAGATTTTATAAAATAAAAAATACTGCGCATTTGCTTTTTATGTTGCTTGGAGCAGGTATCGTAAGTATCGGAATGTTGAAATTATTGCTTGTCTCATAGGTGCGCGCACCATTTTCCGCCAGTGGATTTGCTGCGGCAGCACTTGGCGTTGCCCTCACAGAAAGCGTCATCGCGGCACGAATTCATGCAACTGTGGACGTGAATATTTTCCGGTTTAGGACACTTTCCGGGACGATTAATTTCTGTAAATTTTTACGTATTATCCATTACCCATGGGGATTGCAGAGATAGTGTTCTAAGAATTCCTATTCAAACCATTGCATTGGGCCTTCACGGTGCAGATCCCTTGTGCGTCACACGAATCTTTGACCTTTACGCAACGGGTACCCAGACGACAGACATGTCCCTATGCAAAAGATTTATTGTAATTGGATAAAAGTGGAGCCATCGGGAATCCGGGAAGCATTTATTCTTACCACGCAAGGATCTGAAAAAAGTTTGATGTTAGGAATATTTAACGTTTTATGATACTTGTAATATCAGTAGTATATTGGTAGCTGTTTATTATAATTTTTACCGGAATCTTCGCATCTGGCCAAGGGCGGAAGTGACACTCCGCCAATGCGATGTTCACTCCAGTAGCTGGCGTCAGACTGGCAGGCCACTCCATTTGGGCAGGTCACGTTCTGTAATATTTAAACAGCATAAAAAATGGTTCCCTTTACTTCCGTATACTGCATTTTGTTACGTATGTGCACGTTTTCACTTAATAGAGCTATACATACATACATATATAGATATACATACATTATACATACATACATACATACATACATACATACATACATACATACATACATACATACATACATACATATATACATACATACATATATACGTTATACATACATATATATCTATATGATATATGTATGTATATCCGTATTATATACTATATACGCGTACATGCAATAGTAATGCTTGTAATTTTCAAATCTCAAAAGAGGAGGTTATGGCAAAGCTTATGGATTTCTAAATACGTAAAAAGCCCGCAATGTTTGCAATATTTTTTTGCAACAATTTTTAAAAGCAAGTATAACATATGCGTTACAAAAAGATTAAAGCTTTGTAAATTACCTTGCACACATCCGGGAAAAGAAGCGAGCAGCTCTCTGCAACAGGACAAAAGTAAATCGGTGTATTTTCACTTACAATTAGATAATAAAACGCGCTATTGAACTTGCGCAACATAAATTTATCTTATTCCGTTATTCGTATGGGTTATTTCCAGAAAATGAAAAGTAGTAATATATTTTTACATACTTTGTATGTTATACGCACCTCACTTCAATACAATTAAACAATTTGTACAATTAGTAAGAATTAAACGTCAGCACACGGGGCAACCGCATCCACAATTCACTTAGAACAATTATTTATTGTGTTCTAAGTGAACTGTGGATGCGGTTGCCCCCTGACGATTACAAGGGCAAATCGATACGTACTAAAAATATAAATATTTTGCTTACCAGCCTGGTGACCAAGTAATGCTAAGAAAGATACTGCCAGAATCCACGCAAGGGTGTTCATGGTGCCGGTTTTTAGTTAATTTTCGAAACTACAATAACGGAAGCCCAAAAAATAACACACTGATTTTGATAGTGTCCGCATCTGACCTTCCAACAAATCACTTATCAATGGATGTCTAGTGATTATTGCGCATACGTTTTACAAAGGTACTTCGATATCCGAAAGATTAAATGTTACTGGTGTAACAAATCACCGCTGGACGAAACAATTCATTCAAATAAAATACAGTTATCAGTCGATTAGAAATTCTTTGTCAACAGCTCCGTATAGCCGATATGATAGAGCAGAACACTTTTTACCAGGACCGGATGTTTGATAGAAGCGCAGTAAAAAGCGAGGTTCCGTGATACTGTAAGTTCGTAATAATGTTTTGCTGAATTCACAACTTTTCCGTTATTTGCGTGTGCGCGTAATAAACAAAACCGGTAATTGAACGGTCTCACAGTCAGTACTATATGCATACGCTAATGTGTAGTTCATACTATGCAGCTTATTCCTATTATACCTAACAACAGAAATGCGTTATACCTAAAATTGTTATACCTACAATAATAAACGCGCAATGGCAGTTATGCAATGTGATTTACTCGATCATATTTCTAGGTCGTAAAGTCAAATGCACAGGAATTCATCGTTAAAAACAGTATATTATTTGTAATTTTGCATATCTTGTTGTGAACACATGCATTTCCTCACAATAAACGCATGTACACTGCTTCACTTGGCCACTCATTAAGGCATTTTAGTGAAATGACTCTAAATCAGACGTTGAACAGTACAATTTTTTGCACGGCGAGAACACAGGATGATGAACATACGATGATCATATTAATTTTATAGTTAGCGCACGACTGCACTGCGTTAAAAACTGAACGGCGCTGCCGGTACGTATATGTACAAAGCATTAACAATAAGTATTAACTGCACAGGACTATTAAATTAACTGTAAGTTGAATATAATTTATATCTACGTATATTAGTATTATATTGACAATAAAGTAGATAGTGAAGTTTCTGCATCGATGACGCAAAATTATCATAGTGAAAGGAAACACAAACAGAAGCCGCTTAAGACATTCTAAGCCATTTTAAAGGATTTAGTATTTGATAGAACATGCGGCTTTCGGTGTTGTCCTCAACTATGGTATACACTCAATATTAAAAAAACCGGTTTGTGTTTCCACACTGTACACCCAGATAACCCGTTTCAAGTAAGTACTGTAATGAAAACTTAAGTGCATAAAGTACTTATTTAATTCTCACAGTCCGTATGCACGAGAACGGTACCGCCTGCCAAAATCTCTGGAACCCTCACTGAATCATAGTTTTGTCAACAAAACCACCCGGCGGATCGAGTTTGTCTACTGAATTAATCCACATTCGGCAGCGTAATCAAAAAACCACAGGATTACTTATTTTAGTCAGCGTGTAAGCGCATAACTTCAAACGGCCACAATACATACAACTGTCGGGCCATCACAAATCAAACTGCGATCACACGCAAAAACAGCATTCTTCCCGGCTGGACTATAAGAAATATTTTGTGCAAATGAAGAAAACTTGTAACAATAAAACTCTCTGAAATTGCCAAAATGCTTTGAAAACACAACCCAGGTAAGTCAATATTAATGCCGGCAAAAGAATTTTATACACTTTACAAGCGCACACAGAATTTTGGGCACTGCATTGTCACAAAAGGAGAATTTATAATATGAACCACTTTTCTCCTAGCTTTCTTTCTGCATGCGACTAGCCTTAAATCGGGAGACAGGTCGAGATTCTGACGATGCAGACGGTAAGGCAGAAGGAGATTCCAGGCTATCCACATTGCGCTCCACAATGACATTCGTATCGGAAACAGGAAGTGCATTGGATGCCATCTCCACATCCATATCCATACTATTAACGTGCTCCTGTTTCTGCAATCACGCACAGCGATTATAATGATGGCTAATCACGACATCATTGCAGGTTCCAATAAAAGACAGCTGGTATAACTACAAAGCACAGGCACAGGCAAACACAGCTCCAAAATATAAATAACATCGCACGGCAAATCTTGGCAGTGATCATGCAAAAAATTTGGTAAATACAGTTAATACACATTACACGTATGTCTTACATAAAATTAATAATGTTCATTCTCGACTAACTGTCCATACAGACTACAGAAGTTTAAGTAGCAACAGAAGAACCCAGAAACGAAGCACATCCCTGGATTTTACCATAAGTAGAATTTTTTTGCTAAAAAAGTGGCTACTTTAAAAGGTGCACAGAGAATTTCCGCCGTAGCAGACCCCTGCAATCTTGCCTATAAAATGAACATAAATTCGACACACTCGCGCGAGCATTAAAAATGTTTACGGTTTGCTTATCAGCTGCTACTGTGCACTGTAAGTATTGCTACAGCGGTTTCTATGCAATCCATCAACGGGCAGCAATAAGGCGGTTAAAAAAGTAAAATCGATAAAACATGGCCGTTTTAAATTACAGCATTAATCAAACCCGAAAGACTTCAAATGTAAGGGCTAAGGCCAAGGCACCCGCAAAAACGAGAGATTTCCACGAGAAAACGTTTGAATTGCGTACTTACTTAACAATTTCGCTGATTCGTTGATTAATTCACGGAGAAATATTAATTTCAAAATTTCCGTTCATAAAGTGGAAAAACAGAAATATGGATATGTTCTCGAGCAGCCCTAACTAGAAAGATTAAGTAACAGCACCTTTCCAGCGTTCGACTGATAGAGAGTAGGTGCTATGCTAACAATAAATCTGCCTCAAGCGAATGCGACCGTCGTCAGCTGACGACAAAGAACAGAATTATGCATTATGACCGATAAACAATTATGAAAAGCCTTTCGCCATTTTTAAATCCGTCACAAAACCAACCCTTTCTAACTCATGCGATTTCAATAAACAATGATACCATTTTAATAAACATTAAAATCGATAAATCATTAAAATCAATAAATCAAGCACAAGCGATTAGCGAGTAAAAAGCCTCAACAATTCATCCGGAAAATTTTAAATCCGTGTATTATACAAGGATGAACACAATACCTTTAATTTCGGTCCAGCACCCTCCGAATACGTCCGCACCGGCGGCATATACGCCCAATCCTCGTCCCCATCCTCCCCGGCATCCATACTTTTACACTTTGTCCCCACCAATTTCAACTTTAACGCCTGCTTGAACATACTATTTTGGGATTTATTCTCCCGTTCCGGCACCCGTCCGCCCTCGATGGGCGCGAACGTGACACTCTTCTTCCGACTCCGCTTCCCGGTGTCCACCGACGGCAGGGAACTGCGCCGGGGCCGGGCGTTAGGGGGCGGGATGGGGCGTTTAAAAAAATCATCCTCGGTCATATCCTCACTGTCATCCTCCACCTGCAGCTCTTCCGGTTCATCCAGGGAGGATCCACCCCGTTTCCCGTCGTCCTCCTCGTCTTCCAGTTCATCCAGACGCTGTCGGATCTGCTCGTCGGTGGATAATTTTTCCCGCACTGCCCGACCCTCCCCTGGCCCGTAATGATGCTCATCCAGGCGCTCGCGAATCTCCACGACATCCTCCATACTTTGCTGTTGAGCTAATTTGGCCAGCATCTCCATTTTGCCGTCAATCAGCGCCTTCTCTTCGGTTAAGCGCTGTAATACCGTGCTAATCACATGCAATCGCCGTCCAACAATCTCCACGGCCTGCTGACTAGTCCGTTCGACAAAATAACCATCACCCAGAAAGACAAGGATTTCATTCGTGTGAATTAATTCCGCGCGCACAACACAGTGGCGACCGAGTGGTACGACACTGTTCGGATACCGTGTACTGCTGCCAATGTCGGATAGACGCTGCTGTAGTCGCACATAATCCGCTTTAATGGATTCTTGCTGTTTAATACGCTGCTGGCATTCCTCAAGGGCAGAATGCTGATAGTGTAGAAATGTCGAAATATGCGGCAAATCAACGGCAGCGCTCGTGCCAGACGGGAACAAATCACTGGGTTTCTCCACAACCGAATCTGAAGAGCTCCTCTGTTCCACTGAATTTGACATACTGAAGGACAAGGCCGAGATACCAAACAGATTATACATACACTCGCTATCCTCTACGGAAGACGATCGTTAAAAAGGCACACACATACACACAGTAGTCGTATGTACACGACCAAAGGACTATCGTGTTTTCCAACCGAGGTACAAGCACGGAAATGACGACGTCAGTAAACGATCATAACAAGTCGGTCCACCAGTAAAGCGGCATCACGTTATGTAATAAAAACACACGCACCATTTGGCTCAAACCGACACAGCGGATGTCATCACGAGAGGCAACCGCACACGAGCACCACAAACATAAAGACCGCACAAATGCGCTTTTTCAACAGCCGCCGCCGGGAAATACTCCGTCAATAATCTTAATAATAATCTAATTACGCCTATGCATCTAATATCAGTAATATGCAGTAAAAGATAATTGCTCATATTTTGGACTGCGTACCTTAGCAGGGACAATAACAAGGAATTTCTCTGTCAGTTTCACATTAAAAATTTATCAACATAACCAAATTCTCACGACCCGCCCTCGGTAGATTCTCGCCCACGTTTTATAATTACGGTAACTTACTTATACCGATAAGCATTTAATTCAGGAGATCGATCGGCTATAAAACTAAACCGGAACTGGGAAATGCTACCCTACTTATTTTACTCAGTGTTGCTGTCCATTCTTTTCACCAGTTAGGAAAGTGCTAAAAAATTTTTATAGCCTATTCAAGCCTACTGTCGCGTTCCATAGACTTCAGGCAATTAAAAATCAGTAATCGTTATGCATTTTTTTTATTTCCAGACTTCCCACACTAATTAAGCGTAACATATCACTGATAATCGTACACTTGGAAAGTCGTTACTATAAAGTCAAACCAACAAAAAAATGAGAAGCATATAGCTGTCTATCAGTAAGCTACTAATAGTGACTGGAAATGAAGTGTGATACAAATTTGCACGCCAGTTTTTGCATCTCGAAAGAATGTTTCTGTTTGCTCAATACTTACAAAATTATTACAACTGGGAAGTGAGCGGTATTTAAAAACTAAAAAAACAGTTTAAAAGGACTGTAACCGGCTTAATCGTTTGTTTTAATTTAATCCGTTCAAATCGATACAAGATTTCAAACATATAAAGTTATAAACCATAAATAGCAATAACGGGCAAAAACAAAATTTATTTAACAACTCGTTCAACTTGATTTCACGAAAATAAACCGAAACGATTCTACCGTGCGCTCATAAACAACAATGCTTTAATATCACAAAAAATCACCGCCTTGTCTGTTGTGTATCCACATTTTCCGTTACATTAGAATTCTGAACTGCAGTAGTATTCGGAGCGCTTCGCTGGGATTTCTTTAAATATATTCCAGGAATAAGAGCCACACTTGCAATTAGAACCAGCTGCGCGATTCTACTCCACGTGAAAATCTCGTTGAAGGAGTTTAAGTCCCGTAAAATGCTACCACTGTGTACACAGATGAAATTATATGGCATCAATCCTGCAAAAAACGTTTCGGTAAAGTCGTTTTGGTTGCACAGTCCGTACACATTTATTATGCATTAAATATACCGTAACAACGTGTATGTTTTCTGTCGGTACAATTTTAGAGTAGTCAACAGCGAACACAGAAAAAACCTACCGAAAAATATCGCTGCAAAAAATTTATGTATCGGAATTCCCAAATGCGGCGAGGCAATATTAAGGAACCAATTAGGTGATGCCGGAAACAATCGCAGAAACAACAAATAATACATCAGTTGTTGGCTGTTACTGTGGATCTGCAAACGATCAAATTCATTTTTAGCAAAAAAGATATTTTTTTAAAACCTAACGAAAGTGAGTTTCACTTACCATACTGCGCAGCCAGGCCAATTTTGCCGAAAAAAATCTTATGACTAGTTTATGTCCAAATAAATACGATAAAATATAGCAATTTGTTGCTCCCACAGCAGTCAACAAGCATGAAAGTGGAAATCCCATCCAAAAGCCAAACAGTGCTCCGGATGCAATATTCTAAAATATTCATCAAAAAACGTAAATCAGTAAATAATTCAAATTGCGTGCTCTTACGAATGAACGCGAGAATTCGAATAGTCACTAAACTGTAATTAACATACACTCAATAAATCGTAATAAACAAAAAATAATAGTTACAGTTATTAACTTAAACTGTATCTTTGTACGACTTCTTATTTCCATGTACATGACGCTAAACAAAATTGGCAATGCTAACGAATACTCGTAAAACATACACCGGCTTACCAAACTAGCGGAGCCCGGAATTCCGAACGACTGTTTCCACAAAAAAGCTGCACAAAATAACATGAGAACGTAGAGATGGTGCTGTTCTTTATATTCATAGAGTAGAGTAGTGGTATTCTTCAAATCTTCGAAAGACTTCGGAAAATGGAGATCCAATCTGAACAAAAAGCAGTTGCAAAGTCAAAGTAGATACACTCATTCAGCATCAGTCAGTCTCATACCAGTAATACAGGCTGTCAATTTACGCAAATACAATAATTTCGGAATCGCAATAACGGCATTGTTATGAAATTCAGGAATTAGCCTATTAGCTGAATTCACCATTAGTTCGCACCGGTGTACTCTATACTTGCAGAAAGCTGCAACATAGTCGTAGCTAGTTTATGAGAATTTTTGCCAGGAAACATTATCCTTACCGCTCTCCAGATTCCATGGATGGAGCAGAAACTGCCAGGTAATAAACGCCATATGTGCATACAATAAAAAGCACAGGTAAAAATATCGCAGATGCCATCGCGGAAGCACACCGATCAGCCACTCATAGCCTGCTAGGATTATCAGCTGCGAAAAAACAAACTCCTACTAATAATGTCGCAGTTAATAACAAGGTGTACGTCCTGTACACAGGGTCTGAAGAATTTCTTGAAAACAGAGAATTCAAATACTACATTACTCCAGGCCTTACGAACAGCGCCAAAACAATTCACAACGAAAAACTCGATATCAAACAAGTTACCAGTTGAAACGACGCCATGACTCAAGAACAAATGATGCACTGTAATGCACATACTACAGTGAGCGTAACAGCCTGCCTACTCTACTGTAGTGCCTATGCATTGCTACGCCTCATGTAATAATTTTAGATTATTTTGTTTTGCCGCAAGTACAAAGCGTACAATGAAGTTCTGAATTGAAACTATAGACCGCGTCAGCGTGTGCCTTGTTGCAATTTATTTATGTTAGGTAATTTAAACTACACATTTCCAACTTCTCCATTTTTATTATAAAAACAGCAGCAACTGCTATGTACAGTAAAACGAATTCTAACATTTTTAGCCATTTTTGCACGTCACGCCTTGCTCTGCAAGAAAAGTGACAATTCATAAGTTCGCGTACAAAACATCGTCCAGGTAACGCAATCAAACCAAAATAATCTAAGCTTGCACAGCCTGGCGCTCCTGCGCATCACCGTCCGCCACGTTTGTCGCCGGTTCAACAAATTTGACCTCGTCTGTTTTACCCTTTTTTCCCTTTTTCACCTTCTCAACCTTCGGGATGTAGGGCTGCAAATCAATTACAAACTCTTCGGTTGACCCTTCTGCTCGTAAAACGCCTTTCAGGATAAAACCTGTAACAGGAGAAACCGAATGCAATTAAATAAAAATATAATTTTTCGGATACACAAGAGTTTTTTTCTGTATAGTGTACAGTGTACACAATGTATTGTACATCGTTCTTTGGTACGGGTACAGACAAGAACCAGCAACCTCTATCAACCTGTGCAACTTTGCACATAAAACTCAGCCATACCTAAATCAGCTGGCTTCAGGATTGTCACGGATTTCAGAAAGACTTCCAAATTCTCTTTTACATGCTGATCCGGCATATTCACTTTGCCAATGGGAAATTTCACATGGGCCCACCACAACTCGCCGCGCACTTTGAAACTATCAT
The DNA here is from genome assembly GCF_019649055.1 of Paramacrobiotus metropolitanus. Classification (NCBI taxonomy): domain Eukaryota; kingdom Metazoa; phylum Tardigrada; class Eutardigrada; order Parachela; family Macrobiotidae; genus Paramacrobiotus; species Paramacrobiotus metropolitanus. The sequence goes on along the minus strand of NW_026570284.1, from coordinate 204,590 downwards.
ACTGTATTCCAGTGGCAAATGTACGTGTCATAGTTGCCATATCTGTGCCGACCATCCCTGTACGCAACAATAACATCAATAATTATGTATTATCTACTATCACACATTAGAAAAAAATTTCTAAACCTGCACTCAGCGTAGATGTTTCTACCTCTCTTTTTTTCAGGTAGCGCCTTCTTCAAAATCCCTCTGAGCCGCAAGACATCAACAATAGTATCCACATGGCTCACAGCGTAGGCGATATTGTCTACTTTTACTTCGCCTTTTTCAATTTTTGTCACGAGTTCCTCTCCTCCGGCTATATCAGCCCCCGCTTCCAAAGCCTTGTGTTGATCTTCGATATTCTACAAGAATAACCCTTAAACATACAACCTGAATTCGCATTCCTTCTGGTAGCCGATTTTCCTGGGTTAAAAACTTTTATCATGGTTCGTTGTTATTGCTACCATAAAAAACTTCTCATGAGGCGTCCGCTGAAGTAATGCCCATGTCCGCTGAAGTACTAGTAATGCATTACGAGTTTCAGCTGCACCACAAGACTTTTATTCAACACTTAACTGTACGAGCATAATCAATATCGTGCTAGATCTTCTGACCACTGTAAAGTACCTGCGCCAACAATAATTATACAATTTGTATTTGTTTCGTAAATTAATACGTACATGATTGAATTCACTTAAAACCGGCACTTTTTACCTTGCAAAAGGCGATTACACTTCGTCGAACTCTCGTATCTTCGGTGTGAGGAAGCATTACGAGTCCTTGAACCGTGTCCAAAAATTTTTCCTAAAGCGAATAATGCAGATAGTTCTGGATATGCACATTTACCCCAATGACAGTAAATTGGTTGTACAATTGTACACTGCACAAAAGAACAAAACCAGTTAACTTGATAACTAAACCTGCACACTTTGTGTGTCGTTTGTCAAGCACACATCAAAGAAATCTCGTTATTAATCGTAAAGAATACATACGCAAATCCGGATTTTTAATATTTGTAATTTCAACTCACTTTATCCGTTTTCATATTCAATTCGACATCGAGCAGCAGCGGTGCTTCGGGGATATTTAGCACCGTCGGATGACAGGCTTCACGGTGAAACTGCAGAGCTTCGTCCAAGCTGCATACGCGTTTCATGTAAGATTTCTGGAACCACACATTATCCGTAGGAGTAAATGGGAACTGCTGCGCCAGAAGCTCGTCATAGCGAACTTTTGGTGCGTTCCTGAAAACCAAGCAAACGAAATGCAAATGGGGTACAAAATAGCAATATTATGGTATATTTACAAATATATGGCGGCGCCATATATTCGTACATTAGCGCCATAATGGCGCTAATGTACGAATGTACGTAAGGTTCCTAGCTAGTCACCTACTCGGCAGTGAATCAAAAAGCATAACACTTGCCAAAAAATAAGGAATTTTCGAGTCAACTGCACTTACTGCTGCAGCAGTCGGATTTTATACGGTACGAAGGTCTTTTCGATAATCTTCTCCTTGGCTTTCAGTTTGTTTTCCATTTCTCGCTTCCTGCGCGCGGCAATACGGAGATGCTTTCGTTTGGCCGTTCTGACGGCCAGCTGATAGCAGGCGCCTCCAGCGTACGTCGGCCACACTTGCTGCCGCAGAGCAGCCAGTGCACTTTGCAACATGGTGGAATGCTTGCAGCAACCCTTCGGCAACAATCTTCCAAACAAGAAAATTCAAATGAGAAAAAGGAAGATGGCACGTCTTCACGAATACGGTACACGGGTTGGATCGGATCACCGTGGGTTTCTCTGATCGTGGACTACAATTTCATAAGTGCAGGCAGGCACGCGTCCTGGAATTCTTTGGCCCCGCTTAATAACCGATTAATCATTAATCATAGCATTGCCATTTGCGCGAAGAAAAATATTCCGTTATTTACAAAAGCGCTATACGAAACGAACACAAAATCAACAAGAAAAGTTTGAAAACCGAAAAAACAGAAAGTCTTGAAAAATGAAAATACAGTGCCAGTATCGCAACGAAGGTATCAAGCGGCAGCGGGAAGCAAAGCATTGCATTCCAGCTGCTTTGTCAACGGAACCCCGGGATAGTAGACGTCCTAATCCCCTTGCTATCTACGCTCGTTACAAATCGGAAAGAAACCACGGCTGTTACGAAATTTCGCAGACCTTGTTGTCGGGTTTTTTCGTAAGTTTATTTTTTGTCTAACCTGTCTCTGTCTCATGTCAGTTTTATTTTATTTGGATATTTCTCCTATTATCTGCGAGCATTGATTTTGAATTGAAAAGTTAATCGCATTTGTGGAATGAATTTGTGCAGTTTTCTCAAGCCGTAGCACTCTGCCCTCTTACCGCCTCTCACGTATTTACACTTTGCAGATTGTCAGCCCGTGCTAGTGCTGTGTCTAATTCTGATTTCATCATTCTCGGCAACAGCCGCCGAATACCGTCGTAGACAATAGTTGACTAGTACTTCACTTTGGTTTTCGATATCCCATTCTCTATTAACAGTTATGGAGGAATACGCCAGAGAACCCTGTCCATGGCGCATCGTCGACGACTGCGGTGGTGCATTCACCATGGGCGCCATCGGTGGATCGGTGTTCCAGAGCATCAAGGGTTTCCGCAATGCTCCCTCAGGCATCACCAAACGCCTGGCCGGATCCATGTCGGCCATTAAGCAGCGGGCCCCCATTATCGGAGGAAACTTTGCCGTGTGGGGCGGATTATTCTCGTGTATCGACTGCTCGCTGGTGGCCATTCGGAAGAAAGAGGATCCGTGGAACTCTATTTCCAGTGGCGCACTGACGGGCGCCATTCTCGCCGTCCGTCAGGGCGTCCCCGCGATGGTGGGGTCGGCGGTGATTGGCGGGGTGCTCTTGGCCATGATTGAAGGCGTGGGAATATTGTTTTCCCGGATGTCCGCTGAACAGTACCGCCCCATCAGTCCCCTGGAAATGGAGCGGATGGAACGCGAGGAAAGAGCCAAATTGTTTGATGAGAGCAAAATGGCTGCAACCGGCCCTTTTGGATTCATGGGTCAAACTGCCCCTCAGTGATCAGCATTTTTCCCCTTGGAAAATCATGCTTTGAATGGTAGTTTGTTTTGTATGATTGGCATTTCGCACTGGTCGGCATAGTTTTCAAAACGCTTTTTTTATTCTAAAACTTATATTTAGTCACTGTATGTTAGGTGACGCGGTACAGTGTGCATTACTTAAAACTGATAAAATTGCTGACTTTGCAAACAGTGAGACCTAAATTTAATACAGTTCGAGCTCGAAATTTTCTCTGGTTCGGCTAAATTTGTTATTATTTTCAGATCTAACAGCCACGCGTCCTACCAAGTTTCGGGTTGTCAACAGCTGGAAGAACTATTTTGTTCCGGTCATCCGGAAACTTTGACTACGGTATGCGGTGTTTTTGTGTCTTTGTCCCTGGTATGAAGCTTGTTAAATGAATTAGAATTGCTTAATTGTTATTGACTTTGTCTAATGGGTGCGCAAATTTTCCGGGATGAGGGATGGAATGAATGGCTTACTATACTTCGATTAAAACGTTTTGCGCAACCTCAAAAATATTGGTTGTAAGTTATATATGTACTTGTAATCAAATTTATTTTGAATTTGTTTACCGCCGACGGTTAAGTATCACTGTATCATTATTCCGCTTTGTTAGCTTTTTATCGTTGCAACTTAAAATATCTGTACGTACTCACTTAATCGAATGCCGTAAAACTCACGGTAAAAGGCCCTTAATGATCAGTTTCTTTCATGATTACTGATTAGGAAGTTTTTCGGTTTGATCATCTTCATCTAGCCAAAGTAACTAACAATTAGCATACTACTACGTACTCGTAGAATGCCTCGGAAAATATTAGGGCAGTAATTTACAAAGGAACATTCCACTGCATACTCGTACATTAGCATACTATATGTATAATGTACGGAAACGGAAAGGTGTGTAGAAACAATGGCTTTGTCACATTTGCATCGCAATGTTTTAATGTGAACTGCAACCGCAACGTACGTATAAGAATTGGGCACTGGGCAGTATTAGTAAGTAACTATGTACTGTATATCTGTACGTGTATATGGGCTAAAAATTCTGAACAGCAGCTTGCTGTAATTAAATTTCCGGCTAAATTCAAGGTCTTGTGCTTATTGTCAAGAACGCTGCACCACAAAGAAACAGCTACAGTAGGTGCACATATGGAGATTACAATCATACTTATTAATTGGTGAAATTTTATTCAGCATTTGCCAGTACAGGGAGTACGCATTACAAATCAACTATAAATGAGTTAGGACCGCTGTCTACTCCTTAAAAAGACCAGAATTTAAACAGTCATTTAAAAAACCAAACCTATCATGTATGGTAGTTCCTGAGAATCCTGACTGATTTGTATGCTCAAAATACCGGAAATGAAATCCGGTAATGGATTCAACAATTAGTAAGCCTAATACGTGTACTTGTATATATACGAGTACCATATATAAATATAGATATCGTACATATGATATTTTAAAATTATATATTTGTTAGCGCCGTCTTTAATAACTCGTAAATTCGTATTACACATTATTACCAAGGGGCAAGGGTCAAACACAGCAATTGCAAGATTGCAGGGTAAAATAAATGCTTCTGGGACCTGTCTACATAATTCATTTAGAATCTGAAAATGTATGGATCTGTAGGAAGTTTCAGGAACACACATGTATCAAACGTCGAATACAGAAACAGCGTACCGAAAACAGCAAGTGATCCCCACACTGGGGCGTCGTAATTTGTCCGATCATGAAGCACAATTCAAAATTTAAAAATCGTTAATCCAAAGAAGAAAACGACAACGATCCAATGAGATTCCGGATCCTGAACGCTGAAAAACAAGAGTTTCCAGAGTAGCAGATTACCAGTGCTTTGGAAGCTGCGCAACCATACTGTGCGGGAAAAATTTACTATTTGGACGAAAAATGTCCAAGTACACTACTTTGAAGTACTTAAGCGACGATAACATATTTTCGGACATATCCTCGTAGTGCTAATTATGTGCTACATACTACCAATCAGTTCACAGGAATATTTATATACACTTCCGCAAACAAAAATCCGCAACAGCGGCAACACGCTGCACAATTTCATGCTATCAGTTTCCTATACAAGTACTTACTGTTCAAAAAGCTCCGTTAAGTAGTAATACTGGGACGCGAGCCAAATATTCGGCGATCAAATTCGGAATCCGTTCAATACACGTAATGTAAGGCACGTATTCCTGGGGATGATCGGCGTAGTTGACAAGAAATTCCACATCGCTCAAGGTGCGAATGCGGAGATTCGCAGGTTTATGCCCCAAAACATTCACCGCGAGTTTGCCCATTTCTATTCCAGAGCCACCGTTCTTGATGACGCGGATACGAGAGGGATCGGGTGGCGGCGCTTGGTAAGTATATTCAATGGACGAGCTCGTGCTGGCGACCGTTATACCCTAAAAAGACCAAAAGTGAAGTATCGAAGATTGAGTCTTAAATATACAGTATACTACACAAGTATTAGAATAACCAAGTTATCTGTACTTGTACAACTACTGGCTAGTCCATAAATTACACTAATTACGAGTAATCATTAGAGTACAGGTACAACTGTATAAGTAATCCATAATTTACAACAACTTCGGGAGAAAAATCATCAACGTACAGATGATGTGTCCGATCGGCTGGATACACTTTTCACAGATTTACTACTGGTAGGAGCGGTGGAGGGTTCCGCTAGAATGTTATTTCTCCATCGACTGTCCAAGGCCGCTTGAAGTTTCAGTCTATCGGTCGCTTCCATTTTGGCTTTCCTTTTCCGGCTCTGAAAAACAAAAAACTCTTGTACTTTTACCGTACCCAAATAATCCTAGTCAGGAGCCCTAGAGTTCAGTTTAAGGAAAAATATTACTTGGGACACTTACCAACTGTTCCTGGCTAGGTGTGTCAGATTGCCCTGAACCTTCTGGTTGATCAGACGGTGTCGACGCTATGGATGGAGATGACGGCGGCGGTTGTGCCGATCCGGGGGAATTGATGGATAACGTCAGTTTCGGAACAGCAGCGATCGAAGGACGTTTCACCCGTTTAAAAACCGGTTCCGTCTTGGGAATTGCGTGGGAAACGGCAGGAACGCATGGACTACTGAACGTATTTTTGGCCCCCGTCACCACATTTACCGGGACGACTTCCGGTGAGGCAACAGTTTGTAGGCGGGCCGTTGCGGCGGGAGATTTTGCCACGGTATCTCTACTGGCAGATTTCGACGCGGAAGGCGTTTTGGAAGTATTCTTCGCAACACTCCCCAAACATTTCTTATTCTGCTGCTGCTGTTGGAGGGACTGCTCATATTTGCGCACCAACGAGCGAGCATTTTTCATATTCGACGCCGGCACCCACGAGGATTCACTGTCAGGATATCCCGCCCATTTCACATAATATTTGATGCAGCCGTCCGCGGTCACCTTCTTGTCCCGAACACATTCCACTTCGCATTCGTCATCGTCGGATTCTGATCTTGCATCTTGATCTGACTGACGCGGAAGCAGACTCGGTCGCAGTGAACTGCGTGCAAATGAGCCGCTTTTTGGCTTACTTGGCGCTTGAACTCTTACGGGCGCCAAGGGAATACTGGCTAGATTGTCTTCGGCCACAGCCTACAAGCCAGCAATATTTAACAGCGCCAATATAAAATTTGATACGTAAATAAAAACATTTTGATAAAAATTTCTACGATCCACTGATTAGGATAACAAGTGCGTAATCGCAGTGCATGTTTTACAATCGCATCGTATTCAGCCATTGCAAAGTGCACACTATCACTTTTCAAGTCACTAAAGCACAAGCAACGCAACATCACCACAGTTGCAAATTTCATCCAAATTAGCAAATATGTTTTGTTATTATTACGAATACTGTTGCACAATCTAACATTCGTAAAAGCGGAAGGTACAAATACAAAGTTTTGTTATTCGCATGATTGCATGAAAACATTATACAGACCCTGATGATTGCATCTAATCGTAAATTAAAAGGTAGGGGTTAAAGGTTAAACTTTAAAGTTGCGTGCGAAAAGTCTGACTGATTCCACATACAGTGACATACCAACTTTAATAAAAAAGCGAGAAGTTTCAATTTCCGCTTCAAAATTTAAAAAAATTAAGCACGGAAAGAGATCATAAATGATAAAGCGATTTTAACTGTGCAACTGATTGTGAGTTACTTACCTTCACTAAGGCAGCAGGACTTTGCAACTTTTTCAACTGTCCCAAAACTATTTCGCTGTTATTAGGGTATTTCTTCATTTTACACAGATCAAAAAAGATTTCCAAACAATGCAATTTGTCGCTCTAACGTGTGAACGGTACGTGCAAAACAGCACAAGTAAATCATAAATGATAAATGAGTAAAAAGTTAAAAGAACTGAAACTAGTCCTACTGCTACTCGTAGCTGCTAGTCTGCTACGGTGCTACCTAATTCTAAACAAACCAGTCCAACAGACCAAACGCAAACGGTTCTGTATCGTTGCAACACACCTGTTTTGATACCGATATCAAGCCGATGTTTTGGTTTTCCCAGCTTAGAACGATAAGATCATTAAGATGCTGAAACCTGATAGAACATTTATTAAGTACTTAAAAAAACAGCCTTTATTGCGATTTAAACCATACTCTTAACTGCAGCAGGCGCGCAAGCCTGTATCTTTTCACACCATTTAAACGATCCTATGGTCGCAACTGGAAAGAGGCCAATAATGCGATCATATGCTTATGTTACAGTACTTATGTCGTTTAAGATAAATTAAAGTACTATTTCAAGTTTCCCTGGCTGACCAAAAACCTGCTACCTAGTACCTACCTAACATACATGTCCCGTGATTAGATACAATTTTCAAAAATTTTTGCTTTATAATACTTATTAAAAGAAATCTCGGGAAAAAAGGAGAGTCAGGGAAACTTATTCATAGCAGCCATAATAAACTGGCCTCGTCCGTCGACCGCCAAGGCTTAGCGAGTATTGATAGTGAATGTAGAGCTGATCAGGAAAAGGAACGGTTCAGTCTTTTGTTAGACTACTTAATTTAAAAAGATAATACAGCTGCAGTTAACCGAAATTTTAGCCAGGTTAGAAAACAGAGTTTTAGCAAGCAAGCAAGTGGCAACTAACAGCTAGCAAGTACCTACACAATTGTTCTTGTGCATTTGTTAAGTAAGTACAGTACTGTAGTGCTGGCACATCCGTGCGTTTATGCTAATTTGTCAGCGCATCACCTTCCTTTGCTACGAGCCTACGAGTACTTGTAAGTACTTAAATTTAAGAAAAACGTTTCGCAAAGGAAAAAGTAGAAACCCTTAAACAACGAAGATTTCCGTTTTTTTGTGCAAGCTAACCCACGGAAACCTATATTTTACACAATAACAACTGATCAACCAACGAACTTGACGGTTTCGTCGAAACTTATGAACTTTCTAGCTCTTATCGGCTGGAAATACTGTACCCAGCCAAAATCTGACTTCAATCTATCGGTATGGCCAACACGGTTCGGTTCATGCTGTCCGGTTAAACTGATCTTCCAGCCCGCTTTCGGCTTAGACGGCTTCAATGCAGCTTTAGAGGTCGAACATTAGTATTTAGTTGCGGTTTGCGACGGTGCCGGAGGCGGAAAATGATTTCATTGGCCTGCTATTTCCGCACGTTGCGCGGTGTTCATTATACAAATTGCGGTTCATTGCGGTCCTTTGTAAATGTAAATTGCGGTTCGTTCATTCAACTATTCCAGTGATTACTATTAAATTGTGTTTTTACTGCAGCTAGACGGGCCTTTGTTAAGATTTTGAAGTTCTGCAGATTAGCTTGGGTATCGGTTGCATCAGAGTCAGAAAACAAGGAAGATCACCACAAGCCAGGATTGAAAAACAGATTTTAGCTTCGCTTTACTCTTGTGGAGGATTGGATGAATCTGGATCAATCTGTGTCGTGGGTCTGGTTGAGAAGTAATTGAGTTATGATATCAAGAACGTTCAAGGACCACATAAAGTTCATCGCATACCAGGCCAAGGTTTTATCACAATGTGTGTTAGCTGTCTGAAATTTTGGCCACCTGCCATTTTGTTTTAGACACGGATCAATTATTTTAGACATCGAACTAGATCGAAGTAAGCTCCCGCTCACCGACCATTTCGGCCTTGCACAATTCGGACAATATTTTTCGGCCGCCTTTTACTTCGGCCAGGTTGAATATCGACTGGTCACTGATACACTTCCTCTTCCACCTCTCACCCAAAAATTAAAACTTCGGCTATTATTAAAATTATGAGAAAATACTAGAAAGCTTACGAATCCGTAAGAAAACACAAGAAACCATAAGAAAAAGATACCTAAGGTACTGTAACTTGCCTAGTGTGGAAGCCAGACCCAGAGATGGCTAAATTGAATGCTGGACGAAATGAGCATCGGCAAAAATGAGCAATCTCTCAACTTGTCTGACGCGCGAGCATAAGTACTCCACTGCTCGCACCAAAATCGCTTTAAGGTAATTTAATAACTTCATGCAATATTTGCTTCCCTGGAAATGTTCGTGTCCGACCATTTCGACATGCGCACAATCGGGCTTAAGAGAGTCATTTTGTTACAAAGAAATCCAAAGTGTAAAACAAAATCAAATTATACGAAAAATTGGAACACAAAACGTAAAAAAACTTTAATAGACAAGCATTTTTAGCAAAAAATATGAAGCAGCTTTAGAAATTTTTGCAACGACTAAGAATGCCATCTCTCCACTACGTTTTTCCTTATTGAAAGTTTGTTTCCACCTACCGAATGTAATGCACGGATTGCGTGCATCGCAATGTTGGCCTTTCTTAAAACGTTGAATGAGTATGATGGACTAATTTGGAGAAGAGTGGAACAGTTCACACATGCACATGTTTGACTTCCGTGGTTACAGTCACACAGGTGACTTTCGACGGATAAACTAGTTAATCTTGGAGCCTCCCGGAATGTGCAGACTGGACGGGAAGCGGCCAGACGGCTTATCACTCTTCCCATGGAGAAATGGCCTCCCTCTGATATGGGATGTAACAGTTTGTGACACATTCGCTACTTCGTATATAGCTGGCTGTTCAGAAGCAGCGGGATCGGCTGCTGAAGACGCGGAAGTGCGGAAGCGGAACCTATATTCCGAACTCACTGATCGGCATTTTTTCCAGCCAGTGGCACTCGAAACTATGGGAAGTTGTAGCGAAAGTACCCACCAGTTCATCAATGAAGTCGGCCGGCGTATCAAAGAACATACGGGAGAAGCGCGCGCTGTTCATTATTTGTGGCAACGTATAAGTGTGGAAATTCAGCGCGGAAACGCGGCTTCTGTCCTGGGGACGGTCGGGTGTTCTCGAGAGTTAGAAGAGTTATTTTTCTTGTTCTGATTATTGGGTATTTAAAGTTTTAACGTAAATGGCATTGGCTTGTACAAGTTGATAATAAAAAAGCAACTAGTTAATCAGTTCACCCTAGGCCTGAAAATAAGTAATGATTTAGATCTGTGGTCTACGCAAATATAACGTAAAGGAAAACGAAGCGTACACCTGCCGATCTGCAACCACACAGACACGGCGAAAAGAACAAAAAATCTATTATTACATCATTCAATGACACAAGGATCCGGTTAAAACTGAAATCTGCGAGTATTCTGAAAACGTAAAGACTGCCAGGCCGTTGATCGGTGTGGTGTTGGGTGCTGCATATAAAGACTGGATCGGGTCCGGTTCTCTGTAGGGATATACTGTAGCGTATAGTGTATGCTGTACTACTGCGTACGACAGCTTATCATATGTTCTTTTTCTTCCCCATTGTGTTCTGTTGCGTCGTGTAGACGGATGTGATTTCTGATATTTTGCTCTTTTGCATTCGATATTTGATCATCTCCATTCTCCCGCATGCGAAGCCGCAGTCGCTTGGCTGCACGCCAGCTTCAGGGCATATTCCCTTCATGGTAGCAGATCATGAACGATTCTAGCATGGTAACAAGCAGTAGCGTGTGCCACACGAGCACTTGAACTTGACCTTTGACGACAGTGATTTCATCTGATGATGTTCATATTGCTGAAACTCGGACCCGAATATTGTGGTAGGGATGGAGAAAAGCCAAGCCTTGCGACTACCCCAACCATATGAACCCTCGCACCATGCGGAAAACCGACAAGAATTTAGAATTCCGGATACGTCGGAATTCGGATTACGTCCGAAGCAACCCACAGGGATTAATGAAGGATTGTCCACCATCGACGCACGCAGCCCGACTGCAATCGACAACGGATCCATCTTCCGTGCGATTGCCAACGAAAAATCCAGCAGAGAAGGCACGACCAAGTAAGATGCGTATTTCTAAAACTTTTTATGCGCTGTACAAAACAGTGCCCCAAACTTCTGCCCGAATTTCCAGAAATGCTGACCTTTTCATCACGCAGAAAATGGCGCTGCGCGCTAGAATACTGCAAATTTCCTGGTGCGACCTGGATCTGTTGAAATGTTGCTTCCACTTGTTAATAAAAATAAGCGGGATTATCTCCGCCAATCGCGTCTTTGCTGGGTTGTCTGAAATTTTTGTTGCGGTTGAAATATGGCCGGGAAGTGCTGCAGAAAGTAAAATTGAACAACATTGCTACAACATCCTGGAAACTACGACTACGATTGTTGCAGTCGTAGTTCCCATTTTAAGGCTACGATTTGTTGTACAGCTTTTTCTTACAACTGAAGTATGGACCAAGCATAAGTTGAAAGAGCGATGACCAAACAATAGCGTCTGGGTCAACACCAGGATACAGCATAGGTGTGACGCAGGCAGCAGACAGATGCAGCTGATAGCCGATTTCGTCACAGACTCACAACATTGATTACGATAATAGCGTTACGCTCCTGCAGATGCGTTATAAACAAGGCCATATAAAACGGATGGCAGTACTTTCACCTTTCGATAAAAGAACGTGGTACGGGCTTATTTTTTCCGTACCACACGTTCCGTGACGGCAGACGTTCAGTGCCCGTGTATACTGTTTGATGATTCATGTTTGAAGTTACTTAATGTTCCTTACTACCACTCCATCAGTGGATTCCTATGAACGGGAGCTAAAGAAAGTTCAGAAACGGATCATCAACCGCCCTGTTGCTGGCTGTTACGACTTACGACAATTATTTTTCTTACGGTAATCACCGTTTGTTACGATAACATATCGCTCAGCATTAATCTGCTAACCTGCAGTCTACACCCAACAATCGACGCAACGCCAGAGAAACCTACACAACAGATAGCCGATTCACCGTAGAGTCAGGACACGAGCATCGGATGTCCTCTGAGGACCTCGGATTCCCACCGTAGGCATGTATGGATAGCGTATAGTGTGTGCTCTACTACTGCGTACGTACAGCTTTACATATGTTCTCTCTCTTCCCCATTCTGTTCTGTTGCGTCGTGTAGACGCGGATGTGATTTCTGACATTTTTGTTCTTTTGCATTCGATATTTGATCATTCACTACCGTTCAACTTTAAATATCAACGACGATAGCGTGAGACAACGAGCTCATGCCAACCGTCAGGATGGGCAAGGTGTTGAATAAATTCGTTCTGGAGAAACCCGGTTTCATAAATTTTCGCGGCAAACGCTGTTTCCGAGTTTGGAGAACGAGTTTCGTCAGAAAAATTTTTAATTGAAAGCCAGCTGGTTTCTATAAGCACTGTTTTGGATACAATAAATATGCATTTCTAAATGTCGTACTATTTTAGCTCATTCGACGTTTAAACTTGAACCGTTTTAGTAAGTGGTGTTACAATAAAAACGTCTGGAACAAGGAAGTGCAGGCTGACCACAACAGCTTATCACCTGCAGATCATCGATATAAAACAGTCAACCTTTGTGTCAACCTTTGCACTGGTCCTCTCATCAGTATACTATGTTACTGTTTAAACATTGTTTTTTCGATTAGTGATCGAACGCCTTCGCAGACATTCAAATTTAAAGTTGAACGGTAGTGAATAACCCGCTAGACGGCAAATGTAAGCCATTTAGAAGGTCAAATGCACTCCCTTATGCTAGAGCCACATTTTAAGTGCGATGCAGAATTTTTGGACTGTATTGCTTCGCAGTTGGAAGCTTTTCCTAGCACCAAAAAAGCGAGAAGTGCGAAGCAAAGAAAAAGATAGAAAAAAAGTTTACCTAAAACAAAAGCACTTACACTTCATCGAACTTAAAACAAAACTGAGAGCAGCTTGAGCAGGTCATGCGTTCAAAATTAACGGGAATTTAGGTCGAGAGCTACCACATTCTGGATTCAGTTTTATAGCCAACCAAAATCTTAGAATAATGAGATCATCCTTAATAATATGTTGAAGCCGGATTGAATTCTGCCCCTGATAAATGCGCCCAAACATTCTGCCAAAAAAAACTTTGTTGCTGACCATTCTGATATCTAAGGTAGCATTTGATCTCGCGCCATTTCGCCAAGAAATTATCACAAAAGCTTCCTGAGAGAGAGCGAGACATTAATATTAATCAATGGCATAAATGGGGAGTTTGCTATATTCAAAGGATCTCAGTCAACACGATCTTTAGCGGCATTTCAATCACTTCGGTAATCCCGCTCGACAGTCTACGTCCTTTTCCAACACACTAAAATGGACTGGCCCGCCGCCATGCTCACAAATATCCTATTCGTCCTGAAGAACGGCTTGCGTTAACAATAAGGTACGGTACTTATAAATAATTCTATGCATTTACGTTGTATCAACCTGTCAGCATCAACTGTACGTTTAAGTTTTGAATACCTGTACAAGCTGAATACCTTTTGTACAGATGCTGCATAAAATTAAATATATTATCGATCATAGAAATCCTTGTTGCACCTTGGTTTACTGGTAAACGATTTCGTGTGCATAATTTTGGCTAGCGGTTGTTCTTAGCACGATATCGCAATTCGGTGTCGACTAGGGAGAAGCACCGTCAACAGAATTTAAAAATAAATTCGGGTTCCCCTCCTTTTGCCGCCCGATCCTGTCGGCTTATATTTGTATGCGTTGTGGAATCTGGAGGGCCGACTTTCCCAAATTTTTTTTGACAAGTTTGACAGACCGTTTCTTGCCCGCCAGAGTGGCCACTTTTTTCCATGCAGCCGCTTTCTTTTGCCGGTCTCCGAATTTTTCGGTGCCACAATCCCACAAAACCGGATGATTTCATACTGCTTCGATCAAGTTTTTTCAACCTTTTGCTCTTCAGCGGTAAGTACTTTAGGCGGCATGTTGCGCCAAGGTTTATTATGGTAAATTTATTAAAAATTTGTTTGTTGATACGAAGTACAGTATATGACTAAGATATATAATGACTGATGTGTTAGGAGTTAGGACTCTTGAGACAGGAGGCACTGGAAATTATGAAATCCCAGTCATCTCACAAGATCCACTGGCAGTATACGAAGTTTGCTTTTCTATTTATACTAATTGTAACCGTACTGTGGTTTTGGCAAACCGTGACCTTTTATGCATAATACTGCGTAATAAGCATTAATTGCACAAGTACTTGTGCTTTTTTTCTTTTTTAAAAACAGTCCCAATCACACCTGGTTCTCGGTATAGGTCAATTCCTTCGCACAAGTTCGAAAGAGGAAGAAAATCTCCTCCCACCAAAAATGGTTCGAAGGCGCTCTTCGCACTCGTTCAAGAAAATAGTTCGAAAGGCGCTCACTTTTTGTTCGATGCGAAGGCTCCGTTAGAAGTTCAGGACATTTTCCGCTCACACATGCAAGCACTTTTCGTCTTCGCACTGTGCGAAGGTCTTCGCACCGCACTTGAAGTGTTGTGGCCGGAGCATTAAGTATAAAGCATAAATGATAAATTTTGATAGTTTTGCTTTAGACCGTTTAGGACACTTACCAGTATGAAAAAGGATTGTTGGTAATCCATCGTAGAATATGAAGAATGCTTGCCAGTGCCTAATACTGTAGTTGTAAACCGCGTTACCAACGTTTTAGAAGCGCAAAATTTCCATTCAGATTATTTTGGCAGTTTTGCGCTTACAGATCTGATACTTTCGTGGTATGAAAGGTATCGGTTGCTATGTGACAGCTGTGCCTAGTGACCCTACATCGTGTCCATTCATTTCGGCCACCATTCGTTTCTGCGCATTGGCCCATTTCAACATGAGTAAAATTCGTAAGCGTTTTTCCGCGTTCGCTGAGCAGTGTGCACAAAAGTACAGATAATTAATTAAGTAAGTAAAGATTATTGATGAGTACACCCCGCGCAAATGCAACGAGTATATTAGCGGCTGATGACTGCACAAAGCCATAAACTATGGAAAACTACAATAATTATTACTTATTTTATTTCCTTAATCATACCGCGGTCATACTACCGTAAATACGTAATTCTTTGACAGTTGTCAATGCCCGCACTTTTCCTCGAAGCGTAAACTCAGCGTACATTTTGCACGTCAGAATTTTGATTTTTTTCTCATAACTTTTTGTGCTTTTCTTTTAAATATGATTATTTTGTCCAAATCTACTTATTCAGGGTTATCGAGCGGCATTTAGCTATAGCTGATGCACGTTTGGTTGAGAACTTGAGCGTATCAGATTCTATCGTATGACCTAGGTTAGACCGGGACATACACAAATTCTGTGCACCTTCTGTACGTATTGTTTTTTTTATTTGCCACGTTCAGATAGTTAAATCATATAAATATTTCAAAACAGAAACCCACATAGCATCAGCAAACAGCGGAAAAAGGCGGAATTACACAGCATCTGATCTAAATTAGCCGAAGCTGGTGCCGTACCCAGGATGATTGCCGCGTTTCCCCGTTGAATTTCGATGCTGATCCCTCTCAAGCAGATCTCTTTTGCACGTATCTCGCCTGTATCCTGACGTATCTCTTGCCCAGTTCCTGAACATACGAGACGTCTCGGGTCTAAAAGGTCACACTGTCTCAAATCTCTCAATCCCCGCCGCGCGAAACAATTAGTCATGCGTTATGTTCTGGTACTTCGCGGTTTTCTTCCGTTCTGCCTTTGCTGGCACCGGCCTGCCTGGATGTTGCTGTGATATGTGATGGCGCCATCGTGCATACACGAGTCAAGTTCCATGTTAACATTTTGCGTCGTTCCCGTAGTACTAAGATAAATCCGTCCGGGCGTTTACCGTTGGTTCACGACATTCCCACAGGCTCATGTTCAGTCTCAATGGTACTAGCTGAGGCGAAAGCTCTTTTAAGCGTGGCGTTCAGAATGCTGTTGATTGACTTCCGGCCCCGACTTTTCTTGCAGCTGAGGTTGTGGTAGCCTGTGTCCACCCATTCATTGCAAATGCATCGATGCGGAGTTGCGATCGGCATTCTCCGGCGCAGGCCAACAGCAATCCGTAATGCAGAATCGTTCAGGAGGTTTCCCTGCAGGGATGCAGCTGGTAGCGCATCCAGCCATGCGTCTCAAGGAAGTTTGGATGACTGGTTCATCCCACATTTTCGGAAATTTTTGGGCTTCCACAGTTAGAATATCAACGTACTTCTGTCATGCGCTGTCACTCGACTTCGCCGTTGCCGCATTACACTTCCGGGTCGCAGTCGGTAATTTTGGTTGCCACCCGGGTCACTGTGTAAGCCGAGGTCAGAAAGGCCAGAAGGGCAAGCTTCTCAAAACTCGGGATTCCGAGGCCTCCTTCTGCTAGGTGGTCTTGCAGCAAGACTTTAACTGGAAATAATGCCTGCGTCCAGTTCACGTCGGTAATGTTCACGTTGATGATTGCCGATAGGTATTCACGAATCAAATTCAGTCAGCAGTCCTCTCTGCAGATAACACCGAGCAGTGCGTAACTTATACGTCATTCTTTAAAAATACCGGTCCCATGCTGCATTTCAATAAGTACGGGGAGTGATGAGCCGGTAACACTTTCAGTCGCCGCACCACTGGAGCAATTTGTGCTGTCGCAGTGGTGAGCGTCCCCGCCACGGCAGCATCATGAAGTGGAGCGCCCAGGTACTGCAGCTCGTCCAACTATGGCACTGGAGGTGCACCTTCTTATTCTTTTGTAGTTGTATAGATAGATTTGCATGTTGCCGATGAAAGAAAGGTCATACCATTTCGGCATACAATGGTACAAACTTTATTTTTTGTGAATGTACCTCTCCAACTATAGCGTGTACAGCAGTGGAGTATTTGCAGTGTACTTAATTTTCCACTTTAACTGGGTTCAAAACTTCTGCACTGCTCACTTGTCAGTAGAGCAGCACATTTTTAACAGCGCACTGGACGAAGCTAGAGGAAATACTTAACGCTTTGCGTGGTGAATAATTGCAAAAAAATTATAAAACTGTATAAAAAATATTCAGTATTCTGCTAACGCGCACCGTTACGTTTGCGTTTGAAATAATTTACTGTACTTGCAGTAGTGAGTAGTGACACAGACAGTTTTGTGTAATGTATCGAAACTATTGATGCCAGAAGGCAAAATTAAGGACTTACTTGTACGAAGGGCAGTCTGATAACACAAATTCCAGTTGTTTGCCACGGTGCTTCCATCCACATCTTCCGGTTCCCGTTCCGCAGTCAGCGGCACTTTTATTCCCAAGTATCATTCCCCTTTAGATACACCAATTCCAGCGACTTCAGTTACGAACCAGTATGATCCAGAGGGTTACATGGTACACTATACTGACTACAGTATTCAACTAGACTACTATCGTGTACCGTATTGTACATACCGGTACTAAGGCGCATAACAGGAACAGTTCGACCGTCACGGTAATCCTGTTTTGCCGGCTTACCGTTTGCAAGGAACAGAAGCGTTCCATACCTCGTTTGCAGTCTGTCGGATACGGATTAATCAACGTGATCCTGCCAACATTCCTGTTTATCTTACATAATTTGTATAAATTATTATACCTATCGAGTAACAAAATAAAATTGCACTACAACGTATCCATAAAATTTATTATCCTTATCATTCGATAGTCTACAAATATAATAATTATTGTACACAGTACACTTGTCTCCCGCCTTGCATTACTTGGTGTTGCACTTCTACCGCCAACCGGCATTCGGCAACGCAGTGAGTGTTAAATACATGCAGTACTAGGCTTTCAGTCAGTTCGTGATAACTGGGTGCAAGACGGAATATTAAAGGAGGTAACGCACTTGCAAAACGCGCTGCTAATTTTGGTGTTTTTGTTTTTTTTCGTGAGCTTCTAAGCTTCTTGCGTAGTTCTCACTTCTCACCATCAGTTCTGTACCATTTAAATGTGTATTTGATTTGAAACGATAGTTATTAGTTCTGGTTTTTCATCAGTTTATAACTGTTTATTGATTGTATCGTATTTATCATTTATGTACTTACTGTATTGTACAGTGTACAATACAATATGCAGTGCCAGAATGCATCATCAGCTGTGAAGTATTGCCAGTGTTGTCAGTGCTGCATGCGAAGTTGAAATACACATCGGAATGTTCGACTTACTTTGGTGGATTTTAATTTAATTTAATTTGTTAATCAATGTTATTGCTCATCGTTGTTTTGGAACGAATTGGTGTGGCTTCTATTTTATTGGTTTATAGGATCGAGAGCTGCAATTCAAAACATCAATAATTATCTGTATACTCGTATTACGTGTGCGACGCGGATATCATAATTTATTATCTACCGTTTTCGCAAGTTTTTTTTGCTCTCCTGTCTTCACTTTTGTCTTAATTGCGTTTGCACTGCATGCGTTTGGAGTCTGTTTTGAGAGTTATCGCTCCGCCTGCACCACCATGTCCGTTGCAAGTTTCAATGAGGATGTGGATGTTAAGGCAGAAGAGGCGAGGTTCCTCCCTGAAAATGGACATTACTCGCCTCGTAGGTTATCTAAGGCGTTTTTCTGTGTTATTTTTATACGGAGTCTTCTAGAAAACCGTGTTTATGAAAATTATTGCGACAGGATCAAGGAGCTTTCATACGAAATCCTCCATCGTCTCCAGTCATTACGACGTCCATCCCGAATTGGTCGGGATGGAGAACCTGGACGCCATTACACTGAGGTGCGTGTGCGTCTGCGCATTCATCGTTTTTCGATATTTTCTTTCTGGCCAATTTATCTTCAACTTGACCTGCAAATTTTCGCGATAACCAGTCTGTGAGCAGATGAATGCGGGCTATTGCAGCATAATCATAGTAATCAAACTGATAAGATTAAACATCGCCTTGCCATTCTGCGGCAGTGTTAAACGAATTAATTGCATTTTCACGCGCGTGTTGTTACAGTTGGCATAACGTGAATGTGTGGCTGCCGCCACCCCGGAAGCGTCCCTGCACATCCCGGTCAGTGGAAGAAGCCCGGGAACCGAAGCAGATTTTGAAAAATGTCAGCGGATTGGTGCGTCCCGGCGAGTTGCTGGCAATTATGGGTATTGTGGCGATTGTCGGAAATTATTCTTTGTTGGCCAGTGCGCGTTTTCACTGTGGTGTGAATTTGCCCGTAGGCGCTAGCGGTGCTGGAAAGACGACATTGCTCAATGTGCTCAATGGGTAAATGAATTTATTAGCGTGTGAAATTGCTGTTTCCGCATTGGTAATCTGAATTAATTTAATTAACATTATCAACAGACAATTGCGTTTTGTAACAATTCAGCGGGATTAGTTTCCCATGTATCATGATGCATGTGAACGTTTTCTGGAACTAGCGATATCACGCATAATTTTAAAATTTAGCGATCACGCTATTTAAAAAAGGCAGCCACATTTATAGTTTTTTGTTCCAATGAAAAAAGTATTGCTGGAATAAAAAAGTTTTTTTCTCTATGAGTAAAATTACTAGCAAACCATTAACAGAATAAGGAAAAGCTTTTTTTCTTGTCCAATGTTTTCTTTTCCACGACATATTTTATGTCATAATTATTTTGTTACCGTTATATGCTGTAATTGTAGGATAGTTTTAATTTGCACTTACTGTGACATTCAAACGCGAGAATGCTAATTTTTGTGGCTATTTGCAGACGTAATCGCGGTAAATTAAAGCTGGAGGGTGCAATATGCATAAACAACCGGAAAATCGGGAAGGCTATCACCAGTATTTCAGCGTATGTGCAGCAGGTAAGGAATGATCCTTTTGCCGCCCGTGTAGACATAGTGGCAATGCATCCACTGCGGTTTCCTTAAATTTTCCAGCAAAATCAATACGAAAATCTTTTAAAGAGGCACAGACGCCGACAGTGACATTTAAATCCGTGTTGCACGATGATGCTGCAAGATCCAGTGAAATCAATTCCGCCTTGGTTTCCGGTTGCCTGAATAGACGCAGAAAAATTAACTCTAATACAGGATTATATTCCCGGCGTAAAATGCCTGGGCTTTCTTATTACCACGCTTCGGCAGGAAGCGCGGCCATCCTGTGAACATTCATTAGACCTTGTGATCCGTTGTGCATTGATGTCATCCGAGAGCACTGTAACACCTTCGCAATTTGTCAGAAAAAGCCCTTGTCTATCATGGTCCATTACGTGATTAATTTTGATGCACACCGATCGATTTTTGCTTTGCTCACACAGGGAACACTATTTTGCGCTTTGATTGACAATAATATTAATAGCACTGAAGGTGCTACCGGAGCCGTTAAAAGGAAAATTACATCATCATATGCAAGGATATGTTTCCTGGGCCATAAACAGTATTAATATGATTGCAGATTTTTTCTGTAACGTTTCTAGAAACTGTCAGTAATGATGGGGAAGAATGTTCTAGCACTGCTGTAGTTAACACGGAAGCAGACTTACTTATTTGCCAACTGTTTCTTCCTCCGGTTTAAATGGAAATCTAGTGTTTGTAACTTTTTTGTATGATCCCTTTAAATTAAAATTGTTTTGGATATGTTCTTAGGTGGATCTCTTTGTGGGAACGCTGACGGTACGCGAACATTTGATATTCCAAAGCGAAGTGCGCATGGACAAGCACATCTCCAAAGAAAACCGTTTACGCCGCGTCGATGAGGTCATCGCGGAGCTGGGTTTAGCCAAATGTGCCAACACAAAAATCGGAATTCCCGGACGAATAAAAGGCATTTCGGGAGGAGAAATGAAGCGGTTGGCCTTTGCATCCGAAGTATTAACAGATCCGCCGCTGATGTTTTGTGATGAGCCGACATCCGGTCTGGACGCGTTCATGGCGCAGAATGTGGTCAGTGTGCTGCGTGATATGGCCGCCAAGGGAAAGACCGTCTGCTGCACCATTCATCAACCCTCCTCCGAGGTGTTCGCCATGTTTGACCGGCTGCTGCTCATGTCCGAGGGTCGTGTGGCTTACCTGGGGAATTCTCATCGTGCTAAACACTTCTTCGCCGAATTGGGTTATCCGTGCCCACCAAATTTCAATCCGGCTGATCACTACATTCATAAATTGGCCATTATACCGGGACGGGAAGCGGAGTGTAAGGAGAGGGCGGAGAAGGTGTGTGATGCCTTTGAGAATTCGGAACGCGGTCGGAAGATCTTGACGGCTACCAAGGAAATCCACAATAATGAACTTCCGGCTGGAAGTATGGCCAAGAAGTCAGCATATAAAGCTAACTGGTTTCGACAGTTCGCCGCGGTGATGTGGCGGTCGGCTTTGAGTGTTGTACGGGAACCACTTATTGTGAAAGTGCGGTTGATTCAGACGATCTTCATTGCTCTTTTGCTGGGAATAATATTCTTAAGGCAAGAAAATACGGCCGAAGGAGTGCAGAATATCAATGGTGCCATTTTTCTTTTCTTGACTAACATGGTAAGCGTAACTTATTTATGTACCGTTTTACTGATTTTTTTGCCGCATTTTTTTTGTGTTACAAAGCAGTGTAGCGTTTTTATAAGTTTTGCTGCTTTATAGATGAATTCAGCATTGACGTCAATCGGTTAGATTAATGACGTTTAAATTTTTATAACATTGATTAATGCAGTACACTTTGAAATGATTTACGAAGTTTCCAACCATGTTTTGTGCGTTTCCAGTAAACGCTTGGTTTATTGCAGACTTTCGGTAATTTGTTCGCTGTGATCAACGTTTTTACCCAAGAACTGCCAATATTTTTGCGAGAACATTTCAATGGCATGTACAGAGTGGATGTCTATTTTTTGTCAAAAACACTGGTGGACGTTCCTACTTTTATTATTTTACCATTTATTTTTACGTGTATTGCTTACTGGATGATTGGACTCAATCCGACGGTGGAAGCTTTCTTGATTGCCTGTGCCATTGTCATTCTCTTCACAAATGCAGCTGTTAGTTTCGGATATTTGATTTCCTGTGTGGCGGGGACGGAAAATTTGGCTTTAGCATTGGCGCCCACGCTCTTTGTGCCTCTCATGTTGTTTGGTGGATTCTTCTTAAACAGCGGAACAGTTCCCAAATATTTTATATGGCTTGCGGTAAGTACTATTGAATATTTTTCGCTTTCCAGAAGTTTCGCAGTATTGTTTTTTTACATGAACAATGCAATATGATTATTGCTTATCTTGCTGCTTCCGTAGTCCTACATTGTGCAACGTTGTCTCTAAAAAGCAGCATTAATGGTCGATTGGACGCCCACGCCTTGTTGACTTAAATTTCTATAGCTGCATTTCTCTTAGCATTATCATTTCGAAATTGTTTTCAAAGGATGTTGCAGTATTTGTTTTGATTGGTTCTGACTTTTTGTTATCTTTTATCCTGCAGTATATATCGTGGTTCAAGTACGGCAACGAAGCCTTGGTGGTCAATCAATGGCGCGATGTGACGGAAATCCATTGCACAAGGAATGTATCGTGCCCGCACGACGGGATGGCGGTATTACAGCAGCTGCATTTTAATCCCGATAACCTCGTCTTTAACATCTACATGCTGTTTGTCCTCATCATTGGATTTCGATTAGCGGCTTTTTTTGCACTGCTGCTGCGCGCACGAAAGAATTGATTTACTTATTTAATCTTAAAGCCGGTTAACGCATTGCTGGTCTGTCGAATACGAATTACCTGTTTTTCTAGTATTTGATCCCGACATGACAATAATTTGGACTTTTTCCGTCCAGTTTTGCGGTGATTCATTAAGTTCCTTTAATTTATTGTGAATTCGGTACACCCCGTGTGATTGATTGATTTTGTGTTACAAATGATTGCTGTACTGGAATTATTTTCACAGATACGGTTCCCGGTCGCATTTTGGAATGTGACTGAAAATTGCAATAAACGCTTTGCATACATAAACGCGCCTGATACTTGGAAGCGCTAATGTGACTAAAACGATCGATACCTACGGGTAGTTATTTTACTGATCGCGAATCTTCCGACACCCATTTGAAAACAGCACTTGAACTGTTACCGAATAAACACTGTAAAATGTACAACACCAGCACCATAAAACACCAACGAAACGTTTTTTTCAAATTTCTGCACAGCAAATTAACGAAGGCCGACTTTTAATCAGTCTTATCTAACCCACCGTATAAATGTAGCCAAGAGATTAACAAAAATTTCATTAAAATCTTTTCACACGTTTTAAAGCATTTCCCAATCCGTGCAATATCACGTTAATAAAGAAATAAAAAATTGAGACCACGTGCTCCTACGGCTCTTCGCCCATGGAAGCCGGTGAATCACTGGCCGCCGCACGACTGGCATACACTTCTTCCGCCCGGGCCGCGTATGCCCAGGCGCGCGCTGTCTCCTTCTCCAGATGGGATAAATTCCGCAGCACCCGATCCCCAATTTTATTCATGTGATCGGACAGTTGGCCGGACCGTTCCATCTGTGCATGCAGCCGCGGCATACACTTCTCCACGGTGCGATTCCGTCCCTCGGCGGCGATGGCTTTCAACCGATTGAGCATAGCACGGGCGCGGGCGGTGGCCATATCGGCGCGCTTTTTGGCCAGGTGTAACCGTGCTACGGAACGCTTCACGCGCCCATCAGCCAGCCGCACCCGCGACATGGCCGCTTTGAAACGCGCGATGGGTTCAATGGGATTGTTCTCCTTCCCGGAGCAGGGCCCGAAGCCAGGAGGCAGTGCCGGGCGGTTGCGATTGCGCAAAGGAAATGCCGGAGGAGACGCGGCCATATCAATACACTATCAATCAACAACAATGATTTACCTGCAATTGCATAAAACAATCACCTAACGTAGCTTTATAAGTTGACAACCCTTAACCATTCGAAAACAAAAAAATATATCACATTGTAGACATTTTTAAAATTTCACTGTAAAAATCCATAAAATTAAAAAAAAACTGAAACAAAATTTTAATGAAACTCAAAAATAAGAAGTCATGAAATACATTCCATTTGTCTTTTGCTGTACGCATCTGCATCAATATTTTCCGAAAGGGGAAAGATGGATAAAAATTAAGAAAACCCAATAAGTCAATTTATTTTTTTTAAAATCAATACTTCTCACTAAGAATACCTCAATAAGCGAATCTATTTGCTAAAATGAAATATTTCCGATGTAAGGAAAATGACTCGACTGCTAACATTCATGGTGTCAGTAAAATTATTCCGGTACTTATATGAAAAAGCTTGAAGTTAAAACTGTTTAATAGTAAGTACTGGTAGCATCGCACAGTGCCACAGTCAAGAATACCGTGTTGTTTTACGATCACCAAGACGTGTGTGAGAATATGCAAAGACAAATTATTGGTTTTATAAATTTACTACTTTCATCCATCAAGATCCTAAGGTATTTTAGTTTTCTTGTTAAATCAAAATTACCATAACACGCTGCGGAACTGCGATTTACTGATCGATGCAATCCAGTTTTCGGTTTTACCTGTCACAGGAGGCGAATGAACTTGAAAGACATTGGCAGATCAAAAATCTGCTAACGAATTCAGTTCGAATACTAATGAATAATCTTCAGATAATCTTTCAGCATCCCCCCTTCATGTTCCCATTTTTATTTGTTCCAGTCAAAATGCAGTTGCACACTGTAAAGGAAATGCGACCTGAAAAATAGTAAACCAATCAGTGCAAGCAACAAGCAAAGCTATTGTGATTTCCCAACAGCAAATTATCAGTACCACTGTACCATACCTCAAATAAGCACAGCCTTCAGAAGAATGTGTAGGAACCCAGAAAACCAGAATCAGGATGCAACCTAGCAGAAAGCAGCACCTACAGATAAGGGTCTAAGGCTGAATCCACCAGTACTGCGCACAAATTACGACGGACTGAGATATTTTGTACAATGACGCGATTGCAAAACCAGGGAATCTAAACGCAAATCAAATGCCAAGTGAAAATTATAATAAAAACTAAGTACAGTACACGGAAAATGTGAGAAAGATAAAATTAAATCACATGAAACCGGAACAGTTTCGGCCAAATTCAGAAATATCATTAATGCTGCGGAAATAATCGCAGCATCTTTTTGGCGCATGCTGCCCATATGCCGTAGATAGCAGGTACAGTACATATTAATTCCATTTCCATTTGTGCCAAATCCGCCTTGCATTACGCATTGACATGCGTAAAGTGCACGTCAAGAAAAAAGCAACAAGAAAGTAATTACAGCAGAGCGGCTCTAATGGCACTGCCATCCCACTGTTAGGGTACAATTTCAAGGATAAAAATCTGGATAAAACAGATAAACATTAGTCAGTAAAGGCACTTCCTGGACAAGTTTGTGTGAGCGGTTGTTGCGGGATTCGACGTATGTATTTCTATCCTATCGTTAGAATTCCTAAACCGCATAATTGTAAGCACAGCTTACCAGTTAATAATGCGTACCTATTGGACTGTGGTCGAAATAGTTATAAAATACTACAGTAGAGTTAGTAACGATAGCTTGTGGAAGTTAGTGATGATGGACCTATGAACAAGAAGTCAACGTGAGGAGCAGGGATTAAAAAATAACGGCACGATTTACAATGGATGCGGAAATGCCGAATTTCCATGTCAGCTGGAACCGGAAGAGTCGTCACGCAGCGATGGTCAAAGGTCAGACAACATCGACACGTAGCCGACGCTGATCCGGCCTATCCAGGAAGTGGTTTTCAACTGACCATCTTAAATTTCGCCGGACCATCACTCGACAGCAGGACTTTCGTCAAAGTGTTTAATGTTAAGAAAGCGAGAAAATTACTAACACACTCGCATAGCCAGTTAGTCTCCAAACCTTCCTCCGTGAGTTCCCACAAAAGAAAATCAAATCCCTCCAATATCTGTAAAGTACTTCTTACTTCCGTAGCCAGATTAACCGCAAAAGAATGCATCAGTTATAAGTTTGTAACCGACCACGGCGACCAGGACGATAAACGATGCAATCGCAAACTCGTGCACTTGCGTTTAAGATGTGGTAAACTCTAAAGTACATTTTCTGAGTTTTCTCAATTCGTTTCGTAACTGCATTAGTCATCTGTGCGTATGTGTGCTGACAACTGTGTGCTGACAACTGAAACAGCGTTTAAGAGTTCAGTACTCGATTAAGTGCAGTCGTATAGGTAGGGAATGTACTAAACAATAAAAAATAAAGTTTAATAAAGGGACACACGATTGAAACAGACATCATCGCGGTTTGCGGAGATCACTCTTCCCAAAGATGTGTTCCGTAAAAACTAAACGGCATCTGTAAAAAAAGAAAGAAGGGCTTTTCCGGCTGATAAAAACAACACCAGTAACTGTATGGCAATTCCCAGTTCAGACCGGGATGGTATACAGCTTAAAAAACAAAATATTGAGCCGAGGCTTTTGTAAAACCAAAACTAAAAATCCGACATCAGCAGAACGACAAGACTGGACCATCCCGTAAACGGATGCGATCCCTTCCCTTCACCGTCCACATACTGCTCCCAGACGAAGCCCGTTCGCTGATACTGCCGCATCATATTGCGGACGATATTCATCCGCAGCTCGTCGCCCATCCGCAAGGCTTTTTCCTGATACGGTCCCTTCACCTCTCCATAATACTTCAACGCCTTCACAATCAGATAATTCATATTAATCCACACGGCACCGCGCCAATACGGTCCATCATGCTCCGTATTGTATTTGGCAAATAACGGGCTATTCTTGGCCAGCGACCGAATGCCGTAATCCGTCCACAGCAGCGCGGGATTGCGCAGTGCATCCAACAACGCTCCCAACTGCGGCGAGGACGGGTCGACAATTCTCAGCATCACAGGGAACAGGCTAACATAACCGAAAGCGTTAACATGCCCCACAACCGGTTCCTTATCCACCATGCGTGCCATGGGCAGTTGCACGGGCGGTTGACCCGGTCGCTGTGAACGTGGCGCGGCGGGCCGTTCCAGTCGAACACCATCACTGTGCCGACCATAATCCGCGTAGAATTTCAACGCTTCTGACCAATGCAGTCGATTCAGTAGATTGTTATCCTTCAGATACGCTTCCGTATTGCGATACGGTACGGCGTTCTCACCGACTTCTTCGGCAACGCGCGCCATTATACCGGCAGCATACGCCATCCAGCAGTACAAATCCACATGCCGCTCTTCTGCGGAAGGATGCGAAGCTCGTGGATAATCATCCAAACCAGAGGTCAGCGTCTTGGGATTCAGTTCTCGCTCGGTGGTCTCATTGCGGCCGCGCCAACGATAACTACCCGGCACCGGACCCAGCTGTGTCGTGTTAAACCACTCAAACCATTTCTGGAGTCGTGGGAAGGCGAATTCAAAGAATTTCAGGGTTCTGTCAATTTCATCCGGTCGATCGGGATCCAGTCCATCCAGCATGGATTCAATGGTCAGGAAGAAAGACGGAGGATTAGCATAATCACTGTTCTGTACGACGAATTCCTCCGGTACACGACTGCGGGATTCCTCTCCCAAAATCTGTTCCCGCGGAATCCATCCCTCCGTGTTCATCAAATTCAACCAGTGCGTCATAATCTCACGAGTCAATCCCACATCCCATTTACTAATCACTAGCTGATGAAACCCTTCATCCCAGAGAAAACCTCGCGGGAAGAAGCTGCGCGACGGTACTGCCGTGTACAATCCCGTCGTCCAGTATTTGGCCGGAGTTACGGACCATCGCGATTTCACCAGTGACTCCCCGTAAAAATACCCAATCCCGCCGATCAAATTACTAAACACTTTCTGGGCAAATTCATTCTCTGCTTCACTGTAGCCGCGCTCCACAATCCTGAACATCGCACGGAAACGCTCGCGGAAACGCTGCCGGTGTTTGGCGATGGTTTCTCCGATAGAGCCATCGCCCAACTGTCCTAGTCCGGCACTACTCAGATCCGCCTTCAGCGGCTCATACACAAAATCCATAACGAATTTCGGCATAACCGCCAGCTCGAAGACAATCAGATTGGGCTGACTAGTCGTCTGGCCCACCAGACGCAGCGCATTGCCCACATTCATCGTAATACCGTTCAGGATCGTATCGCGCAATTTCGTGACACTGGATAGCTGCGCAGCTAAAAAGCTGCTGGAGATGGGATTACTGTACTGGACGAAGTTAACCTTGAAAGCACCGAGGGAGGGTGTTGAGCCCTCCAGACCCACGAGACCGCCATCTATGAGAATGGGCGTCAGTTGGCCTTTATCCTCCAACCGGAAGTAGATGAAGAGTCCCACTTTTGTCTTCCCGGCGGCACCGTTGGGTGTCGATAAAGGATGGATGCTTAGCCGCGATATCCAGTCGCTCGTGTGGTCGTTGTAGCGTTTGAGAAAGGTGGTGGAAATATTGATGTTTTCGTCCATGATTTCTTGGTAGCCGAAAGTGCGACCATCGTGCTCTTTCCATCCGTACCTGCAAATCGCAGCAGCGATAAACCACACCCCATTTCAAGTATTCTGCTGCATCCGAATTTAGGACAACAAATATAACCAGGATTATTAATATTACTTTTTAAATTAATATTATCATTAAATCGTTCAAAAACAATTCTGCGAAATCAAAAATTAGTTTATGCAAGCAATAATTGCATTTTTACAAAACAGAATTAACACCAGCCATTAAGTTCAAAATATTTCACAATTGATAAAAACGAAAAAAAAGTGGTTGGAAAAAAATGCAAATTTTTAACGAGAAATTTGAACTGCAACGGCAAATCAATACAATGCAACGAAAAACCTGGAACGCATGCAAGATTATTCGTATCAGCTTGCCAACTCACAGAAGCCGATCATTCTGATCGCACAAATGACGGAGCACGAACTGCGACGATGTGTAGGAGAACCACATCAGTCCCATCTCCAGTGAATTCGGTGTGCGACTGCGCACACCAAAATATACGCCCGGTCGATATGTTCCCCATAGCAGATTATTGGTATAACTGCGGTCCAACGGAATCAGCGGACCCGCAAACGGTGACAGCGTCTTCTGCTCCTGCAGATACGAATGCAGCAGATACACTCCGACGGCCAACAGGCCCGACACGATGGAGATAATAATAGCGCTCTTGTTGAACGTGGCGGTGCGCGGTCGGACTTTCTTAACCGGTGGTCCGCGTGATCCTTTGGGTGCGGCATGCTCCTGTTTGGCCGCAGCATTCTTGCTCGAGGCGTTCCCGTTCTGCTGGTGCGATGGCGGAGCAGCGACGTTGGCGGCTGCTTTGGCATCGGGTTTCGCTGGACGATTGGCAAGTTTATTCTTCGTCATAGTCAAATAAGTCACTTAAATCTTGAGCATAGGATACTGTAATAATGTGTATTATGCAAGAAATGCAACCACCAACATGGCACGTTTAGAAACATAAAACAAAACGGTTACGGGTTAATCATTTAATGCAAGCCACCTAGATGGATAAAAGTCATAATTAAATTAGTAACCACACAGTTTTCTCATTGTACTCGTGCAAATCAGGCTGTGTGGCAACTTTCAAAAGTCATCATCAACAAGTTCATGGATAGGATACGTTTTACACAAAGCCTGCACAGGCTGCACCCCAAGGGCGGCGCCCACGCAGTTTGCTGCTTGCGAAGTTGCGATTAAAAAACAATTTAAAAACTCAAGTCTGTAATAGTAGTGTGACTTGTACATACTACCTACTTACGAAATAAATAATAAATAAAATACCTCCTTAAATAATTACTACTGTAATACCTGCATGTATCAGATTTCAAATTTCCATTTACTTACGTAAAACACTTTAATATGTCAGTCATAATTGTTTTCTATAAAAGTTAGATATAGGGGTGTAAAGCCAACATCTATTCAAGCATTAACTTAATTTCCAGTTGCTGAAATAAGAATTTACTTCTTAGAAAACTATGTTCAAAATTTACAGATTTTCAATGAAAGAAAACATCGTTCGTCCGGGCATTTTCCCGGCCCATAATAGCCTACCCGAGCTTGAAATTTACTGAGTATTTTATATGTTTGGCAAAATTAATGGTTACTGGTTATCTAATAGTTTTTCCCTGGAAAATTATGTATATCTTTCGGGAAGGAGTGTAATAGATTTCCTTTCGAATTTTGTTTTCTGAATGCCGGTATTGCACACCGCCGTTACTTTAGTGATTCCGTTTTTTTATTAAAAGAATTCATCGGGCCGAACTGCCGCATCAAACCAAACTGTATTATTAACAAAAGTACGGACAACCCTAAAGCAGAGTACCTAAGTACCGTATGTCGTCTTTCGGAGTTCATTCAAGGCCACCAAGCACTAATAATAATGAAAAAAAATTTATCGTGACAATTCATCTGTATTCGGTAGCGTACACTCCGACAGATTCAGATACTATTCACTAACTAAAATTTTTAGTTATATTATGTTAGTTAAATTATATTATTTTAGTTAAATTTTAGTTATACTATATTAACTTAGTTTTTTAATATATATAATATATGCAGTACTCTGTGAACAGTATTGTGAATACAGGATTCTGTAAAATATACTTCCATCACACATCCCAATAACTATGTAGATCTACAAGTATGGAAAGTATTGTTTGCATAACTGCACTCAAATTACTAAATAAATTGTTCTACTTTGTTTCTACCATGATATTACGATATTATATCTTTGGGTGAAACTGTGCAAAGGTTTTCCAGAATTCACTACGATGTTATCGTTTCCAGAAGCATACTATAAATATCTGACCTAAAAGAACTCGACGAGCGATGAATACTGAATTCCGTTGTCGAAATATGAGCTAATGTGCAATAAATTTGTGTTATCGCGCGTGCCTCAAGCAGGAAAATGTACTTCCATAATCAAATTTATGTAGACACAAAACGGCAATGTTAAACATCCGAATCCAATCTTTCACAATAAAAAGTCAAGCGAAAAAACGCAAAAATCCCCACGTGCTGAGAGAAATCTAGTAAACGCGACAAAAGAGTGCTACCAAGTACTCCACTAACTAAACCTTATCGAACCCTTACGAAGCGCCGCTGACAATTAAGCGTTCACAATTAAAGGTAGCAAGAAAGCCGAAAAATACCCTCTGCGTACAACTTACTACAACGAATCTGTACACAGATGCTGCAATAATTATCTCGTCTGTCTTCTCATTATTGTGTTAACTCATAAATTAAAAGTGAAGTTACAGGAAATAGTCCGGAGTGCGGCGAGTAACATGAGGTTCACCGCGCCGGGGTGCAGGATCAAATTGGAGGAAGGTGTACTTCAGGCAATCATCCAATTCCATGATGGCTGCCTGATTACCACATCGGTAGCAGTAATTGGGTGCGCTGAATACCGTCACTACATGGCGCTCATGACACCAATTGTAGCCCTGTTAGGAAGAAAATTCCCCATTAGATCAATCAATTTTCCGTTACGCTATGCAACACACAAGTTTCCGGAAAACTTAACCTTCTAATGGCAAAAAAAGATTAGATATCAAGCAAACTCTCACTGAAGAGTCGAAACTGATTTTCTAATCATTAAAAATAACCGAGAAGAGCACAAAAGAAACTGTCCGAGTAAGGGTAAATTAAAAGGATTACTAGGCAGGAAATACCGGTACAAACCATGCAAAATCGATAACACTGCACTCGATGCTAATGCTTATCCATGATGTTCCCATTATATGAAAACAGAGATTGTCGGAAATCTTTACGAGACCACAGAAGACCGAAAATCGATAACGATCACATCGGACCGCACATCACGCATACAATCACGCTTTACTACCCATTAAACTCTCAGTGGCTACTGAATCCTGCATTAAACCCATGCGCCATCTCTTCCAGCAATTAACGCACACGGCAAACCGCGACTGCTCTTACCTCCATAACCAGCTGGTGGGCACGCGCAACCAGCGTTAACCCGTTGGTATGATTGAATGTCTCCGAGATATCCTGACCGAATGTATAACCGGCACCGCGTGGACTAATTCCCCATCCGCCGCGATCATCCGGATCGGACCACAGTAAATCACACATGGGTCCCTCGTGGGGCACCTCCTGAAGACGGTCCAGCGTGCGAATATGATCCAGTGTGTCAATGGAGGGAGATAAGCCTCCGTGCAGACAGAAGATCTATTCGACAATTCAAACCGTTTCGAACGATAAGAAATATTGATAAAGTGTGTCAGTGATATAAGTGACTGTGTGTGTCGTTACGTGCATGAGCTCATTACATCCATAATAATATAATTCATAATGCACTCTGTACCTGGTTATCGACTAGAGCCGTCAGTGGTAAGTAGTCAAAAAGGTCGGTGAAATACTTCCACACATTTGCATTTCCGTATTTACGGAGGCATTCATCATAAAATCCATACACCTACATTCCATCACACTTCATTCATATAAACTTACAACATTCAACGCTGGTCAATGAGCGCGCTAACCGCGGTCGCACCTGGGTAATCTGTCGACTCTCGTGATTGCCGCGGAGAATTGTGATGCGATCCTTGTATCGGACCTATAAATAAACATCTTAAGGAAACCAGCACATGAAACAGATATAAAACCAAACTTTATCGATAATATTATCTACTATACTCGAACAATTCCTTATGCAAATTATCGAAACAACTCCTGGTATTCTCAATCAAATTCCAGTCAACCGGCACCGTATTTCTGTACAGGACTTACCTTTAGAGCAACTAAAAGGGTGACCGTCTCCACCGAATAATAACCACGATCGACGTAGTCACCCATGAAAAGATAATTTGTGTCGGGAGATTTGCCGCCAATCCGGAAAAGCTCCATCATGTCATGGAACTGGCCGTGAACATCTCCGCATACTGTGACTGGACATTTGACATCCTGAACATTCCCTTCTTTGGAAAGGATTTCTTTGGCCTAAAGCAAACAGAATTTCACAATTCTTATTGTTTTACGATCACCAAGACGTGTGTGAGAATATGCAAAGACAAATTATTGGTTTTATACATTTACTACTTTCATCATCAAGATCCTAAGGTATTTTAGTTTTCTTGTTAAATCAAAATTACCATAATACGTTGCGGAACTGCGATTTACTGATCGATGCAATCCAGTTTTCGCTTTTACCTGTCAAATGAACTTGAAAGACATTGGCAGATCAAAAATCTGCTAACGAATTCAGTTCGGATACTAATGAATAATCTTCAGATAATCTTTCAGCATCCCCCTTCATGTTCCCATTTTTATTTGTTCCAGTCAAAAAGCAGTTGCACACTGTAAAGGAAATGCGACCTGAAAAATAGTCAACCAATCAGTACAGATGCAAGCAACAAGCAAAGCTATTGTGATTTCCCAACAGCAAATTATCAGTACCACTGTACCCCCACGACTATACCTCAAATAAGCACAGCCTCCAGAAGAATGTGTAGGAACCCAGAAAACCAGAATCAGGATGCAACCTAGCAGAAAGCAGCACCTAAGGCTGAATCCACCAATACTGCGCACAAATTACGACGGACTGAGATATTTTGTACAATGACGCGATTGCAAACCAGGGAACCTAAACGCAAATCAAATGCCAACAGCCAAGTGAAAATTATCATAAAAAAGAAGTACACGGAAAATGTGAGAAAGTTAAAATTAAATAACAGGAAACCGGAACAGTTTCGGCCACAATTCAGAAAATTGATATCATTTATATGCTGCGGAAATAATTGCAGCATCTTTTTGACGCATGCTGCCCAATGCCCATACCATAGAAAAGGATAATACAGTATTATTAGTGATAATTAAACTCTTAATTTTGCTGGGAATTAAACATTATGATTAATTCAATTAAAATTATGGCAATTTTGATTATGCTGAGCGTAATTAAAATTGTGCATTTTTAATTAAGCTTAAGCATAATTAAAATTCGTCAATTTTAATTATACTTAAGCTTAATTCTGAGTCAAATTATGAACAATAAAAATAGTCTGATCAAAAGAAAACTGAATTTTAATTATGATAAGCAAAATTAAAATTGGACAATTTTAATTATGCTCCAGTTTAATTAAAATTGTTGAATTTTGATTATGCTGATCATAATTAAAATTGATCAATTTCCAATTATGATAAGCTTAATCAAAATTATAAGCAAAATAATTATGATGAGTTTAATATTCACTAAGTATTATCCTTTTCTATGCCCATACTGTATGTCGCAGATAGCATTAGCGGGTACAGCAAATACATTCCATTTCCATTTGTGCCAAATCCCGAAATCCCGCCTTGCACTACGCATTAATATTGACATGCGTAAGTGCACGTCAAGGAAAAACAAGCAATTACAGCAGAGCGGCTCTAATGGCACTGCCATCCCACTGTTAGAGTATAATTTCAAGGATAAAAATCTGGATAAAATAAATAAAAATTAGTCAGTAAAGGCACTTCCTGGACAAGTTTGTGTGAGCGGTTGTTGCGGGATTCGACGTATGTATTTCTATCCTATCGTTAGAATTCCTAAACCGCATAATTGTAAGCACAGCTTACCAGTTAATAATGCGCACCTATTGGACTGTGGTCAAAATAGTTATAAAATATTACAGTAGAGTTAGTAACGATACCTTGTGGAAGTTTGGTGATCAGGGACCTTTGAACAAGAAGTCAACGGAAGGACCAGGGATCAAAAAAACGGCGCGACGTAAAAGCGGATGCGGAAATGCCGAATCTCCATGTCTGGAACAGAAAGGGTCTTCACGCAGCAATGTTCAAAGGTCAGATAACATCGACACATCGTCGACGCTGATCTCGGTCTATCCAGGAAGCGGTTTTCAACTGTCCTTCTAAAATTTCGCCCGGCCAGCACTCGACGTCTCGACAGCATGATTTCCTCAAAATACTTAATGTCAAGAAGGCGAGAAAATTATTAATACTCGCACAGCCAGCCTCCTACTTAATAAAATGAAATCAGTCCAACATCTGTAAAGTACTTCCTACATTCCGTAGCCAGATTAGCCGCAAAAGAATGCATCAGTCATAAGTTTGTAACCGACCACGGCGACCAGGACGATAAGCGACGGAATGGAGTGGAAGCGATTGCAAACTCGTGCAGTTACGTTCAAAAATGCGGTTAACTCTAAAGTTCCTTTTCTCAACTCGTTTCAGAACCACATCAGCCAACTGTGCGTGTGTGTGCGGAAATACTGAATCAGCAGAACTAAAACAGCGCTTAAGAGTACAGCACTCGATTAAGTGCAATCGTATAGGTTACTAAAGGGATGTACTAAATAATAAGAAATAAAGTTTAATAAAGTGACACACGATTGAAACAGACATCATCGCGGTTTGCGGAGATCACTCTTCCCAAAGATGTGTTCCGTAAAAACTAAACGGCATCTGTAAAAAAAGAAAGCAGGGCTTTCTGGCTGATAAAAACAACACCGGTAACTGTATGGCAGTTCCCAGTTCAGACCGGGATGGTATACAGATTAAAAAAACAAAATATTGAGCCGAGGCTTTTGTAAAACCAAAACTAAAAATCCGACATCAGCAGAACGACAAGACTGGACCATCCCGTAAACGGATGCGATCCCTTCCCTTCACCGTCCACATACTGCTCCCAGACGAAGCCCGTTCGCTGATACTGCCGCATCATATTGCGGACGATATTCATCCGCAGCTCGTCGCCCATCCGCCAGTGTCGCTGCCGGAACAGCGACACTGGCGGCTGCTTTGGCATCGGGTTTCGCTGGACGATTGGCAAGTTTATTCTTCGTCATATTCACTTAAATCACGCGCATAGGATATTGAAATAATGTATATTATGCAAGAAATGCAACCACCAACATGGCACGTTTAGAAACACAAAACAAAACGGTGAAAGCAAGGTAATGGATAAAATCGTCACGAGGTTTTCTCACCTTCTTTTAAAAAGAACAGCCTGTGTGGCAACTTTTAACTCAAAACAAGTCATCATCGTGGATACGTTTTACACATACCTGCACCCCGAGGGCGGCGCCCACACCGCTAGAGTCTACGCGTTCTTCCCTCGTATGGGAACAATGCCCTCATTGGCTGTGATAATTTAACATCACAACCAACAGAAATTGTGAAATACCGGATTGCACGGCTCGATTATACTAAAATATTTAGTAGCGCCTAATTAGTAGCACCTCAATTCATATCGCGTTGCTATTAAAAAATTTAGTAGCACCTAGATATACTAGTAATTTGCATTGTACTGCAATAAAATATTATTGCCACCTATTTAGTAGCACCTAGACATGACCTACATCGTATTACTATAAAATATCAGAGCACCAAATTAGTAGCACCTAGACATAACTTACACGTGGCTAGAAATAACCTAGAAATATTTGTAGCACCTAATTAGTAGCACCTACATATATTGCACGTGCATTGCAATTTGCAATAAAATATTAATAGCGTCTAATTAGTAGCACCTAGACGAAATTCGCATTGCAAACGCGAATTTATTAAAGTATTTAGTAGCACCTAATTAGTAGCGCCTAGACATGGTTGCAAACGCGAATTTATTAAAGTATTTAGTAGCACCTATTTATTAGTAGCGCCTAGACGGTAATGTAATGGAGCCCATTTCGCAGTTTCTATTGGTTGTGATCACAGCCAATGAACGCATTGTTCCCATACGAGGGAAGAACGCGTGCTAGAGTCTGTACGGTCACTACGGGAGACACACGCACCTGGTCCTAACTCCTAATGCCTTCATAACATGATAACATTTCATCAAAATCGAGAAAGCTGTATCCCTTTTTTGATTCTGGAACTTTGTCTTTCTATGTAATTATTTGTTGATTCCTTCTCAAATCGGTAAACACGGACGTTAACAAGTATCCGAAAAGGTAATTTTAAGCAGTACACTGAGTAAAGTGTTTGTAAAGTTTTGGCAGCAAAAGAATACTTTCCACAATCCTCAATTAATTTCAGTACTCATGATAACTCATCTCTAGATTCTACCGTAGGACCTAGACTCTAGGTCGATGTGTTTATTTCGATTAGTGGAGTAATTGCAGACGTATGTGGTAATTTTTCACGGTATATTCTGCTCTCAATGACTATCATTAAATTCTGAGAACTGGCAGCTTTTATTCCTGGGTCGATTTCAGGGCTTTCACAGTCGCGAATTTTATGACACAACGTTTATCTAGCTGCGGATTTCACTACGCACGGTAGTGGCGTTCGCATTGTGTTGACTTCTTCGTCAATCGTCATCGCCTTCTTCGTACAAAACGTTTTATTTAGACAGATTTTTGACCGCTCCCTTTATATGAATGCTTCGAACGGTTCCCTCTGTATGAATGCTTCCAACGGTTTTGGAGCAAGCTGACGCAGATGCCTGGCGATCGTCCCAGTCGTTCACAGAAGGCCACTAACGTTCATCCTGAGGGTACCCATGGCCAAGAACCTCCGATGACGAGAAAGAAGACTGAGGAAAGCGGGAACGCGGCGCCGTACGAGATGCGCAATACTCGTGGACGCCAGGCCGGACGGAAACCCGTGCAGGATGTGAAGAAGACGGATAAAACAGCGGAAACTCTCTCGACATCTGAACAGACTGTCTCATCCAGTTCACCTCAAGCTACCGTTGAACAGTTGCGCACGGCACAAATGTTTCAGAACTCCTCCGGGAAGGATCTCGCACTTCAAGAGAAAGCGCAGCAGGTATGGAGATTTGTATCTCTGCATAAATTTTGGTATGGCGCACTAGATTTTGGTTGTTGCGCTATTCCCAGGAATTATATTGTTCGTGTGTTACTGTTAAATTGTTAATTAAGTGTTTAGGCAGGTCCCTCTCTTTAATAGGTACAGTAAGAGCCATCAAACTTACTAAAAGCGCCAGCAAATGCAAACTAATACGCAGTTAAAACTTGAACCCTGAAAAAATCAAAATCTGAGTCCTGGCGTATGTATTATTATTAGTCAAGCAAAAATTTTAGTGGCAAATTCATTGCATTTTTATAAGCATTATTATCTGTAATTTACCGATGGATTCGTGCAGTAATTATTTCTTTAATACCGAAAAATTTTGAATTGCAAGATTTAGTTCTATCACAGATTCGACATTTGCTAATGAATGTGGGAAGATTTGAAATATAGTAAGTATTCCCAAATCTGCATTCATTTAAATGTGTAGTAAAGTGAATAGACGGATAGTCATAGCATAGTGGTGCATTTACAGTCGGGATGGACTTTTAATTCATACAAACTGTTTTCCCTTGTCAGTCTAGGATTTTGTTGTGAGTAATACTGTAGCATGCTTACTGATAAAACATTTTGCGTAAGCGATATTATGCACTTTATACTCGTAGAAGTACCATCCAACGGTTCCGTTGTCTCTCGAGTATTGCACACTCTGCAACCGCTTTACGTATTTTAGGTCATGCAGCTGACAGGATGTTCTTCAGACGATGCCATTATTGCGCTTCACGATACGGGTAATGATACGGAAGCGGCAGTGAATCTTTTGTTAGAAGGAGAACTAAAGGTATTATCCGTGAATCTTGATTAGAGTTAAGTGTCTTTACGCAATATTGTAAATAGAGCAAATGGGAAACCACGGGGGGAAAACGTAAAACAGTGTCAAAAGCGAAGAAAGACCAGGAAACGGAAAAGCGATCCAGCGTACCTTTCGGAATGGCAAGGGGACCGGATCGTATGCAGCTGCGAAGTACCAGTAATCAGAGCGGAAAAGTCAGTGTACATACCATGCAGAAACCCGGATTAATTCCACAAGATGCGCACCAGAGTTCGTTTTGTGATTCTGTTATATATGTGGTGCATTGTCACTGATGATTTTTTTTTTCAATACAGATTCCTCGAACGGAGCGCCGCTTAGTCAGTCTCAGCAGCCGCCAAATCGCGATCGGCCAGCATCTCCTGTTAATAAATCCGTGTCGGAATCCCGTGTTAAGGGCGACGGAGATCCATCAAAAGGAAGAAGCGCAGAACATTCATGGGAAGACACGATTGATGATCGGAAAGAAGATGTAAGCAAACTTTGTAAACAACTTCTGGTTATTTTATTTGCAGTTGTGTTTTGTGGTTGTAGACTCGAGAGACAAAAATGTGCACAAGAAGCTCAGCGCCTTCGGGACCGCCACAGCCATTTGGAGGTGCAAATCCTGCGACAAAACAAACAGCATCCACGGCAACTATGTCGGGGTATGTTAATTGTTATTATGTTAACGCTATAAAAACTCGTTTATAATACCGGCTTTACCAGGTATGTAACGCTTGGATGTTTGCCAGTCTAAGTTAAGGTTTTGTATTGTTGCTTTCCCTTCAGTCTCACGTTTTCGGCGATACAAACAGCGTGGACCGGGCGAGGAGGAGAACATTCATGGGAAGACACAGATGATGAATGGGAAGAAGATGTGAGATAAAGTTTTAACTTCTGTTTATTGTATTTGCAGTTATGCTTGCGGTTGCAGATTCGAGAGACAATAGTGTTTACAAGAAGCTCAGCGCCTTCGGGACCACCGCAGCCATTTGGAGGTGCCAGTCCTGCGGTACAACAGACAGCATCCACGGCAACTACGTCGGAGTATGTAAATCATTATGTTCACGCTATAAAAATTAAAAAGTCATTTTATAATACCGGGCATTTAATGCGTGAAAGTTTGCCAGTGTAAGCTAAGATTTCAAATTCTTGCTTTCCCTGCAGTCCCACATTTTCCGCGATGGTACAGAAACAAACAGCGTGGACCGGTAATAATTCATCCTTCGCTAGCACACCTCCGCGTCCCGCTGCTGAATACTCGGAACGGAGAATCAATGCTGTCGCAGCCGGTAGTCCAGCCGCAGCTAAGGGTAGCACAGTGCGACCAGGAAATCCGTCGCATACGCAGTCGGCATCCGGATTGCCCAGTTCTAGTCTCCTTACTGTAAATCAACACCGCATTTTTGTATTAGATACATTTTGCGGTTGCTGTTTACGGCTGAATTTGCAGGATGGAAAGAGCGATGTGTCGCAGATCAATTCCCAGTTAGGAAGTCTCACTTTAAGCCGTTCTTTACCGCCTCTTGAAAATTCGGCGAATCAGTTTGCCAGTCCGTCCCAAAGTCGGGCGTTTTCCTCCATGAATACGTTTGCGAATGCTTCTAGTGATAGTGCAGTACCCAGGTGTGTTTCAATAGTGAGAAAAATGAAATTAGTAATCCTGAGGTATTTTTGTATTTACATATGCGATAATTTTCGTCGTATTATAATCGCGTTTGATTTTGGGAATTGTACGATATACTGGTATTAGCTGAAACCTGTTACCTGTTTTTTTTATTAATATTGGAATTTATGAAAGATGGTGGTAGTTAGTTTACGATTGCTTGCTTGTAGAAATAATTCAGCATGTGTCGCCAGTTGTCACATTGTGCATGATGACATGCAGCTGCCGAGCGGATCTCGCGGTCGGTATTGGGATAATACTGGAAGTGTTTTTGATGGACCAAAAGGGGATTCATCAAGCGGATCACCAGGTATGTTTGGACTGCGCTTTTTCTAGTGCGTGTGTATTTTTGCAGTTTTCTCCTGAATTGTACAGAAAAAGCATGCGCAAACAGTTGGAAATACAAGGACGATCCCGTGGACAGGAATAAAGTTGAGTCTTTAAAGATTGAAAATGCGACGGACTGGGGGGAAATCCCAGCATTTTTAGCCGACTTAGCGAAGTTGCGTCCAACTTCCAGTGGTTCCAACCTCTTCCTTTTCAAACGTAATGAGTACAAGATTTTGTGGAGAGAATTATCAGAAATCCTCAACAAATCCTCTAATCACAACCACACGTATTTCATCCTCGGTCCTCCCGGAGCCGGGAAAACGAACACAACTTTCGGGTTTGCAATCTGTACTGCACTGGACGGTCGTTTTAGAGTCCGATGGATCCGATTGCCTGGAAAATATACTGGAATTTGTATTGACTTTCATATAGTCGGAGCGCGTCTTCAGATTAAGTCTTTGGAATTTGAGGTTCTGGATGTTGAGACCGCCAAAAAATTGATCGACGAAGTAGACACCAATGAATCATGCGTTATCGTAATTGACGGATACACCCAAACAGGATTTGACGAAAATGTTCGCAGAAGATTCGATTGGTGGAGAACGGCCGAAGAAACCCGTCCAAAGCGCAGATTGTTGTATGTATCCTCCTTTCATGTGTTTTTGACCAAAATTCAACACGGTGACTACGGAGTCTTACGGCATTGTTCGTGGGAATTGCTTGACTTGGAGTACGCCATCGAGTGTGATAATTTTTTTTCCTCTGTCAAAATCACATTGTGGAATGACTACCGAAATTATGTGGATCCTCGCTGCGATGAACAGGACTTCACGAAAGAAAAAGCAAAAGATATGATCCGGGTAAAGTTTGACCGTGTCGGGATGTCGGTGCGCAATATATTTTTTGTATCACTCGAAACGGTGGAGCAAGATTTAGGCATTTCTTTGATGTCTTTGTCCCGGGGCGAACACGTGAATGGCCTTGACGTCGTTATGCTTTCTACCTTAAGCAGGTTGATCGGTTTGCAACGCATTGGCAAAGAAGCCGTCCCGTGTTATATTAGTGCTTATGTTGAGAACCAGTTGAAGAAAGATGTGTTTCCCGATGTCGTCCAGAAAGCTTGCAATTTGTCACTGTTACAGGATTGCACAGTAGTTGGAATCTATTTCGAGTGGTTTGTGATAGCTACAATCCGTCACGGAACACACACCGGAGGGCCTGTGTACGCCAATTACTTCGATATTGAACACTCTACGACTGCGGAAATCCTGCGGCTTGAATGCGCACGAGACGTATTTTACTTTGAATATGGTAATGGAAATACCGCATTTTCGGACGCTAAGGAGCGTAGGCGAAATTGCTGGATGATTCCGGTATCTGCGTACCATCCAGCGTTTGACGCTGCGTTTCTGGACGTAGAAAGCAATGAAGTTCAGTTTTTCCAAATTACGACCGCTAAGGAAAAGAAAGCATTTGATATGGATCATCTGTTTACATTTGTACGCTATGTATGCAACGCGGAGATTTTCGGTGTAGAGGAGTCAAAAGGGCGCAAGAACCGCAAAAGCGGTGAGCTGGTCGGCCGAGGAGCGAGTAGTGTGCGATTTATTTATTTGGTCCCCAATCGACACCTTTTATCATGCCCTCCAGTCGCATCAAGCGCTGAGAAAGGATCATTCGGTTGGCCGGAAAAACTGAATAATCTGCCAACTCCCGTTTATTATATGTTATCTTGGCATTAAGCAGGTAAGCTGTCGGTTTGAAATGGTTTTTCTTGTTTATGGTATCGCTGTATTTAGCTACCTGGATGTACTGCTTTGTGCACGACCGTGGTGGTACATAAAGGTGGTAGTTCATGATTTGAGCTGACTTTGAATCTTTAGAGCGTTTTCAGGTCAGTGCGGCTTGAGATTATTAGAAAGGTAATTAATAACTGCTTATTGATTAACAAATGTGCCATTTACTATAATTATATAAACTGCTTAACGTTGAAATCTATAGTAAGTTGGTTTATTATACGGTTGTGCATGCCGAACGAACCTCTTGAATTCTGAGGTTAACAGTGATTCGTTTGCAGATGGTTGTGAAGTCGACAGGGACCAAGAATTGTTGCGGGGACTAGATTCCGATTCCTTTACTGTATTGTTGGTTGTCATATATTTTGTTTTCCTACTGGTAATTTTTGTTTTCAAGCCTTTGAGAATGTTTTAGCTTTTATGAATATATTTTGATTGAATATTTGTTGTACTTGTACTACTGTACCTCTTTTTTTGGTAACAGCAATATTATGATTATCTGTATCTGGTAATATCGAAGTCTTTGTTAAATTTCTCGGATACGTACGTCATGCGAATGTGAAACATATGGAGGGGACGATGAACATACAGTCTGTTACATACTGCACTTCTGTAGTAACTTAAATTGTTATCGTCGAATCCAGAAACATACGATTCTACAGAAAAGAAACCGATGAAGATTTCCGTTCATGGATGATGGAATACAAGCTAATATGCTAAATTAGTGTAGTTGCGACTACTTCAGTTCAAATCAGGAATAAGTCCCATATTCAAAATTTATGTAGACACAAAACGGCAATGTTAAACATCCGAATCCAATCTAATCCAATCTTTCACAATAAAAAGTCCAGCGAAAAAACGCAAAAATCCGCACGTGCTGAGAGAAATCTAGTAAACGCGACAAAAAGAGTGCTACTAAGTACTCCGCTAACTGAACATTATCGAACCCTTACGAAGCGCCGCTGACACATTAAGCGTTCACAATTAAAGGTAGCAGGAAAGCCGAAAAATACCCTCTGCGTACAACGTACTACAACAAATCTGTACACAGATGCTGCAATAATTATCTCGTCTGTCTTCTCATTATTGTGTTAACTCATAAATTAAAAGTGAAGTTACAGGAAATAGTCCGGAGTGCGGCGAGTAACATGAGGTTCACCGCGCCGGGGTGCAGGATCAAACTGGAGGAAGGTGTACTTCAGGCAATCATCCAATTCCATGATGGCTGCCTGATTACCACATCGGTAGCAGTAA
Organism: Paramacrobiotus metropolitanus; assembly: GCF_019649055.1. NCBI lineage: Eukaryota > Metazoa > Tardigrada > Eutardigrada > Parachela > Macrobiotidae > Paramacrobiotus > Paramacrobiotus metropolitanus. The sequence goes on along the minus strand of NW_026570284.1, from coordinate 160,734 downwards.
TTAGGTGCGCTGAATACCGTCACTACATGGCGCTCATGACACCAATTGTAGCCCTGTTAGGAAGAGAATTCCCCATTAGATCAGTCAATTTTCCTTTACGTAATGCAATACACAAGTTTCCGGAAAACTTATCAAGTAAATCCTCACTGAAAAGTCGAAACAGTTTTTCTAATACTAAAAATAAGCGGAAAAAGCACAAGGAAAATTGCCAGAGCCAGCGTAATATTAAAAGAATTACTGGGCAGGATATACCGGTACAAACCCTGCAAAATCGATAACACTGCACTCGATGCTAATGCTTATCCATGATGTTCCCATTATATGAAAACAGAGATTGTCGGAAATCTTTACGAGACCACAGAAGACCGAAAATCGATAACGATCACATCGGACCGCACATCACGCATACAATCACGCTTTACTACCCATTAAACTCTCAGTGGCTACTGAATCCTGCATTAAACCCATGCACCATCTCTTCCAGCAATTAACGCACACGGCAAACCGCGACTGCTCTTACCTCCATAACCAGCTGGTGGGCACGCGCAACCAGCGTTAACCCGTTGGTATGATTGAATGTCTCCGAGATATCCTGGCCGAATGTATAACCGGCACCGCGTGGACTAATTCCCCATCCGCCGCGATCATCCGGATCGGACCACAGTAAATCACACATGGGTCCCTCGTGGGGCACCTCCTGAAGACGGTCCAGCGTGCGAATATGATCCAGTGTGTCAATGGAGGGAGATAAGCCTCCGTGCAGACAGAAGATCTATTCGACAATTCAAACCGTTTCGAACGATAAGAAATATTGATAAAGTGTGTCAATGATATAAGTGACTGTGTGTGTCGTTACGTGCATGAGCTCATTACATCCATAATTCATAATGCACTCTGTACCTGGTTATCGACTAGAGCCGTCAGTGGTAAGTAGTCGAACAGGTCGGTGAAATACTTCCACACATTTGCATTTCCGTATTTACGGAGGCATTCATCATAAAATCCATACACCTACATTCCATCACACTTCATCATTAATATAAACTTACAACATTCAACGCTGGTCAATGAGCGCGCTAACCGCGGTCGCACCTGGGTAATCTGTCGACTCTCGTGATTGCCGCGGAGAATTGTGATGCGATCCTTGTATCGGACCTATAAATAAACATCTTAAGGAAACCAGCACATGAAACAGATATAAAACCAAACTTTATCGATAATATTATCTACTATACTCGAACAATTCCTTATGCAAATTATCGAAACAACTCCTGGTATTCTCAATCAAATTCCAGTCAACCGGCACCGTATTTCTGTACAGGACTTACCTTTAGAGCAACTAAAAGGGTGACCGTCTCCACCGAATAATAACCACGATCGACGTAGTCACCCATGAAAAGATAATTTGTGTCGGGAGATTTGCCGCCAATCCGGAAAAGCTCCATCATGTCATGGAACTGGCCGTGAACATCTCCGCATACTGTGACTGGACATTTGACATCCTGAACATTCCCTTCTTTGGAAAGGATTTCTTTGGCCTAAAGCAAACAGAATTTCACAATTCTAAGGAGTGCCTCAACAGCACTTGCGTTTTTTAGCGCATCATCTATTCCCAAAAAATTCCAGAAACTACCAACGAAAAAGTTCAGTAATAACAAATACAACTACATAATGCAATAGTGTTTAACTTTAAGCAAATTATCAACTACAAAATAATAAAACTACAAAAAATGCGATGCAAGACCGCGCTTTTTATGTTTCCAGCCTACAGTAAACTATGAAAGCGACATGCTGTTTTATAAGCCCTCTATAAGTTTATATTATCCTGTATAATTACTGTATTCAACGAAATCATCAGCAAGCAACATAAAATATTTCACTTCGATATTTTTATTGTTTCTGGCACAGAAATGCAATTAATTAATAGGCTAGTCTGTGCACGTCACTGTGACGGTAGAAAGTACTTTATATATGCGTGGATTACGAAAATCGATAAGCCTACTGGGTGGATTAGAGTAAATGTCCCCGTCAGATTCAATTTGCGACCAGCGACATCCATATCGGGAGCACTTTTCCGGTGCTATCAACGTAAATTTCTATGCTCATTATGTAACCACACCCTGCCATCCCACAGTTAATTAGTTTTTACCGGTTTTTACCATCTATGCCATGCCAATCAGCGGAGAACCTTATGCACCCAAAACGTACCTTATCACAGAGCTGTTTGACTTGCATCTCCGTTAGTTGTTTACAGTCATTCAATTGCTCAATCCACGCGTCCAGATCCTTTAACTGCGTTTTTTCTTCCATTTTAACGAGATTAGGGAGGCGCACGGGATGTTGTAAAGGGGGGAAGAAGAGTAGCCCTATGGGAAACAGCGGATACTCCACGTTGTTGACAACCAGACTGGGTTCACTATGCAATATAACTGCGACGTACCTCCTGAGTGGACAGAATATCAAACTGTGACCACAATTACTCTTTCATGCACACTACAAAGTACTTCAAAATCGTGGTAGATATAGTAAACACAACAGGCGGAAGAAACCCGTAAATAACATCCGCTACGATCGTGGATTAAAATAAAATGTTTCAAAATTTTGTTGCTGGTCTGTGGCAGCGATCAGGCAAATGCATTTAAAACGATGGTATGCGATCCCTGTGCGCTCGTGCGTACGGGTGATTCATTGCAGTACGCGATAGATGGCGCCCTAATAGCAGCGGCAAATTTCAACTGTTCACGGTTTTCCTGTGATCATAATTTTTTGGCTTCAAGAGAAACCACTACAGACTGCACTTGCTGACCTGCATTACGAAAGACAATCAAAAACAAACTTATGTATTTCAAAATATGATTTAAAAATATGTCCTCCCATAATTCTACGTTTTTTTCTGGTAAATAAGTTAGCGGATGAACACAGAACATTGACCAGCTGCGGCTTGCATTGCCCAAATATCCATCAAATTTCTATTTCCTGTGTGGTTATGCTCATGCATTTCACATAATTATTTTGCTTGTTCGAAATAATCCTAAAGAATATAAAAGAAATCATTTGTTTGCCCGGGGACAGGATATATTTTTCTTCGAATATACTGTATTTGCATCCAGATATATTTTGCTTCGGATAAAATCGACTAAACTTGAAGGCGGGCACTGCGACTTGCGAAACGCTAGTCGTAACGTAAGTACCCGACGACGTATGTGCGGTACGTATTACGTCTTGTGGTACGCCTGCTGCGTACCGTGAGCCATGACTAATCGCTCTACACAGAACCGCATCACGCACCTTCATAACATTTCATATTTTCCGCAAAATCGAAAAAGTTTGTATCCATTTTTTGATTCTGAAATTTTGTGAGTAATTATTTGTTAATTCCTTTTCAAATCGGTGAGTACAGACCTTAAAACGTCTACCTACAGGTAATTTTGAACTGGGTAAAGTTAGGCAGCAAAAAAATACCGTCCACAATACTTAACTTGTCCCTAGGTCGATGTGGTTATTTCGATTAGCGAGAGTGGCACACTGGCACTTTTAATACTGGTTTCTAGGTTTTGAACTTTTGATTATATTTCGTTGTTTTTTGTTTGGGCATTCTGTTATGATTTGCTTTAAAGTTTGAATCTTTTCCACAGCTTTGTAAATCATTAATCACTGTGAGTGAAAGTTTCGTATACAAGTGTGCCATTAGGAACTGCTTTCCTTCCTGGTACGAATTTCATGACGCACGAATTATGGCGCACGTTAGCAGCGTACGCACTGTATGGACTTCTTCACTCGTCATCTTCGAACAAAACGTTTTTCTTCGGATAGGTTTTTGACCGCTCCCTTTGTATAAATGCCTCCAACGGTTTTGGAACAATCTGACGCTCAGATGGCTGGCGATCGTGCCAATCGTTCACAGAAGGGTACTCCAGTTCGTCCTGGGGTTCCCCAAGGCCAAGGAGCTCCGAAGACGGGCAAGGAGAATGAGGACAGTGTGAAAGCGGCGCCGTCCGCAGCGCGCAGTACTCCCGGACGCCAAGCCGAACGCAAGCCCGTGCAGGATGTGAAGAAAGCGGATAAAACAGCGGAAACTCCCTCGACGTCTGGTCAGACCGTCTCGTCAAAGGCACCCCAGGCTACCGCTGAACAGTTGCGCATGGCACAGATGTTTCAGAACTCCTCCGGGAAGGATCTCGCACTTCAGGAAAAAGCGCAGCAGGTATGGGAATGTGTCTGTGCTAATAACGCGGTATGGCGCAATAGATTTTGATTGTTGCGTTATCGGTTATTATCATGAACTGCATTTAGAATATTGTTGTTAATTATTAGGCAGCAGCCACTAAGGCAGGTCTCTCTTTTTAATAAGCTCATCAAAGTTACCAAAAGCACTAGCAGAAGCACACTAATATAAATTTGATTTGCCCATAATTACGCAAGTTTAATTTGCCCATAAAAACAACTTGATGAGCCTTAAAGCCCTTAATCTATCCTTCCGTATAATTATTATTCAGATTACATATTTCTGGAAAAATTTCAGTTTTTATAAGCAGCTAAGTCTACGACCCTGGGCAACTTATATGTAATTTATTGATACATTCATGCAGTAATTATTTCTTACCGAAATTTTGAATTGCAAGATATAGGTGCTATCACCGATTCGAGATTTGCTAACGAACGTGATATTTGAAATACTCCCAAATCGGCATCTGTAGTTACACTGCAGCATTGTATTCAAATGTGTAGTGAAGTGAATAGACTGATAGCCATGGCGTAGTGGTGCTTTTATAGTCGAGATGGAGTTTTAATACGTATACACTTTTCCCTTGTCTGTGTAGGATTCTGGAGTTAGTAATAGCATGCTTACTGGATAAAACGTTTGCTTAAGCGATAATAATGCAATTACTCGTAGAAGTGCCATCCCATTCGGTTTGAGGTCTCTTGACTATTGCAAACTCTGCAAACGCTGTACGTTTTTAGGTCATGGAGCTGACGGGATGTTCTTCAGACGATGCCATTATTGCGCTTCACGATACTGGTAATGATACGGAAGCGGCAGTGAATCTTTTGTTAGAAGGCGGAGAATTAAAGGTATTATCCGTAAATTTTGATTAGAGTTAATTTAAATTGTCTTTATGCAGCAATATTGTGTATGTAGAGCGAATGGGAAACCACAGGGAAAAAAGGTAAAAAAGTGCCGAAAGCGAAGAAAGACCAGGAAACGGACGAACGATCCAACGTGCCTTTCGGAATGGGAAGGGGACGGGGTCGTCAGCAGCAGCGTAGTACCAGTAATCGGGGCGGAAAAGTCAGTGTACAGACCATGCAGAAATCCGGATTCATTCCACAAGATGCGCATCAAAGTTCGTTTGGTGATTCTAACATTTATTTGGCGCTTAGTTACTCATTTTGTCATTGAACACAGATTCCTCGAACGGAGCGCCGCCCAGTCGTTCTCAGCAGCCGCCAAATCGCGACCGGCCAGCATCTCCTGTTAATAAATCCGTATCGGAATCCCGCGTTAAGGGTGGCGGAGATCCATCAAAAGGGCGAGGAGGAGAACATTCATGGGAAGACACAGATGATGATTGGAAAGAAGATGTGAGAAAATTTTGGTACCAGCTTTTGGTCAGTTCATGTGCAATTGTGTTTGCGGTTGCAGATTCGAGAGACAAAAGTGTTTACTAGAAGCTCAGCACCTTCGGGACCACCGCAGCCATTTGGAGGTGCAAATCCTGCAGCACAACAGACAGCATCCACGGCAACTACGTCGGGGTATGTATATTACTATGTTAACGCTATAAAAACTCATTTAAATTATATTATAATACCGGGTATGTAATGCGTGAAAGTTTGCCAGTGTAAGTTCAGGTTTTAAACGGTTACTTTCCCTGCAGTCCCACATTTTCGGCGATGGTACAGAAACAAACAGCGTGGACCGGTAACAATCCATCCTTCGCTAGCACACCTCCGCGTCCCACACCTGACAACGCGGGATGGAGACCAATGCTACTGCTGCCGGCAGTCCAGCCGCATCTAAGGGTAACGCAGTGCCATCGGGAAATCTGTCGGATACGCAGTCGGGGCCCGGATTACCCGGTTCTAGTCTCCTTACTGTAGGTCTATGCCGCTTTTTCTCTTACATTGTGCAGTTGTTGTTTATGTCTGGTTTTGCAGGAGGGAAAGAGCGATGTAGCGCAGATCAATTCCCAGTTGGGAAGTCTCACTTTCAACCGTTCACTGCCGCCTCTTGAAAATTCGGCGAATCAGTTTTCCAGTCCGTCCCAAAGTCAGACGTTTTCCTCGAGGAATACGTTTGCGAATGCTGCAAGTGATAGTGCAGTTCCCAGGTATGGTTGCTGGTTGCGAAATTTTTAACAATGGGCGTCGAATAGTACTTATTCGTGTATGGCAAAATTACAAGTGATGGATCCGTTTTAGTGCACAAGAATTTGGATCGACGCGGAACGAAGCATCGCAGCAACAAAGACCAGATATCCATGCGGCGCCTATAAATGCCGCCGATTCTGTCAAATCTCAGACGTTCCAGAATGCCGGTGCCTTTGCAGGTCCCATGCAGTCGAAAACGTTCACGAATTCTCAGAACGGTACAGTACAACAGGCTTGAATTGCTGTGTACTGGATTTTATTTGAGTCTTGTGGGTTGCAGATATGATGACAAACACGTATTCAGCAAGGAATATCCAGAATGCTCCGGTCGTTTCCGGTCCGGTACCCACGCCGCAGCATGGGCTTACAGCGGCCGGTCCCGCGGCCTTTGGTGACGGCGTTTTTAGTCAAGACGTACGAGCGAATCCCAGTAGTGCGGCAAGTCTGGGAATGCAGAAACCGACAGCCTCTCCGCAGTCGGCCGAGAAATTCAGCGCTCCATCGGCCTTTGTACAGCAATCTCCACAGCGTCCTCCGCAGACCGCGAATCAGGCGGTGTCTCCTTCGACCGGACATATTCCGCAAACCGCTTCCCAGGCAGCCGGGTATCCTGCCACCTCCCACGCGGCCGGCCAGCAGATGCCCTCGGCGTCACCGGTGAAACCGACGGCAACGACGCCGACCAGCATGGCGTACGGGAATCTGTCCAGCGAGGCGGGCAACCGCAATTCGTATTCCGGTTTCCAGTCCACACCATCTAAAGAGAGTGCTGCGAATCTGATGCCGCAAGCCACACCGACATCGTTGCCGACCACCGTGACGGTGTCGCCGCAGCGATCCATGGCGGCGTCCTCCACGACACCGGTGTACAGCACATCGAAAGCAATTCCGTCGACTTCGATGAGTAAGATCATCCGCAAATTTCTGATTTATGTCTGAATGGATGACCTAAGAATGATTGCTTCAAGGTTCGAAGTCTCCGTACGGAGGAAATCAGCCCAACGTGACGCAGTCCGTGATGAATCAACCGTTCATTCAACAGCAACCGTTTCCACAACAGAACACCATGCAGATGTTCCATCCTATGTATTCCGCGAGTTTGGATGGCATGAACGATCCCAGACTACATAATGTGATGCAGGTAACCGTTCTGTTAGCGAATATGAACATAAAATTTGAATTGTATGCCTTGCATTAGCAGAGGACGTTCGTTGCGGATTCAGATGCATAATGTGTAAATTATTTGTACAATTTGCAGCCCGCTATCCCAATGGACTATTCTTACCAGGGCCACATGCAAGGCCGTGACAACACTCTAGGCTATTCCTCAACCAGTGATTACAAGTATCGGAATGATTCGGTATTGGCGAATCAGCAGGTGCAGGTATCCCAACAGCAAGGCCTAGTTGGACCGCATCAGATGAACCAGTATCCTGGACCGTACCAAGTGTTCTCTCCCCCGGTGGCACAGAACTTTCAACAGTATACGACACAGATGTATTCTGGTATGCAGTCGAATTATCCGAAGGGTAGTGGCGGTCTGGGAAACAGCTATTCCGGAAATACTTACGGAGATATGAGCGGTCTGGGTGATGTGACGAGAGCGTCCAACACTTACGTAGGATTAAGAGGACAGGGCAATGAGACTTGTAAGTTGCACAGCAATGGTTCAAAACTTCATCGTACTCGTAGTGTTTGAATGGCAGTTCGTGTGAATCGTGTCCATATTCAGTTCGATGCTGATTGTTTGCTGAAAAATTTACAGATGCTGGAAGTCCAGGAATGCTTAGTGGTGCCGATCTGCAGAGTGGGTACTACAATAAGCCTGTGAATAAGGTAAAGAACTAACATATTGTCTATTTGCTAAGCGGAAGAAGTTTTAGTAGTTTTTTTAGGAGCGATGTTTGTACATACTGTATATCTTATTGTTATTGCTATTGTTATTGTTATTGCAATCTTATTGTTAATTGTTTATCTTATTGTTAATTGTATAAAATGAAATATGGGTTCAGTCATTAATGAACAGTATTGATGATAATATTTCGTTATGTATTATATGTTTATTATTTTCGTACGTAGTTTGATAAGCCTTCGCCTGGATTCGGAATGCCAATGGGCAATCAACAGCCGGGAGCGTACGCAACGACCGGATATTTCCCGATCATGACGCAGCAGGCGGTGCATCCCATCCAGCAGCCGGTACAGCAGGTCTCAGCGATGAATGCGCAGAATGTTTCCAGCAACAAACAGAACAAGGGACCGCAGGCGCAATATTGGGGACATCAAGGTGGACCGTTATAGCCTCGCTGTGACTTGTCGTTGACGGATTGTGGAGTTGTTAGTGGACATTTGCGTGTTCATGGCGCTAGCGGCGCTCCTTTTCGGGTTCCATTGTAGTTACGCTGTAATGTTTTTACGCATGTTATTTCATTGCCGGCGCTGTCGCCGGGATGAATATTGTAATATTCAAGTAAATTATGTTGTTGTTCTCTTTTAACCAGATGCAATATTGTGCTTCTCTCTAACCGCATCTTTTGACTTTGGTATACGAGAAAGATAATTTTGTAACAAAATAAAACGAGAAAATTGTATCAGAAATCTGTTTCGCAGATAACTTTAACCGGAAGTCGAAAAACTGTTTATGAGTAGCACAATTAATTGTTAGAACTTTTAAGTTTTAAAAAGGACTACCAGTTCAAATAGGTAAGTACAGCATTTCATGCCAAATAAGTAAGTACAGTAACTGACTGGTGAGTAACCTACCGGATAGCTATGCCGATTTTGAATCGAACGTAGTGAACGTGATCCGTTTCCTGTCAGTGGCGTGTCGAACTATGCCTTTCAAAAATTTCTCGGTTTAGTCAACCGCATACCCACTAAATATTCAGGCACAGCTCGCTGCACTAGGCTGTCTACTTTACGGTCTACCACATCGTCAAATCGTCGGATCTGCACTTGCACCGGTGTGTCCGTACTGATTGCTGCAGACATTTTAGTCGGGAGGATCGCACGTGAATATTCCTTTAAAGCTATTTAGAGGATTCATAATCCGAATTTTTCCTATTCTGCTCATAATAATCATTCGATTCAAACATGCCGGAAGGAGGGAAATCCACCGAACAGCTGACACTGCGCAGCGAACTGCGCGGACACGACAACTGGGTGACACAGATCGCCACCAACAACCAGTATCCCGACATGATCCTGTCGTCCTCGCGCGGTAAATCTGATGCTCTTGCTGTGATTTTTGGTATTTCTGACACGAAATTTTCATGTAGATAAGACTCTGATTATGTGGAAGTTGAATCGGGAGAATCGCGAGGGAGAAAACTTCGGAATACCCCAAAAGTCCTTGCACGGACACGGAGGGTTCGTCAGCGATGTCGTCCTGTCCTCCGATGGTTTGTACGCTCTCTCCGGATCCTGGGATCATACGCTTCGTCTGTGGGACCTTACCGCGTACGTACAAAAGAAAACTTATCTAAAAGCAGCGTGTTTGATGAATTTATCACCAAAAACTTTACGCACGGTTTTTACCGATTTATGGTTCTCAGTGCATGTGATTCATCCGTCCTACGTTTTCAGGACTCAATAATTTTTAAAAAAATTACCAGCGATGATATTTTACTTGCTTATTTTTTTTTCGGATTTTTAAGCTTTTTTAAGGGATTTATTTTGTGTTTCGCTTTGTTTAACACAAAATTCACTGCCGTTTCGTTGAGTGATTTTTATTTTATTAATAATTTTCTCACCATTTTTACTTGAATTATATCTTGTTTGTGCTGCTTGCAGTGGCAAAACTTCACGCCGTTTTGTTGGTCATAATAAGGATGTGCTGAGTGTGGCTTTCTCAGCCGACAATCGCCAGATTGTCAGTGGATCTCGCGATCGTAGCATTAAGCTGTGGAACACGCTGGCACAGTGCAAGTACACCATCACCGAAGACTGCCATCAGGACTGGGTTAGCTGCGTACGCTTCAGCCCGTCCAGCCAGAATCCGTTGATTGTGTCGGCCGGTTGGGACAAGATTGTTAAGGTGCAGTGAATGTAACTTGCCAGATGCACATCAGATTAAAATTTCAAAAATTTTGTGTGTTAGGTTTGGAATTTGACCAACTGCAAACTCAAGACCAATCACATTGGTCATAGTGGATTTTTGAACACCGTGACCGTCTCTCCTGACGGTTCTTTGTGCGCGTCTGGAGGAAAGGTAATAATATATAGTCCTTTTGCCACAGTATTGTTACATGCTGAAATTTTTTTGTGTTTAATAATTACATTGTACATGAAACTGTCCGGTTCATACTTTTTTTTCCTGATTTGCATAATTTTCGAGCTTCGCTTTTTATTCGGGTCGTTAAGTATTTAAAGGATTTAAGCATTCAGATCTGTACCTTGTACTGGTATTGCTAATGCTTCTGTCGTTTTGTTGTAATAACTGGAAAACATGTAGCTTTGCAGAATTTGCGTCAGTCTGATTTTCTTGTTGCGGATATCACGATGTGGTGTATTATTTCGGATATTAATTCCTGGGGAAATTGTATTGCAGGACGGTCAAGCGATGTTGTGGGATTTGAATGAAGGCAAACATCTGTACACGCTGGAAGCCGGCGACATGATCAATTCGCTGGTGTTCAGTCCCAACCGTTACTGGCTGTGCGCCGCCGCTGGCTCCACAGTGAAAATCTGGGTAAGTGCACGTTGTTTGCGTAAATCTCGGGATCGGTATGACGAAATTGAAATAATTTGGCATTCGGTGGTAAGTGATACCTGAGTTGATGTGCGATAGTTACTGATTGCTTGATCAGGGAGGATTATACGTCGGTTGAACCGTCCGTTATGCACGTCACGCAACACATAATGCGGACGCCGGTGTATTGAAAAGTGTATCTCTTAATCTCGTTTTGTTGAGCACGCTAATTGAAACCGCAGGCAGTGTGTTAATACGGGATTAAGCGCTTGGTGGCAACGCGGATGTGCCGCCAGTCATGCCGCGCTGCTCCATAGGGAGAAACGGGGATCGGGATGCTTAATTACGTTCAGTCGAAATATGGGCTTTTCATCTTGTAAAATTTTCAAAAATTGAACTTTAGTGCAATATTAAATACATTATCTTAATTTGATACATTCTTGATAATGCTGGGTAAAATGTCAAGCGACTAACTAACTCTGTCGTCGAACTTTGTAAATATATGGTTTCTTGGTTTTACGCGATCTTTTCCTTTTCCGCTTTGCTCTTTCGCACAGTTTTTGACATATTCTCCTAAGTGATCGTTCACTTAAATGTTACACAGAACATGAATCGCAAATAATTAACGTTTTGATATTTTTCGTAGGATTTGGAAGGAAAGACCGTGGTGGACACGCTGGTGCTGGATAGTCCGGTTAGTGCCGGCGGCCGGAAACAGACCGCCCCGGCGCAGTGCTTAACACTGGCCTGGTCCGCCGATGGCCAGACATTGTTTGCTGGCTATTCCGATCATAAGATCCGTGTGTGGCAGGTGACGGAAGGGCGCTAATTAATGGATACAACCGGGGGTTAATTCTGTACGCCTCGCTTTTTGTGTAGCTTTTACAGAGAAAATGTTTCGACCTGAATATCGTCGTAATGTTAAAGAAAGAATAAAAAGCCAGATTGGAAAAAAATGCCGACGGCTCGTCGTTACATAATGCTACGTTCGGTTACACACCAGAATGCGGCATTCAGACGAGAGGAAGCTAAGGGCATTGTGCAGCGTCCGGCTGGTATGAAGGGGGCGAAAATAATGATAGGATAGGGACAGCAGACATTTGCATGCGGATATGGGTGCAGGAGAAAGGAGGCGCGCAATGTTGCTTTTGAAACGACCGGTGTGTGTTGTCGTTGGCCGGTCGGGGGTATTAACGCCGGGTGCACTGCATGCGTAATAATTGGAAGTTTGACTTTTATATGTACAGTATCGTTTTGCGGTTGGGCTCGCTTGAAAGTTTAATAACGAAATATTGTTGATCCTATCGATTGCGCGGCACTTGGTGTTTAGGACCAGCGTGTGCGTGACCGGTATTGCGTTTTCAATCAGCTTATGGGTACAGGTTAACAGTGTCATGCCTCTTCAAGATGCGGAAAAGGACCACGAAAAGTGCAGCGGTCAATAAGTTAGAAAGGGCGCAAAGGGGAATGGTCTCACCGTGGCAGGGAAGATAGATCAGAATTAGGATCTGTTTAGATGGGATCGTGCCGGTGAATGTTTGGGTTCAGCCTGAAGGGTGCGGCGAATGGTGGTATATATCCGCATTGTTGCGATTGAAAGAAAATATACAGTTTGTTATCTGCTATCGCAGAAGGTCACAAACAAATATAAACGAGTTTTAAAAGTGATTGCTTGCGCGCCGGTTAATTCATTAAACGAGGCAGGGCACTTTTTTGACGTAGGTGAGAGTTGTTGTAGACGTTAATGTCGTCTTCGGTGATATTTATGAGCCGCATCCACATCGCCGGGCATTATTTCCGGTGTGTAAACTACGCAGCTTGACCCTGCTGCTGCAGCCCGCAAAGTGACGCAACAACAGCGCAGTGAAATTGGAAAAAAATGTTTAAAACGGAAATTACGTTTAGTTTTGGAACGGCCTTAAGTGAAGTCACTGGATAATTGTATCTAATCATCGCACTTGAAAGATATGCCAGTTTTGTAACAAGTGAAACTGGAAATAATACGAGTATCAAAGCACTACTGTGTCAATGTCTGTAGCGGCTTTGACAGTAGGACTACCACAAAATGGAGTACATTGGATTTTGAAAATTAAAAACGATGATGTTGCTGTTCCAATCTGCAAATGAATGATTTGCTTGTATGTACGAGAAAGGATCAAAATACTAATAAACACTTGAAGGTAATAATATTATGTAGTTGGAGCGCGTGATTATATGGCAAAACTAACCAGGTGAAATTAACCAGGTGAAACTGCTGGAAAAATACTTGCACTACGAGTACTGTATTATTATTGGTTGGTGTTCATCCTGCTAATAAACTGCCTTCACATCATATAAAACAGGAAAACCATGGTTGTTTTATAGTTTTTTAGTTTATCCTGCAAAGAAGTTAGTAATAAGTACCGGAACGCCAAACGTAAAGAAGGTTAATCTTGCACCAGTGGCGCCGAACTGCCAATAGATGGCGATAACTAATGAAACTCCTTATGTAACGCCAACGGTAACAACCGGAAGCGAAGCCGGTCATCGCAAATCCACTGGTACAGGAACATTGCTGTGTTGTGATTTCTGACCATGAGTTAGACTATTGCGGGTTTGTTCGTATCGCCGTTTCGAGAACACCAAGAAATTGTGGATGAAAACTTATGTAAATGCACCTCCGTGTACGTACGGGACATGGAATTCCTTGTACAATACATCAGTCTGCAGCGCTCAGTATGTGCACAAGGGCGCTATCCGGCGGCTTTACGTTTTTACTACGGCGTCCTTGCAAAATTATGACATTCGTACTCGTCCCAGTTCTTTCAGTCGCATTCCTGATTCCTCATACTCCCGTTAGCATAAATGCCCGTAAGGCTCCGCCCATAAGGGAGTAATTTACAATCTTCCCTTCCTTGCCGGATGTGTATGCAAAGTGAAGAGGTATAAAATAACACTTATGTACAACTTGTTTGTAATTTGATCCACTTACGTTCAGGAACATAAATACACTTTATAACGCTTGTCCAGTTGTGCATAAAGGATCTCAGAGGAAACGGCGCCGCACTTAATTTCAATCAGCTCGCTGAAACAGGCAACCGCGACGGGCGCTGTGCCGAATAGCTGATGACCTTTTGATGGTGCATGGGACGTTGGATCGTTGAACCACGACTTGAATAATAATTTTGTGCTTTACAATGTGGTCATCCTTCTGTTTGCTTATATTCGGCTGTTTGCTGTACTGCCAGAGCTGGCTAGTGCGTGGGGAGATGTACAACGGGGATCCGGATGTTTCCAACTTCGAAGACGAAGGATATTATCCAATGTTAAGTAAGCCGCACTACATGGTATTTTGTTCTTTCTGCAAACAAGTTAAAGGGCATAATTTTTGAACGCAATTTTACACAGACTAATGTGCAGTTTGTTACATTAATCATAATACAACTGGATATAGTCTCACAGTTGACCGATGACTTAACACACTGACGTTAAGTGTTCGCTATTTGCAGTTTTAAAAGTACATGTGTACAGCAGTGTATAATTATGATTTAATAATTAATGGCTTTGCTTCCTTTCTATACTTCTAGCGCTGAAAATATTGTATTTCGCTATTTAACCAGCTATATGATGTAATTACTTGTTTTCTGTAATATTTAAAATGCAAGTGCTTATGTGAGAAATGCTGTTGGTTATGAAAAATCGCCGTACCGGAGTAGATCTATCCCATGTGTTAGTCGAAATTATTGCCGCCATATCGGCAACATCTGGATAATATTCTTTTGAGAATAATAATAATCTTGACAACGATAAATAAAGTTTAAGTAAAACTGTAAAACATACACGAGATTCTTGATTGAAACATATTTATATGCATTTCTAAGAAGACTTGTATCAAAATCAATTGTAAAACGTTGGATAGGTTGACCTGTTCCCAAGTAAACACATACTCCTAAAAAAACCCTATGATTTTCTGAACTAAAAAATCCTATGATTTTCTGATGCTGTGGCTAGGGGCAGACATGATCAGTACGGCAGTATATTTTTGCCCCATGTTATTTTCAAAGCAATCGTAGGTATGAGCTTTGTTGCTAATACTCTGTAGTTACGTTTCTGCAAATAACACACAAACGTCTCTATCATTTTCATGTTTGTCTTTTGGGTACTTATCAGAATTTGTTTGAGTTCCGGAATAGAATTGGAGCGCACATACAGCATATGTTGCATTTATCGGTTGCATAATATATACTTGTGTTCCGGGATGTAGGACGAATTCAGATAAACATCCCTGACACTTGCATTTGTACTGCTTTTCGTTGGCTAATTTCCGTTGCCCTATTGTAACAACTGTAAATAGCCGGTTATTTAGGCAATAATTTGACATGGCACCGTGGGTGTTTTTGTTTTAAGTCGGTTGCCGGGAAAAGTGTTGCTATTTCGCCCAAGACACAATTTCCTGCTCTTTAGGAAGTCACTGGCTAAAATACCGCCGCATGAGTCCCATTGTGCGCAGCCAAATGGCCATTCCTATCCCGCGAGCCGGTAAACGGTCTGACCCGGCACTGGATTACATCAGCCCGGCTGGCAGCATTAGCCGCAGCGGCATGATCAATTTCCCGGACCGGAAGACAGTCGGGAGAAAAAACTCTTCCTGCACACCTACGGACGCAATATGCCGTTCTGGCCCATACGACCGAATATGTTCTAATAAATGTACAAGTGAACAATCAAGAAACACCGCGCAGTATCACCTAATGGATCCACGTCGTTCCATCAAACCAGCACATGTATATATCGTGTGCACTTGACGATGACCTTTTCATCCTATTGATCTCTTATCCTTGATTGCGAGTTCAACGCGCTTCCCGGCACAGCGTTGAAAGCGGAACACGCGCGCGTCCAAAGACACAACAATGCAATGGATACTAGTACCGGTCTAATTTGTTTCGCGGCTCATCGGGCTTCACTTGTTGTCGTCTCTCCATAATAAACCATGTACCTACTTTAATCATGCTTCGCCAGCCATCTCTGTAGCGATAAACGTCCTGTCTATTTATGTCTACGTGCGCATTTGCTAATTAACTGCATGTTTGCTATGGTATTTAATTTATTTACGAAAACAAGTGACCCAGAGGGGTCATCACAGCCCATAAATATTATAATTAATTTTCAAGCCACGTATATTTAGATCCCACGATCCTATCGATTGTGCACTGATATTAATAAATTTTGTAGAATTTTTTGTGAGACCTGGCATAGTCTAGCTAACAATTTGTAAACATGTACGGAAAACTCAGAACAGAATCTTGCAACTGATACTTTAATAAAAGTTGTGTCTAGTGATAATTGTATGCAATAATTTACAATACTTATTAATTGTTTAAAATGAACATGCACAGTTAGAGCCCCGAGTTCTGGTAGCTAGCCTAAACCGCTGAGTGTAATTCGGGTAACGAAAACATATATCAATAGAAGTATATGAACTTGTGCTAATGTAAACGAAAGAGCAGAAAGTGATGAGCCCATTTATTATCGCATATAAAAATGTACGACTGACCAGCCAAATTATACATTACGCATACGACATACCTACAGATACCATACATCGATGTAACCATTAAATGTTATGAAAACTAATTTTAGTCTGGTTAGCACTGTACTACACGTGCGCGCCAACTGCGACCACCTTCCCACAGATTAATAATTTTATACGTACTGTGATAATTAATAACCTAAACGCCCGAAAGCAATGCAACACGATATCCTGCTACTGGCAAAGTAACATCTATCATTTTACATACAGATACTTCTACACATAGTACGGTGCATGGGCAAACTGACTTATCGTTAATTGACAACAAGCACTTTTACTCCTACGGAAGCGGAAAATTTTCTCCAGCTACAGTAGTTACTACGCCTTCTAACTGACGATGCAGTGACTATTAATATTTGCCGTAAGCTGCTTATATAATGATAATGTTGTCGCAAAGAAGTTTTCGCATAAAGATAACCACGTCTTGTCAGACGAGGAAAAATGAAGGCACATCAAGGCCGGGCCCGAATACGTACATTTTTTTACCGCTGTGAACTGTTGCATGGAGCATAGTTCGGGGACAATTGTGATTTTGATTACCCATTTTGATTTATAACTTTACCTTCTGCTGCACAATACCGCGGATTTATGGAGACTAATTCTCAGTTAAATTATTCTCCCAGCTCAAGCGTCGGCAGTAAGTACATTGGTATTATTCCACATTTTTTCACGCACGGGTACTTCTATAGTGCATGTGTCAGGATATTGTTATCGCGGTGTAACCCTTATCAGCCACAATATTTTATGTGCTGTTCGTACTAGTCACGGACTCTGGAATTTAGGAAAATAATTTTAAAACTATTCTTTGTAAATACTGTTGTTTCATTCGCTGTTTTTCTCCTGGTATTTTCTTTCGAGGCGGGTTGGCTTTACAGTTAGCATAAGTGCATAATTAGATAGACATGTGCCGGTATGCGGCGTACAGTATTGTACATAAAACCTTTTATTTCTCATTTTGTGTTTAACACCGGTTCTTTTGAAACGAGCCAGCTTCCGGATCGGGTCCTGTAACTTCGTAAGTATTGTACTGAATTTATCAAACGCATATATGGCATACGAGTATACTTAAACTTTGTAATAATGTATATAGATATTATGTATCTGTACGTACTTACTAGTTTAAACTTACTTGGCAAGTACTGTTTTGGTTGGCGATATCAATAATAATTATGCAATATGCATGTACGAGTATGCGTTTTATTAAAACGCATATTGAAACGGTTGTAATAGTTATACTATTATGTTTTATAAAATATGAGTAAAACTTTTGCTTACGCATTTATTTGCTTTTAGCTTTCACCATAATTATTTAATAACATAAAGCTTGGAATTTTAATTGGATTTTCCGTGCCTTATGACTGTGGAATTATTGTAGTGGAGTGTAGCTGTGAATTGCAAAAGCATTGTGTAAACATATCCCGCCGCAGTGCCTATAACTGCTTGCATTTCGCAGCGAGACGCTAACGTAGTGCAGTGGGAATAATTTCTCGTGCTACAGATCTGCATCCGCATCCGCCGCATCCTTTTGATCAATAAAACTGCTGATTGGTGAGAAGGGATTAATTGCCTGTACGAAACAGATAGTGGGCAAAAACAAAAAGTTTCGCGTTTCTTGAGTTCTTTCTGCAGGTTCTACTCTTTTAAAAACTATTATTGCGCTTGCCACATTCTGT
The DNA here is from genome assembly GCF_019649055.1 of Paramacrobiotus metropolitanus. Classification (NCBI taxonomy): domain Eukaryota; kingdom Metazoa; phylum Tardigrada; class Eutardigrada; order Parachela; family Macrobiotidae; genus Paramacrobiotus; species Paramacrobiotus metropolitanus. Next base: position 142,430 of record NW_026570284.1, on the reverse strand, counting down.
TTCTGACTTTTGTGATTATTTTGCGTGCCTATTCAGTGCTCTACCTTGAATATGGACACCGTACGGAATACATCTTTCTGTTTTTCAGATGATTTATACTATTTCCCGAGGAACATGAGCAAGCACCAGGAATCCACGGCAGTGCGATGGAAACATCTGCAGCTCAGTCGCGCCAAACTCAAAGCCAGCAGTCGCACATCGGCTCTTCTCAGCGGGTTCGCTATGGTAAGAATAACAAGTCGGGAAAACAACTTAGAATATGGAGAAAATTTCTTTCGCAGCACTCAGCATGCTTGGCTCAATTATGCCGAGCCATAGAATCAGAATCTCAAAAAAATCAGAAGTTTGTTACCGCTGTTACGTTTATGAGATTTTGCCTTGCCTTGGAGCCTTTTTTAATTTTTATGGTTACAGTTTTTCTCAAAAAATGAAAATAATTATTTCAGTTTTATTAAAAACAAAAAACTGAGCGTTTTATAAAACAAAACACATTTTATAACAAAAAAATGTGGAAAAAATAAATAAAGCTAAATTAGTTTGTTTAAATGTGAAGGTATAATATTAATATACGATTAAATTGGTATGTGCATTTAGGTGGCCATGGTTGAAGTGCAGATTGATAAGGACGTCATTCGCGACCACCAGAACTGGTCATCGCGTTCTGCGTGTGCACCACCCTATTGGTAGCCTGCCACATGCTGTCCCTGATGATCAGCACCTGCATCCTGCCCAATCTGGAAGCGGCCTCCTCCACCAAGGACTCTGTCTGGGAATCGCCTCACGAGCGGATGAAATACTACATTGAAGCGTCGTGGATCTGCAGTACCCTGCTGGGTTTGATTTTGTTCCTGGTGGATGTGGGGCTGCTGTGCTGGGTGAAATTCCACGATCTGCCCAGTGCGCAGTACGCGTCGGCGGCCATCATTGCGCCGTTGATCCTGTTGTTCCTGATTTTTGCCATCCACTTCTACCGCTCCCTGGTGGCGCATGTGAATGAGCGGATTGCGCATAAAGTCGACGATCTGGATAAGGAGATGGAACGGCTGCGGCATGATGTGGTGTAATCAAATGGACCAAGCGGAACAATAAATTAAGGGAAAATAATTCCGGATGTCTATTATTGGCTGGGTGCTTCCTGTTGATTTGTCTTCCGGTGTGGGGATGGATTGATCTGCCGGATGGGTTTCATCACATTTTTATTGTGTTTTCGGGTTTCAGTCGGGTTTTTCTGTTTATAATTTTTGCCGTGGTCGGTTTTCGCGGCGGTTGACGAAATCCGTGTTATATGCCCTTTTTGTCTTTCACCTTTCCGGTTTCTGTTTGTAAAAGAAAAACTTTTGTGGATCTCAAAATTATGCGAAGTAATAAAACGCCCCTGTCTGCGCAGGAAGACGGCGCTCTACGTCATTGGTGTAATTATTTTACAGGAAGCATCCAACCCGTTCTGCAAAAGGCAGTGATTAATCATTTTTGTATGCTTCAGAAATATCTCAGTAGGTTGTTTTAATTCCTTTCCACATTCGAATCTATTTTCCGATTTTAAAATTTTTCTTTTGGAGTTCTGTTTTTTTGGGAAAAAACTTTTGGCTGAGTATTGCGCACTACCCTAGCTTTTCCGACCGCTTTGAAGCATTTCTAAAGCGTGATTTTGCTGAATCTTACATTGTTAGTAACTACTACTCTAAGTTTCGAAAAAGTAAAATAATATCAAAACAAAAAATATTATACGGTATTTCTAGGCGGTTGGCAGAAATATCTTCAAGCACCCTTCCCGGGGGTGTATGCTACGAGAACTGAATTTGACGCTTTGGAGCTGAGTTAGGTGGACTCTTGCAAGTTAAAAACCATCTGATCAATTTTGATTTCGAAAATTTGATTTCTTGTTAAAGTCGTAAGTCCTGAGTTTGTTGGAACGTTTGTTGGAACAACTGGACACTTTATTTTGCAAGCACTGCAGATGTTCATATGCAGTTGCATGATACTGAGATTGTTTCCCTCGTAAACCTAGCACAGTGTTGCAAACTGGGATTCACCATGACTGCTGATGCTGCCCCGCGTTCCTATCCCTACAGAGGCCAGGAAAACATCCTGAAGTACAACACCGAAAGTTGGAATGACCAACAATCTTTGGTATGGCAGGAATTGCCAGGAAATCATTATAGTGTATCAGCACGGTGAATTCACCGTGAGTAATTGTAATATTGATTTTGAACGTGGTTTGTCTTGCAGGCACCCCATTTATCTCCATCGCAGTGGAAGGTTCCATCGTTTCAGGACAGATTAAAGCGTAAAGCTGTCGTCGCGCAGAGCTTCATTTGGCCTTTTGGTGTTTATGGATTAGCCATTGGTTCAGCATTTGGTAAGGACGTAATCAGAAAAATTTTTGGAATATCAACATCACTGGAGATTGCAATCTGCAGTACGCTAACCATTTAAAGACACATTATTTATAACACCCGCAGTCCTTACTATTATTAACATTTAACACGTATTATTCGTATACTGTTGTGATTGTCTGTTGTATAAATTTTTATTAATTTACAGAATTCTTTTGTTTTTGTCTTTGGCTCTTTCTAATCAAGCATCAAGCATCTGTGCGAGTATAATTTTTTTAATTTTTGCTCTGGTATTAATTATAACAAAGTATTCTCAAATCACAGTGTACAGTGTAGCGTGAAAACTTTCTGATCTATTGTCCAGAATTTCTCAGCTGGAGATTTCTTTGACAGTTAATTGAACTGCGGTAGTTGTGTCCATTTTTCAATTAGAAATATAAATACTGATTATTCAAACACAGTTTCGCTACCGTATGTATTGTACTGCACATTCAATAATGTTTTTTGTAATGTTTAATCATCGCTTTAATCCTATTTTAACACAATAGCATAATAATAATTGTTATATTGTTCGCCGTATGAGTTTAGATGGATAGTTTCAATTGTATCAGTTGAGAAAGTATCTTCAGAAATTTTATTCTCGGAACAGGGACTTAAGAAGTCTCGTTTTTTCGCCCTTTTCTTTCTGGCTGGTGGAAGACAAACTGATGAACGCAGTATTTTTGTAGGTTTTTGGAGTTACTTGCACCACAAGAACTTAAAGATTCCCACCCGGCTGGGCGTCCTGACCGCGCCGGTATGGGGTGTGGCCACTGCCGCATTTGCGGTGTTTTGCCCGACGGTGTACTACAAAGACCACTTGGCAGTGATGGATCATCCTTATGAGCCGGTTGTCTCTGGTCCACCGCCATCTTCCCACGGGATGTCGCAAGCGTAGATGCCTTTGCGTACAATATTATCAAGTGCTGTGTAAAATATTGTCAGTTATGTTTGTTAACAAGTAATATGTTGTGTTAGAACAGTTTTACAAAATATTGATTTACGCCTGCTGTGAATATGTCTCGCGTGAGCTGTGAAGTATTTGTTCAATGAACAGATCAGATTATGCGGTGATATGGAAGTGCGAATTTTATTGTTAAGGAAATTGTAGCGACAATCGTTTTTTACAGAGAGCAAACACTGAGTGACTGTTTAACCAGTAAATCGGTCGGAAAAGTAGATTCAAGAAACATGAGATAACTTTTCTGGACATACTCTGTCTTGCAGTCAGCCACATCAGAATACTGAAAAGTTCAACAGTCAAGGCAAAAGAAAATTTCTATGCTGTCTTGGAAAAAGGCACATCATTTCGCAAAATCTGTGATGGGGAAACACTCTCGCGATGTACTCAGTGAGTCGTATCCGCTTAGCGTATAACTCACTGTACGAAAAGGTGCCAAGTTGACTCGACAACACAGTACATAGTCTAAAGACTTTTACGGTTGTGGTAAGACTAACCAACCGCACAAGGCGGCGTTCTTTTGCTTCCGATGAATCCGACACCAGAGGCGGCTGCTTGTTCTACACATTCGTTTCTAAACTGCTGATTGTGTTTGTCTGTAAAACTGTTGCCTGTAAAACCTGGAGTCATAAAGCAATAAAGTGAATACCTAAACCTGTTTTAAAAATTTTAACAGCGGTATGCCTCGGGGGATATGGACAATTTCATATTGTTATCGCACTCGCTATAGTCTTTGCGAATACGATCCCTAAGTGCAGACCGTAACGATACAAAATGAGAAACAGTGGATTAGTTGACGCTACTCGGTATGGCTCAGTTGGGCTTGAGTTTGACTGTGATAATGAAGATCGAAATCTGGATGTCCGCTGCAGGCTCTTATCTCAAGGCAAAGGTTTGATCCGCAATTGAATCAGGGTGTAAGTTTTTTAAGCATTTTTTTATATTGTTCACTGGTGGGACCGAGCCGTTGACACGAATAGCGTAAATAGTGTGCCAGTTGAGTTTGCCATTCATTCAAGCACACAGTACGACTTATGGCGACCGCGTTCCAGATTTTTGTGGATTTATCATTTGTACTACCGCTTGTCCCGTATCGGTTTGTTTTTGATGTACCAGCTGTCGTTTTTCAGCATTAAATAAATTGATATATTTTTAGGTGATCTCGTTTGCGCTGTTGATTTTGTGGTCAGATGGCAACCGACGGAAAATCTCCCAAAAAGAAAACCGATCTCGCTGTAAATCATAAAAAAGATAAAAAGACAGCCCACCGAAGCCCGAGAAATCTGCCAAAAATGTCCCCGAAAAACCCATCGCTGCGGCGAAGACAGAAGTGTCATCGGGCGAAACATTGGTGCCCAGTGGATTTTTCAACATCAGCCCGCGCTTCAGCGCACTGACCATTCTAACACTGCTCAGTCTGTACACACGCTTCTACCAGATCGCCATTCCCGAGTGGGTGTGCTGGGATGAGACGCATTTCGGGAAAATGGCCAGCTGGTACATTAATCGGACATTTTTCTTCGACGTCCATCCACCGCTGGGCAAAATGTCCATTGCACTGGTGGGCTATCTGAGCGGATACAACGGGACGTTCAGTTGGGATAAACCCGGGGATAAATTTGACGATCATCCCTATGTGGGCATGCGCGTGTACTGCGCGTTTTTGGGAGCACTGCTGGTCCCGTTGGCCTTCGAGATTGTCTACGCGCTGTCGAAATCGGTGCGGGCCAGCAGTGTGGCGGCGGCGTGTATTTTGTTTGACACGGGAATGGCGACACTAACTCGGTAAGATGGCTTATCATTTTTTACCGAAAATTTTCTTGTTCTTGTTGTGTTGATCGTTTCTTAGATTTCTCGGTAAGTAATTTTTGTGACTCTTCTTGTAATTGAAAATTCGGCTTATCATTTTCAACCGAAAAATATTTTTCGATAGTCTTTTTTTTGTCGATCTTTTTTGTTAATTTTTTTAAATTCTTGCATTTTTGGTTTATTTATTTTATCGCCGTGTTGTTTGTGTTATTATATTATTCTGTTACTGTATCAGGCGTTAGTTTTTATCTGCCTTTTCAGTTTTTTGCTGACGCACTGTAATTTTTTGAATGATTTAGTTTTCTCACCAGATGCTATTTATTTTTCTTACGCCATTTTTTCCTTCCTTTGTATGAGGTTATATGTGTCTCTAATCTCTGTCGTGGTACAGGTTTTAGTATTTTGCCCGTTTGCTTCCGCAGGAAAATGTTACAGCAGCATTCTGCAGTCTTTCTGGAAGCAACGGTTGTTCTTTCAGGTATATCTTGCTGGATTCTCCATTGTTGTTTTTTATCATGGCAACAACGTGGTCTTGCGTTAAGAGCTGGCACCATGAAGACCGCTCGTTAAATGCTCGCTGGTGGTTTTGGCACATTTTATGCGGATTCTTTCTCAGTTGCGCTATGTGCGTGAAATTTGTCGGGATTTTTATCGTGCTCTGGGTTGGACTGTCGACCATCTTTCGATTACTATTGTTATGGTCCGATCAGCTGTATTCCTTTTTTCAACTATGCAAACAAACCGCCGCGCGAGCTGTGTGCTTAATAATTTTTCCGGTTGTTTTCTATCTGAGTTTCTTCGCCATCCATTTAGCTGTTTTGAACCGCAGCGGACCGGGAGATGGCTTTACAGTTCAGCGTTCCAGTCGGTTTTAATTGGCAACCCGTTGAATAACGCCACGATGCCGGGAGAAGTTGCATATGGAGCAATGATCGCGCTGAAAAATACGAAAGCTAACGGCGCTTATTTGCATTCGCATGTCCATGTGTATCCTTCGTCGTCCGAAGAATCCAGTGGTTATCAGCAGGTGACGTGCTATGCTCATAAGGACGACAATAATTTGTGGAGACTGAAAAAGGTTGACGAACAGTTACCGGAGGGTGGACCAACAACAGTGGATTTTTTACGCAATGGGGATTTGCTGAGATTAACACATGCTGTCACGGGAAAAAACCTTCATGCTCAACGGCTTGCTGCACCGGTCACGAAGCATCATTATCAGGTGAGGATTTTGGCCGTCGGAATTTGGTGTCTTGTGAAACAAATCGAATCGCCCTTTCTGTGTTTTAAGTACTTCAGGAAAACAACGAACGACTGAATACTTGAACGCGTTAAGAGTATTCAAGTTTTTGGTTTTGGAGCATAAGTTATCATTAATCTTAAAAATAGTTCCCGAATTTGTTTCGATACCGCTTTTTGGTTTATTGTATGTATGCTTCGGCGGTGAAACAGGCTAACCCAGGATACGTATGATATTTGTAGTGTGGTGGCAACATTTGTCTCTTTCGTTTACCAGTAGAGTTCATTGCAGCATGCCGTTTGAATCACGAAACGTTTCTAGAATTTATGATAAAGTGAATATTTATTTTTTCCTGCACGTGATTCCCTAAACTAGTTGTCTTAACATTTTAAGCCGGGGTTTTTGTCAGTTGAGAATGCTTTTGTATGTACAAAATTTTAGGTCTCTGGATATGGAGAAAACGGCACTGATTCGACTGGAAATGATGTATGGGAAGTTGTGATAGAAAACGGACAACCAAAAGAAATTGTGAAAACAATGGTTAACCATTTCCGGTTAGTGCATCACAACACAAGATGTATTCTGGAATCTGGAACCAAACAATTACCGAAATGGGCCTGGGAGCAGCTGGAAGTGACATGTAATCCAAAACCGAAACGGACATCCTTCGACAATGAATTATTCCATGTGGAGTTCGTCCATTTTCCTTTGTTGCCGAATGTGACATTCAGTAGTCATGCGCCCAGTTTTCTCAAGCGATTTCTGGAATCCCATAAGGTCATGGTCAAAGGGAATAGTGGACTGAAGCCGAAGGAAGGCGAAGCCTTTTCCAAACCTTGGCAGTGGCCTATTGATGTGCGTGGGCAGTTCTTCTCGGCAGGTGAAATGCGGATCTACCTTCTGGGGAATCCCATCATTTGGTGGGGGAATATGCTGGTGTGGTTGGTGTATGCAATTGTGGAGTGTTGTTTCGCCGTACGTAAAAAACGAAATTACAAGCCGAATGCGGAGTTAGACCGTTTAGAAGCGCAGTATCTGCATCCGACGCGATGGATGTTTTTGGGATGGTTTGTGCATTATGTACCCTTCTACTGCATGGGACGAATCTTGTACTATCATCATTACTTCCCAGCGCACATGTTTGCCTGCATGATTTCCGGTAAGTAACTAATCAGTGACTAATTTTTCAGAAAATTGTTTTATGATTGAATGTGGCAACTTGAACTGAGAAGTGAGAGCTGCCATGCTTCGTGATGGTATTATTTCTCTTTTACATTTGTTTGTAGGATTAGTTACTTGCCTTGTTTGCGATATTGTCACCCGGTGCCTTGGACAAAGCGGAAAGATGGTGGTTGAGTGGACTTTCGGAGTTGTGATAGCTGTAATTCTGGGTTTTAGCTTTTATCTGTTTTATCCGTTAGTATACGGGATGAGTGGTAGTTTTGCTGATTCTGTTAACAGCACCATGCATGGGATGAGATGGTTATCCACATGGGAATTTTAGGTTTTATTGAAAGAAGTTAATTTTTGTATTTTTTTAATTGTATTTTATTTGTTACAGCCCCACTGGGCGTATTCTTCTGCCATATGCTTTTTGGTGTAGGCCAGCGTTTTTAGTTTCGATCCACACGAAAGAGTAAATTTGAAGCTGCGGCTTTGTAGTGCCTGCATCATGTGCGTAGTGCAAAATATAGATGTGAAATGATTATTGATGGTTGCATTAGAATATGATTGAATGGTATTTATGTGATTAATCCATAAGCGTATGCATTATGCAGTAGCATAAACGTATTCACTACCTACTGTAATTACGTATAAGTAGAGAATACAATAGTTATTGGCTAGCAATAAAAGTTTTATTTAATTTCCAATAGTACATTTCTCACAATGTCTTAACTGGCTAGCTATGAATGTAAATCGTAATATCTATATGTAGATCGATGGTATGTGCAGTACTTCGGCAGGTGCGCGATCACCGGGCATCCAGGCATCGTGCCGGGTTAAACCGATAAAGATCTTAATTAACCGCTAACGCCTTATCACAATATCTCACTTTTTGTTGTCAGCACAGTGTAATCATATTATTTTAAACCAATTCATAAGCACCTTGATATACTGTAGTCTGTAGGTAGTACCGCGTACGCTGTGCTGGTACCTACCAGTGCAAGTCTATACCGTACTCGCAAAGTGCAGTACAGTATTAGCCAGAATTTCAAAAGCCAGAAGTACAGTAAATACCCGTGTTTATGCCGAATCTTCGCCTTTAGGTGTTTACGCTGCATGTGAGTTAGTTCTGCCAACCTGCAATCCGATCGACTTTTCCTATACTTGTTTACTGTTTTCTCCAGTTTTGCACGATTTTCTACAAAATATCGCAACTGCAAAAATGCCAGGAAGCGTTGCAGGGAAAGAGAGCAGTCCAGTGGAGAAGAAAGTGGAGCAGGTAAAGAAAGCGGAAGAGGATACCAAAACGACCAGCGACAAGCCATGCTGCGGCGAAACGGCGGTGGCCGGCCAGTGCCACAGTGCGCAGACACCTGTGGAGGCCATGAAGTCGCCACGGGAAAAATATTTGTACGTCCTGTGCCTGCAGTCGGAAGAGAATGAACAGGATAAATGCGGATATTTGGCTACGATAGACGCTGATCCCAGTTCCAGCAATTACGGGAAAGTAAGTTGAGATTTCCTGCTCACTTTTTAATAATCAACCAACAATCTCATGCTGGTATTTCACAGTTGATAGATGTACAAGTACATATTACAATTTTCTGGTTTTTCTGTGGCGGCGCGTGGCCATCGACTCCTGCGCTAAGCTTTTCGCTACTGTATTAATGATATTACTTATGTTTTTTTGTTGTACGTGCGCAATTTAATGTCATGTAATTTCATCTATCGAAATTTCATCTATCTACTGGTTTGATTTTTTTACTTTATTTATTTCGTAAAGTGTTTGTTATATTGCTCATGTTAATGCTGATTGGAATACTTGGAAGTATTGATGTTTGTGTAGGTCATCCATCGTCTGTATTCATCTGATCCGAAAGATGAACTACACCATTTCGGGTGGAACAGCTGCGTCAGCTGCAAGAATCCGGCCATGCAGCACCGCTATCTCGTTGTTCCCGGCATCAACAGCGGTAATATTCACATTGTGGACGTGCAGAATCCCGCGCAACCCACACTGTTCAAGGTGATTTCCGGCGCGGAAGTGGCCGAGAAGTTCGACGCCACGCATCCCCATACGGTGCACTGTCTGCCCAGCGGCGAGGTGATGATATCGTACATGGGTGATAAGTACGGCGAAGGCAAGGGATCCTTCTTGCTGCTGGATGGAAAAACCTTCGAACCCACCGGATTGTGGAATCGCAATGACCGACCGGTCATGGGCTATGATTTCTGGTATCAGCCGCGTCACAATATCATGGTACACTTGCGTGTACAGTACGATGCGCGCATTCAAGTATTATATCTATATTTTTTAAACTGCAAAACACAGATAATATTGGTTATAATTAAGCATATAAAAAATTTATGTGGGCCACTGTTATTCATTCTGTGATTTTCGGTGGTATCCATAATCCATTTGCAAACTACTGAGGCTTTCCAATTAAGTGCATTCGTATTGTAAGAGTAATAACCGCTGTGCAGGAAAAATACTCGAACCGATGCGCGTATACTGTGTAGTATTTTATGATCGCTACGATAGTCGGCAGGCGGCAGCCATTAGAATTAAGTAGCGTACTGTACTCACTATAATATGTTGATACCTTTTGTGGTATGGTTAATTATTTGGTCATTGAGGGATCCGTTTTTCGTTTCGTACACTATCTTCCAAAAATAATAGATAAATTATTGTGGCAGTAGAAAGTTCTGTAAATGGTTATATTGCATGTGTAGCAGTAGAAATCCTTTAATTTTATTAATTGTTTGCTGATTTTGTGCCATTTAAAGGTATCCAGCGAATTCGGTGTTCCTAACTGCTTCATGAAAGGATTCTCACCGGAAGACGTGAAAAACAATAAGCTGGGAAATTATTTGCATTTTTGGAACTGGGCTGACCACACGCTCATCAAGTCTATCCACATCGGCGAGGAAGGTGCTGGTTCAACAACGCCTCTGGAACTACGCTTTCTCCATAATCCGGAAGCGTGCGAAGGGTTTGTGGGTGTGGCCCTGGAATCGACAATACGACGATTTTTTAAGACTCCGGTTTGTGAAGAGTTCAAAATTTTCCGTTTCTAAGCTTTCCAGATATCGATGCCTGTACATGAAAAGAAACAGCTATGCTGCCCGTGTATGGCAGTTCTTTAATCCGTAACAAATTGTAAAGTTTAAAATAAAACAGACGAGCATGCAACATTTCCCCTATTTTTTATGCGGTTCATTAGAAAACTGTAGTCTTTGTTCCAGTTGAAGAATGTATTTGATATTTAAAGGATGGCGAGTGGACTACGGAAGTCGTGATCCAAGTACCACCAAAGCAGGTTGAAAACTGGACTATGCCCTCAATGCCTGGTAAGTTTATTCGTTCTGGTGCTTTATTAATCTTTGTCGTAAAGCAAGATCTTGTGTATAAGGCACACCGCGACTGCCGCTTAAAGATCGTACATCTAAATGATCGATAAACAGTTGCTTCTGTATTTATTATTTACTTAGAGTTTAAGAGGAACTACGGATAGACTGTGTAGATATTGATGTATCCGCCAAGTCTCGTCTGTGTGTTGTTAAAAAATATCACTACTGTGTGATGCAGTACTAATTGTTGCTGATTGGTAATTCGCTACGGATGGTAAATTTACGTCTCCCCTTACAGCAAATATTTCCGATATCATCATTTCCTTGGACGATCAGTTTCTCTATTTTGCCGACTGGCTTCATGGAGATGTGCGCCAGTATAATATTTCCGATACCAAAAACCCGAAATTCGTATCTTCCGTAAGAAATTCGCGGTTTCGTACGTGTAGGGAAAACGAAAGCATCGTATGTGGTTAACAACCGGTTGAATACTACAACTTTAATCGTTTTCGATCGGTAGACGATTATAATTTATATTGTATTTATTACGTGTAAATCTTTCCCGTTACAGGTATTTTTGGGTGGTCTCATCTCGTCGGATACCGGAATTAAGGTTGTCGAAGACAAAGAACTGGATAAACAGCCTGAACGACTGGTTGTTAAAGGGCATCCCATTTTGTAAGAATTTTCTGCCATTCTGATTTACGTTTTTTACAGTACGTTTCTTACCATTAATTTATACTCAGCGCCAGTTTTGCTTTTCCATTATGTTAATAAAAAAATGTCGCACTTGTCCCTTTGCAGAGCCGGTCCAAATATGTTGCAGTTGTCGCGTGATGGAAAGCGACTGTATGTTACCATGTCGATTCTGAACTCTTATGATAAACAGTTCTACCCGGAAATGGTCAAGTGAGTTGTTAGAATTACACTTTCCAAGTTCTCTTTGCACAGTAGCGCATTTTATTAAATTCAAGCTGAACCGGTGCAGCATTTCCGTTCCGTATGCTGCCTAGCTGTACGTGACTTCTTCGGTTCCTAATTCCTGTTTGTCCCTTTGCATGCAGAAATGGCTCCGGCATAATCATGTTCAACTGTTCTCCCGATGGAATGAAGGTCGATGAGGATTTCTACGTGGATCTGCATAATGAGCCCGATGGTCCGGCGCGAGCCCATGAAGTGCGCTATCCGGGTGGCGACTGTACCTCCGATATTTGGGTGTAGTTTTATACTTCTAGCGGAATTAGTCTTTCGAGACATGCCTGTCTTTGTTTTAATCATTTTTCAAACGTGCTACTGCACTGTTCTACAGATATTATTTAGTTTAACGTGCCGTTACGTGATATTAACTAATATCCAAGTTCAGTTTGCGTTTTTGATAAACATCCGTAAGCTAAAACAGCAAGTAATAAAAGTATAACGTTGAAAATTCTGTGTACCGGCATTATTGTGTGTATTTAGTAAACCCATCAGAATTATAACCGTCATTATTAGCACACAAACAAACGCTGCCCCTAACAGAGCGCTTTGCCATTTGTTATGGGCATCATCGTTCGTCATTATTAGATCTAAATTGGCCGAAAAATACATGCACACATTCACAAAACGTCAAAACGTCTTTAATGACTTACTCCAGTCTCTACGCATAGAAGTAAAAAAAATTAGTGTTAAATTATAGGGTAGCTATTTTATAACTACAGACTCTCATCTCTCTCTATTTATAGAGGTACAGTATTGAAGTGCCCAGTGAATGGTGGCAATAATATTAGCACACAAAATCCATTTTAAAAAATGGATGGTACATGGATTTTCTACGGTATTAGTGGGTCGTGCGTGGACGTGCATAACTACAAATAACTTGGACACGCATGCACAGACGCATACATCATGCATATACAAGAAAATTGAACGGAGCCTGATCCCACTGTCGGACGATTTCCGCTCGCCAGATTTCAAACTCTACGGATATACTGTGTTCTTTTAAAACCTAACGGGAAGAGTGCTCCCGAGCAGTCTGATCCAGGAGCACTCTAATTGCCAGGCGGGAAATATTTTCAGGATGAATTCTACCGCGTCCGATCACTTCGGCCGCGTTACATTTCCGCCGCACTGAATCACTTCGGCTAGCTTTCATTTTGGCAAAAAGGACATTTCGCCCATATTGGATTGTGAAATTTTTTCTTGTGAACTTATGTTTTCTTATGGTTTGTTATGTTTTTCCTTGGTTTCTTATGGTTTTTACCTTTACAAATTTAACAACAATATATAACTGACAGTGGAAAAACAGACAGGAGAACATTATAGGGGCACACAGTAGAAGCACATTCTAGGTATTTATCGTTTATAATATCTATACTCCTTCAAAGTACATAAATTAAAATTTGCTCATTTTAGGCTACTGTATCCTTTGCGGCGGTGCTGCCGCTTGGGCAAATCACTCAGTCACGTTTTTTTCTTCCGTTCCACACAAACAAACAAACTAGCGGCTGTGGCGGCAAAACGCCAGGGCGCTGCACAGAATCCCAACTCATGGAAGTGGTCAGTCAGGCCATATATCGTTACGCATTTTTCTTTTGTATGTTGTAAGTATGCGCCCAACCGCGCCCAACCAATACTAAATGCCTACCAAATAATAAGTACCAATACTATTTTGTTTGAAAAATACAATATTTCATCTGAACTTTTAGATAATTTGACGTCAATAAATAAGCTAGGCTGCTAGCCAAATGTGCAGCCACCAAATCATACAAACTGTTGCAGCCACCTGCTTGTGATGATTCAGTTTATCTAGAATCTGTTATCTTCTTGGCAGCATTAAATTAGACGGATATTTTCATGTCAGCTTCACAATTCATTAATTCTGTCGAAAATACTCCAACGAAAAAATTTTCGAAAAAAGCATTTCATCCTAATGCGTTAAATCTTGTAAGATTTCTACAGCTGCGGAGACGGTTCAATGATTCACTGAAACGACTAAGGCCTCGTCTCGAATTCAAGGCGAATCTAGATTTGGTATGGTTGCTCAACCGCACGAGGTGGCTCTACGCAGTGGCCACGCCTACAGATACGGTACGCGAAGCCACCTCGCGAGGTGGAGTTGCTGTATCGCAACAAGATTCGCTTTGAATTCGGGACAAGGCCTAACTGAAGCCGTGGAGCGCATGACTGAATCCACCTGTTTCTTATGTCAAATTTTCTCATGACAAAATTTTATTGCAAATCCCCAACTAAATTTATCGGAGAAAATCATTTGTCCGCAGTATAAACCCCAAATGAACCCTCAAAATTCTTTCCTTAATATCTTAGAGAAAAAACAATATTAATGCAAGTAATGGCAATCCATCATATGTAATGCAATATACACTACATAAAAAACGTACGTTTATTATTGTTTTAAAATTGTACTTTCATAAAATTTATTTTTATTTTTAGCCTATCTAAATTTTAATTATTAGCTATAAATTTACTACATATCACTTTTACGAGAACTATCACAATTCTATACATGTTCAAAATGTGTCAGAATTTTTTCAGTATCTAATTGCACAGAACATCGAAACATTGCACAGAACATTGCACAGAACATAACCAAAAGTAATTATCTAATCGATTAATATGCTATCAATCTCATAATTTTTCCACGTTGGTTAGCATTATTTGACCAGCAAAACACGCTAAAGCCAATTATAACCTTTTGGCGTTTCGTAACCCTTCTTCATTACTATTACCTGAACCATTAAAAATTTAATATTTAGGTTAATAATTGTATAAAAACAAGAAACCACAATAAGCATAAACTAACGACAGAAGACACGTTTATAGAAAATACCAGCTATACCCATAAAATCTTAAAATCAAAATAACGACAAATTTCTATTATTTAGAATTGAACCATATCAAAGTACTAAAAAAATATTAAAATAACATGATCAAAACAAAAATACTTTTTCCAAAACCACCATGTACTTCCGCTATTCGTCCAACTTCCACCATCCGTGATTAATTTAACAAATTTCTCTTCTCCCACCAACCAGTAATATTATGTTACTACAATTAATATTAAACCCTCAATCGCTAATAACAAATTCAACTAACAAAAATACCAACTTCCAACACCATCAAATCTCCAACTTCGGAATCAGTGCGCACAACACAAAGATTTTCACCAACAAACTCTCAAATAACCAACTCACCAACTAATTTCAAACTGCACATTGAAATTTCATTTATATCGAAATACCCATGTCGAAAATTGTCCTCTCCAGAGGACATATAGGCAGACTACAGCTTCTACAAAAAATACTACCCTTACAAATTCTACACACAACAGAGCCCATACGTCCTCGGGTGCTAAGCACCCGCTGTCGCATGGCTATCGCCTGGCGCAAAATCCCCAGTTCGTACATAGGTAGTGGCTGCTAATGATTCACGTGAGTGGTGAAGTTTATTTATAGCACTACGAGTGTGTACGTAGCTTCCTTACCAGTTTCGCAAATTTAATTCCTTTGCAGAATTACAGCACACTGCCTTGAGACTTTCTATATACTTCGGGTAGGCGCTTTACAATTGAAGAACCTTCTATGTCAGATTACTGATAATAAATGTATAAATTGTAGTTACTTCTAATATTATTTAGTGATACTATTACCACATCTGACACGACCTTGTAATTCTTGCAATGTATCGCGCTAGAAAGCGTGAAGTACCAGTAGCGAAACTTTGTCATACGTGAGTATCGTTCCAAGGCTGAACAAGCAACACAGAAAAATGGTCAACATCTCTGTGGAATGTAAGCAGATTTCTGTATTAAACATAATCTGACTATGTATCTTTAACTGGTGTCTGCCAGTTTCGGTGTATGTTTTTAATTTGTAGCTGATACTAACGACGAGTACTTCTATATCCATCCGGATTTCGAGAAGCTTATTTATCGTAAACTTGCGCCCATATATCAGCAAGTGTGGGTGACGTTCGTTCTTTCCACTGTGCGGTTCATCTTGGAATCCGTTCTATTCATCTGGACAGCTTATAAAAATTTGATAACGGATCATAAAACGCTGGCCGCTTATGCCAGCACGAGGGTAAAAATTAAAATACTTGTATACCAGGTTATTTTAGTGCAACAGCTGTGGTGTACGTATACTGTATTAATTTTCATCATTTTGCAGGAAAATAACAATAGCAGTACGCACACCGTTAACGTTGGCTCCACCTGCACGTTCTGGGTTATGTGGACAATCCTCGGTGTTCTAGCCACATTACTTTGGCTGCTTTCTTTCGTGCGCTTACATATGTGTATTGGTAAAGATTCGGCAGTGGCGTCCAGGCGCGGGAAAAGGTCAGTTTCGCGAAACCATCGTGTCACTGGCGGCAGGCACACGAACGCTTATGGGTACAACGGTAGCGATGAACTACTTCCGGCTGGCATTTATTCTGGAACGGTGCATCTCAACTTGGTATCACAACAGGGATTCAATCACCGCACGTCTCGGCATCGAACCGCTCATTAGTCTGCTGATCACACCATGGACCGTCTTAACCGTGGCGATCATTTGCAATGATCACTCGTGTTGGGAAAAAATATCTCGGTTGACAGGCTTTCGGCAACGGCTTCGGTTCCGCACCTGCTCGCGGTTCTCTGTACTTCAGATGTCGCGGGCGCTCACAGTGCTGTGTGGCCCATTCACGCACAAAAATTTTGGGCACCCAGTGCACCGTAGACTCGATGGTATAAGGAAAACCGCCCTATAAAGCGACTACCCAATCCTGATCACTACTACCAAACCAATCCGAATTGCGCACAGCTGGTCAGTACTCCAGAAACCAGACTATTAATTGCTAGAGTGGGTTTAATTCTAGCGTTTATCACTTGTGACATTGAAATCGAAATAATACAATTTTTCTGAATAAGGGCCTGTTATTTATTAGCAGAGATAAAATAGCAACCACAACTGTTTCCATTTCCCATTAACTGAAATGCTGAAAAGCAAGGAGAAGCACATATGTATTTGTGAATTTTCGAAGACGGTTCAAACTCGAGTCCAAACTCAAGTTCAAGTTAAAAAAGTAGTAGAGGCCACGGCTGGGCCCGTCTGAGCGTAAACTTGAACTTGCAAAAGTCAATTTAAGTTCAAGTTGGAAGGCCCTTTAACTTGAGTAACTTTTGGAGCGTTGCCGTTTGTTAACGGCTGAAATATAAACTTGAACCATAGCAAACTTTAAGAAAAACAAACATTTTTCTTTAACTTCTTTGCTTATTTTCAAGTTTACTTTTTGGTGGTTCAGTTTCAAAAAGTGATCAACTGAGACGACCAATTTCTGAAGTTCTGTTGTCGAACTGACGCGAGCCAACCGTTGGATGCGGCAGTTACCCACTTGGCTGTTGACTGCCGTTGCAAAACTTTGAACTGTCGTGATAACTTCATCTCTTTGCGAACACTAGGCAGTTGTGTGGCAAAAGATAGAAAATAAACTAGCAATTTTTTTGAATGCATGGAACGCCGTTTCTGTTTACAATGAATCTCTGCAGGTCTAGTTGAAATTAGCATGTTGACCCTATGGACGACGGAGTACTCATACACCACCACTTGTAGCTCTAGCTCGTAGGTCCCTATGGTAATATTCAAGCACTAATAAAAACCTTTGTTCGCAACCAAATTTTCCTCCCTTGGTATCAAAAAACACTTCTGAATTTTCTTGTTGGAGTACTCTAACCTTTCGCTGGATCAGAAAAGTGAAAGTGATGCCTAAGGATCATGAATCCAGTAACTAGATTTTCGCAAGGCAGAATCGCTACCGCGTGCAGGCGACGGTTAAAACTAACTTGTAACTTAAGTTTGGTTTTCTGCGTTTCGAAAAGTCACAAGTGCTCAAGTTCAACTTTAAACTCATGGTTAAGTTCAAGTTCGCAACTTGAACTCAAGTTTGAGTTTGAACCTGAACCGGTTTCGAAAATTCCCAATTAACTGAAAAAAGTTATGAATATTTTTTTAGAGTGATATTTTAGAGTGAATTGTTATTGGGACTGTTTACCGCCAGCCAGATTCAAATTCAACTGAGACTAAAGCGCTATTTGATCATCTACGAGAAGTGCTGCTAAAACATCCTGACAGCGATCATATTATTATGGGAGATTTGAACATTGATTCCGCCCCTGGTTCGTGTAGCCCCTATGTTAAATTGTACAGGGATTTTGTGGATGAATTTTCTTTCGAAGATAAGGTAATCGGTTCCACTCGGGTAGCTCAGCGCCTGAGACAATCTGATAATGCCTTAATAACAACATCCAGTAAAATTGATGTTATTTTATGCAGTCCTAAGAATTTTTACGTGTCGAGTCAACCATCAGATGTGAGTTGCTCAGACCACAAGCTATGCAAAACGGTGTCTGTTTTTCAATGCGCGCAACCGGAGCATAGAGTGGTTTATTTTAGGGACTGGAAAGCGACTGATATTCAATCTTTTAAACGTCAAGTTTTTGACTTTATGAAAAAGTACATTAATTACGTTGATTATCCTAATGTCGATGAAGAAGTCTCGAATTTTGTTGGTGGATTGACTGAGATAACTGATAGGTGCTACCCTTTACGATCGAAAAGAGTCTCGAACAGCAGTGCACCTTGGGTTAACGGCCATATTAAGCGTTTGATAAAGAATAAAAATCTAGCATACAAACGAAAAAAGATGTCGAAAAGTACTTCAGAATATGAAAGTAATGGTCGGCAATTTAAAAACTTGAAGCGAGAGTTGTTTACTGCGATGAAGAACGCTAAACGCGAATATTTCGAAAAGAATGTCCATAATTCCAAAATGGTGTGGCGCGAAATTAATCGTTTACGGGGAAAAAATAACGTAAGCGCTGATTTGAACTTCGATATAAATGACCTAAACAAGCACTTTGCTACAATGGGGTGCATGGTGAACGGCACCCTGTAGCTGTCATTCCGAAGGAGGCTGATACGGCGACATTTGCCTTTGATCAGCTTACTCCTGACGTGGTTGCTGACATGTTCGGTAAAATTCTAAGTAAGAGAAAATGTGCGGGGCCGAAAGGTGTTCCACATAAGCTCTTATCTGGGATTGCTCCCATACTTGTCGAGCCTATAACTCATTTAATAAATCAATGTTTTAAAAAGAACGTCTTTCCATCAATTTTTAAAATTGCCGAAGTCATCGCGTTACCAAAATGTAATCATCCGGCAACAGCAGATGAATTTCGGCCGATCTCGCTGCTCTGTAATTTGTCAAAATTGTTTGAAAAATGTGCGCAGCTACAACTGAACAAATTTCTGAAAAAAGAGGGCATCCTTGCTCCGAACCAGTCTGGTTTTCGGAACGGCCATTCATGTGAGACGTTACTTTTAAAGGTAACAGAGACCTGGAAAAAGGCCGTCGATAACAAAAAATGTGTTGCCGTTGTCTTCCTCGATTTAAAAAGGGCTTTTCCGTCAGTGTGCCATATGACTCTGCTGGAGACACTCCGCGATATGGGTGTAAAGTCTTCAGCGCTAACATGGTTTCATTCGTACCTGACCGGCCGCTCGCAACGTGTACGTCATGGCACCAAGTTTTCTTCGTGGGAAAACGTGTGGGCCGGCGTTCCTCAGGGTTCCATACTTGGGCCTATTTTGTTTACGATTTACATTAATGCACTACTAAAATTGCGATTATCAAATGTGCGGTTAGAAAGTTTTGCTGATGACACCATCTGCTATGCTGTTGCCAACTCGAAAGCAGATGCAGCAGACGAACTAACGAGAGCTCTACCGGAAGTCTACGAGTGGCTCAAAACTAACCGTTTATATGTCAATGAAAATAAATCGAAATTATTGCTAATAAGTTCAGCGCATAACCGCGAAACCAACGTAAGCGTTTCGCTGAACGGACATCAGCTGCTACCGGAAAAGTCAGTAAAACATCTCGGAGTGATACTGGATGAACATCTTAGTTGGACTGACCATATTAAAAAAGTCCAAAAGAGTGTTCGGTACGGTATATCACTGTTAAACCGTGTGAAAGTCGGCCTACCAGTGTCCCAGCGCATTGCGCTTTTCTATGCCTTTGTTCAGTCTCATCTGGACTACTGCTCTACAGTGTGGAGCGGGGCATCTGTGCGCTTGCGTGACAAGTTGGCCGCGATGCATCGTAATGGTATCCGAGCGGCTGCAAACTACGCAAAGATAACCACGGAGTCATTCTTGAACCAACATGGGATTTTACCGCTCTTCACGAGATGGAAACAAAAGGATGCGATATGGTTGTACAAGATCAAACATCCGGAAAAATTCCATGTGCCGCAGTACATCTCCGAGATGGTGGAATTTGATGACCGCATCAAGCCGTACAACCTTCGGAATAGAAACCGCACCCTGATCAAGGCGGAAGCGAAGAAGAAAGTTGGCGAGACGACCTTTGCCTGGAAACTTAATAAATTGTGGACGTTTTTTGTTGATTCTGATTTTTCTGATCTGTTCGATATTCGTACTATTGGTGCTTTTAAGCAAGCTTTGAACCGTGTCAAGTTTGTTTGAGGAGTCTGTCTATCTGCACTCGTACTTTTAGTTTTCACTGTTTGGCCAGGTTTAAAATCCCAGCTAGAATGTCACCCTAGCCGGAAATGGGCTACCTGCACCACGATGAATAATAATAATAATAATAATAATAATAATATACGATATATATATATACGTATTGGTAATGATATACATACACATAAGTATAGCAAGTTAAAGAATATCCGATTTTGTATTATTTGCTGAGAAACTAATAAAAACTCCGTTGAATATATCCTGAAAAATTTTATTATACTGTGCAAGAAAATACTGACAGCATTGTATAAGACGACGAAAGCAGCATATGTATTGCAGTCATAAAAAACAAAGTTTTTACTACAGGCCGTACACTGAGGTGTCCTGCAGGCTATACGCCACGTAATACTGCAAGCTAAACACTAGGCTGTACTACAGGCATTACTATCAACTCAACTTAGCGCACTACAGGTTAAACTACAGGCCATACACTAGGTTATACTACGGGCAGTACTACAGGTTGTACTACAGGCAGTACATTACGCAAGCGAGCAAGCACGCCGGTCTATGATCATAATGCATCAGATATCCGCTAAGAATCCTGATTCCTGACTATTATTTTTAGGTATATTTAATCATATTGGAAATGAGTTTAAACGTTAAAATAAAAATCTGCAAACCGGAAGCACGGAAAGATATCTGGTATAGTTTTAAAGATTTTATTGAATTTAATGTAAAGGACTTTATGAACGTCAAACAATTGTATTAAATTGTCAATTTAAATAGTACATCGGGCCTTACTATAAACAAAATTAAGTGCTATAAAAAAATTCATAAATGCAAAAACGCAAAAAAATTGTAGTGTTTCGTTTCAAAAAACCGTTTTTTTCTTGAGTTTTTTACAAAAAAATTAATGGGGTGAGTTGTACTTTGCGCACAGCAATATATCAAAAACTGGGATGCATTACACTAAACAAATTAACTAACCAGTCTCATTAAATAAACTACAATTAACACAATGTACTGCTGAAATTTTTAAAATCTTAATGTTGTGTACCAAACATGTGCCAAACATTTTTTACGCTTTAAATCATTTTTAATACTAGTACGATTAAATATAATTAAGAAAAATATTCAAGATGCTTAGCTTCGCTTGTTTGCCTATCGTACTTCCTGTAATACGAGTACAACTTGTAGTACAGCCCATAGTACAACCTAGAGTAAGGCCTGCAGTTTATCCTGTAGTGCGCTAAGTTTAGTTAGAAGTTATGCCGTAGTAGAGCCTAGTGCTCAGCCTGCAGTTTCACGTGGCGTGTAGCCTACACCTCAATGTACGGAATGTAATAGAAACTTTGTTTTTTTTGTGACTGAAATACATATACTGCGTATAGAATGCATAGTTTTTTTTGCCTTAAAGAATGCTGTCAGTAATTTTTTGCACGGTATTTTCTTTCACGGTATATATTCAGGATATATTAAACGGAGGTTTTATTAGTTCTCAGTAGATAATCAAAAATCTGATATTCTTCAAGTTACCATTATCATTACCTATGCATATCACTCTAAAAAAATATTCCTAACCTTTTTTAATTAATACCCATATTGCTTTTCGTTGCTAGGATATACTACAGTATTTGCTGTACTACAGGCAGCACATTAGGCAAAGACGTACACGCCGGACTTTGGTCATAATGCAGCTGATATCAGCTAAGCACCCTGAATATTTTTTCTAATTTATTTAATCACATTAAAAATAATTTGAAGCGGAAAAATAAAAATTCCGTAACCCGGAAGCATGGATAGATATTTGGTACGCAATAAGCGAAAGTAAATACTATAACAAATTCATAAAACCTGTAGTGTACAAACCAGTAGCGTACAACCTTGTAATGTTTACTTTATTTATAAGACGGTTTTGTTTTGAATTTTTACAAAAAATGATAACAGGGTGATTCGTATTTTGCGCCTATAAGTATATTAAAAATTAAGATGCATTTCATTAAACAGGTCAACAAATCAGTCTCATTACTTAAATGAACAAAAAGCATACGATGTATTGCCTGTAGTACAACCTGTAGTGCTGCCTGTAGTACAATCTAATGTATGCCTTGTAGTTTAAGCTGTAGTACACTAAGTTTAGTTAGTGGAAATGCTTGTAGCACAGCCCAATGTTCAGCCTGCAGTATTACCTCACGTACAGCCTGCTGTACACCTCTGTGTACTGCCTCTAGTAAAAACTTGGTTTTTTTGTAACGGAATAAATACGCTGTTTTCGTAGTCGTATAAAATGCACCCATTATTTGCTTGCACAGCGTACTAAAATCTACTAGGATATACTGAACGGGGTTTTCATTGGTTTCTCAGCAAATAATTGAAATTCTGATGTTCTTCAACTTATCATTATCTATCTATCTATATGTATATCATTACCTATGTACATATGTATAACTATTACATATGTATGTCACTCTACAAAAAAATTCATAACCTTTTCAAATAAAATGCATATTGCTTTTCGTCGCCATATCAATTAATGGGAAATGTGAAAGCAGTTGTGGCTCATATTTCATTTTGGCTAATGAAATATTAGGTTTTTTATTAATGAAATATTAGAATGTCACTAATAAACGCTACTATAGCAAAGCAACTCTAACAATCAGTAAGTTGGGAGTACTGACCAGCTGTACGCAATTCGGATTGGTTGGGTAGTAGTGAGCCGGATTGGGTAACCGCTTTATAGGGCGGTTTTCCTTATACCATAGAGTCTACGGTGCACTGGGTGCCCAAAATTTTTGTGTGCCCATTCACATGGGTCTCGAGGAAACCGCCCACTAGGTGGCGCCAAACTGTTGCGCAGGTGGACAATTGTTGCACATGGGCCAATATCAAGGCCATTGTTTAATTGCAGTGGAATAGTGAAGATACCGATATTTTAAGTTACCGTATTGTAGCGTAGAATCAGGTTATTGGTACTGTCATTAATCACATTATTGTTATTAGTAAAAAATTCTATATGAAGCATACAGTGGACTGCGAAAAGGTGTTACAATGCGCGCAACCAAGCACTTTTCTGTACTCAGACAGGCGAATTCGTGATTGGCCATGGGCCTGCTGGTATTAATACTTGCACCTTGCGCATTTCCCAACGAAACCCATCAACCGATATCTCAAACGAAAGAGAAAACAATTTCAAGAATTTTGATACCAAACAAGTTGTTCTGTATGAGATCTAAGAGAAAATCGACGCACTTAAAGTCTCTCGTAGACATAGCACAGGATTGGAATCCACGGTTTGGATTCAGTTTTCACACGGAAATCGTATGCTTTGTCTACGACAAACTAAAATGGCTCGATTTTCTCGTAAATCTCATGAAGGATGACATATTTGGTATCGAAATTCTTGAAATTTTTTCTTCGTTTGAGATATCGGTTGATGTTTTATGGGAAATGCGCAAGATGCAAGTGTTCAAATTCTTGCACGTTTCCTGTTTGTTGGTCATTTGGTCTTGGCCATTTATTTGGATTGGTCATTCGGTCGCGGACCGAATGTAACAGGTTTTCGCAGTCCACTGTATTTGAACCCCCATCTAGTAGAATTGTGAATCTAAATAATTCATATGAACGTTACCGGTTACGAAGTTTTCTGGGACGTTCTGGCATTTTCGATGTTTGGTTACAATGCATTGGAATTTGGAGTAGCAAATTTAAATTCACATGACTGATTCTGTTCTTTGAGTCTACCTAAACGCAAAAAATACGCTGCACGTTGCATCATATTTTCAAAATGGCTGTGCGCCACAAATCGAGCGCATAGAACGTGGCTTTGCGCTCCGAATGTCCAAAAGTCGCAGATTTGTATATGTTCTGGCAGTTTCTCATTTATACTTGGTTTAAATTTGCTCGTTTCACCATTTACATCTCAGACAAACATAATCGAAAAGCACAGGGTTAGAGAACAAGCAAACTCAGTTATCAGTTATTGCCTTTGAATTCAGTCACCCTCAAAAACGCGTTTTTTCAAGCTGGTCACCTTTCGAAAAATTGAAAAATCGTCTTCTGGAGAGCGAAAGAAAAATAGTGACAATGGGACATTAATTGTAAAATGCCGTAGGTCTACCTGCTTTCTCTTGAAAATTAAGGGGACAAAGGATTAAAACGAAGTCAGGTAATAAAACTGCCGAAAAATAGATAAAGGTCAGTTTTTCTGCGCCCGGATCGCGGCGCAAAGCCAAATTCTGTGCTCCCTGTTTCTCGGGGCACAGAAGTCACCTACATATATTTTTATTATACTATATATGATAAATAAATAATGTTTAATTTTTATAATACGAGTATCGTACCATTTAAAAACAGATTCAGTATTTAATTTACTTCGCAAAGCGCGAAGATATCGTCGATGGATCTTCCAATTTTTGTCAACAAAAAATGGTTTCAGAAATGCATTTATTTGCCATTGCTTCCCATATTTTGAAATTCCCATTTCCACGTGTTGATTTCTTGACTTTCCCATTTATTTTCAGTCATATATCCTTTTTTGCCATCTGTGCCCATCCTTACGAAAAAGTAAAAATGGTACCTGGAGAAAAAATGGAGTCCATCCAAACGGAGACACGCACGCTCTGTTAAACTTAACAGCCACCCGCTACCTACTGTAGTACTGTATTTCCCTACCCTAGTATTACAGACCCTGGAATGCGTTCGTTGTGTTGATATGTTGAATGCCTTTCCTTCTTTCCTGAATGGTGAGAAGTGAGAACGTCAAGCTACTTGCTGCCATCTAATCTACACATGTGGCACGGTTTGTTTTGCCACAAAGATCGGTAAACTTCCAGTCCAACGTAACCTAACGCAACTGCATGCAACCCAACGCAACTCCACGAAACGCAACGCAACCGCATGCTGCCAAATGCCTAAGAAACCTAAGAAAAAACCTAAGAAACCTGAGAAAACCTAAGAAACCTAAGAAACCTAAAAAACCGAGAAATTAAAAAACTTTTTTTGAATGTTGTAATGGCATTCAAAGGTTAGTTCCGTCAAATACGTGACTTCGTACAGTTTCCAGAGTTTTCTACTCAAACAATTTCTTGCAGCATGTGAGCTATGCTGACCTGCGTCAAGACTCAAGATGTATTTAACTGCATGTAGTATGTAAGGTTGAGCTGCATTCAACTATGTGAAGATACATGAAATTAAGTAGAGTTGCGCTGGGTTGCATGCATTTGCATTGAATTGCATTTGGCAGCATGCGGTTGCGTTGCGTTTCGTGGAGTTGCGTTGGGTTGCATGCAGTTGCGTTGGGTTGCATGCAGTTGCGTTGGGTTGCGTGCAGTTGCGTTGGGTTGCATGCAGTTACGTTGGGTTGCGTTCAGTTGCGTTAAGTTGCGCTAAGTTGCGTTCAGTTGCGTTGGGTTGCGTTAAGTTGCGTTAAGTTGCGTTAAGTTGCGCTAAGTTGCGTTCAGTTGCGTTGGGTTGCGTTAAGTTGCGTTCAGTTGCGTTAAATTGCGCTAAGTTGCGTTCAGTTGCGTTCAGTTGCGTTAAGTTGCGTTCAGTTGCGTTGGGTTGCATACAGTTGCGTTGGGTTGCGTTAAGTTGCGTTAAGTTGCGCTAAGTTGCGTTAAGTTGCGTTGGGTTGCGTTAAGTTGCGCTAAGTTGCGTTCAGTTGCGTTGGGTTGCATGCAGTTGCGTTAAGTTGCATATAGTTGCGTTGAGTCTCGTGTGGTTACGGTAACGAAAAAAATAACCGCATTACGCGCGAAAACAAATCGTGCCATATCTATTGCTGCACTGCTGCCATACAAGAATTTCGATCTCTCTGCACTTTTATATAAAAACAATAACTAAAAACATATACACGGTTAATTGTCCTGCTGCAAGCGTGCTACGATGTTTGCGTGCCCGCCGTGCAGACGGAGGATTAGGCTCATGATCAGTGTCTGCCTACGGCCAACGCGCAGCTGGTGTTTAGCGCTGCTGTTGCAGCTGCACTTGTCTGCGGGATGTTCTCCAGGCTCGCCATCAACCAACTGTAAGTGCCAAAAGCCGCTCTCTCAAGTAATTATTTAGGGAAGTGATCCGGTACATGGCAATAATCGTAAATTCGTGTATTTGCTAACTTGCACGAAAACTTTCGCTTTCGCGCACTCTCAGACACTTTTTGCATTGTTTCATGGCATGATGTAGCCAAAGAATTGTATACCTGGGCGTGAAAACCGTGAAGTTTTATGCGCGCAACATCCGGGCCGGGTGTTATGGCTGTAAGAAAAAATTCCAAAAGGCTTAAATCTATTCAGGTGTACCAAAAGTTTCATTATGGACCGATTTTTCCGATTTTTCTGAAGTTTTGCATAAAAATGCTCATGAATATGAGGATCGTTCTTACACCAGACCAGGATTTATTTATTTTTTCAAATGTTAACATCATGATCAGTTTTAAATTTTTTTAAACACATTTTAAATTTGAGAAAAGTAAGTACTAATACTGTACAGTGCATCGGTGTAAGGACGATCCTCATGCTTAAGTGCATTTTCGTGCAAAATTTGAAAGGTCAGTCCACATGTGACTCTTGGTACGAGTAAGTACTTCTGAATGCATTTTAGTCTCTTGGAATTTTCTGACAGCCACACCTCTCAAATCAGATGCTGTGGGCACAAGTGGTTTTCTTGCCAGTGTATACAAAATATAAATATTTGGCTATACATACAGTGCCATAAGACAATGCAAAACGTGCTTGTGAGTGCGCGACAGCGAAAGTTCTCGTGCAAGTATAAGTAAGTTTGTACACGAATTTGTTACTTACCATGTATGTACCAGGTCACTTCCCTTTAGTTCGCTTCTTTTTGTTAACTAACCTGTTTCGTTGAATTGCATTTTCATTTTACTCTTAAGCTAAGGCTTACTGCCTTACGCTTTGCTTCCCGCTTCACTGTGTGCTCGATTACTGACAGGAGCTATTGTAAATTTCAGTCTGTCAATGTCGATCGTGCTGATGCTTACTGCATGTAACTTGCTCACATCTTAGTAAACGACATGGTGGCGGAGGCGATGCTGAACAACCGCCAAGACGACCGCATCATCCTGACGCGGCTGCCGACGACACACGACGTGACGGACAGCGTGGTGTACCGGCCACGATTAGGAGAGGACGCGGCGTTCAGCTGCAGCGTACCAGCCGGCATCGACTGGCGCAGTGTGTCCTGGCTGCACCAGGACCGCACCGCACCATCTTCTCGGCGGGCGAACCGGTGGCGCTGCCCGTGGAAGACACCACGGGACAGGCCTACAACTTCAGCCACGTCAATCACACCCTCTTCCTTCAGGTTCTCAATGTCAGCATGCGCTCCGGCGGGTCCGTGCAGTGCATCGCCGCTTGTTCCCCGCTACACGCCATACACCCGCGTCCTGCAGCGCTTCGTTCTCCTGCCGCTGATCACGCGCCACAGCGACGTCTTCGCTCCCGCCACTCCGTACGTGACCGCCACGGAGGGCGAGCGCGTCACGGTGCTGTGCAGTATCCGGCTGCCCCTCCCGGAAAGCATCTACATGGGCCTGCACAACCACTTGATGTGGCGCCACAACGGCCACATCGTCCAAGGTCCTCCGGAGGCGCCGTACGGGCCTCTAATGCCCACCTGGGGCCTGGCCCAGTGGAGACCGCGTGATGCCAAGACGGAAGGCACAGATCCCCCCAACAGCCCGGGACAGCTGCTTGGCTTCGCGGGCCACATTAAGGCCGTCACACTAGCCGACCAAGGACATATCCAGTGCTTGTTCCGGCCGCATCAGGGCATACATGAATGGGTAGTCCAGACGACGACACTGTTGGTTTTTGCCAAGAATATCACGCAGTATCTGTAGCTAGCGACATTATGACCGACGCCTTTTGGGCAGCGCCCCTAATTAATTTTCTGTATCGTTCATGACAGCATTGTTTTGCAATAAATTTATTGAAATGCGTATGTGGTACGTACAATAAAAATATAATGCAACGTTAGCGTGTATTTGTTCATCACTTCAATCAAAACGAACTTTATTTTGATTCATAATTATCACGGCAATAACCAGATACTACTGCTTGGAAATTAAGTTGGGAAGGAAGTCAAATGTACAAAATTAAACTGGACATGTTCGTGATACCACTTGAAGTGTAAATTCTTCTTCACGCTATCTGTAGATTTTTTAGTTTTGAGGATATACAGTGAAATGCCAAGCTGCAAACCCGGCTGTTCGTTCTCCTGTCGTGTAACAATTTGCCACATGAGGAAAAGTTTCGTGTCCGACCTGTTCAGCACAAAACATTGCGGTGTTTTGACAATTTGACATGACGTCACATATTTTGCAGAATTGCAGAAAGTGTTAATCGTGACCTTAGTTGTCAACATTAACGAAATGAGAGGTAATAATACCGAAGTATTTATGGCATACCGAGATCGAAGTCCGATTACCAAAATTTTTTGTCGTCATGCAAACCCTGGAAGTACAACGTACCTGCGATGAAATTGTCTATCAAACAAAAAATTAGCAAAATTTGTGATCATATACCAGACGGCTCGACACAGATCATAGATGGAGCAATTTTTCCAGAGACGCTGTCAAGGGAGCAAACACTAGCCTTGTCTCTAATGAATAATAGCCCGATCGAGACCGGAAATAGCAGGATAAAGCGCGCTTATTATTATCCGTTATTATAGGCATTTTTTTCGAAACTTCACGGCGGGTACGGGGAGAACAATTTAAACCTTTGCTACGAAAATGAGAAATGCAGCCGCAGCTGTGCAAAAATTCTGGAAAGTGATCAGCTTGTATCTGTATAATGATAGGTACTGCTGGAGTACAGAGTACACTAATACTGTACAGTACAATCCAACACCGCAACACAGTGACCTTTTAAAGATTCCTGTTCTTTCTTTATTAATCTCGTATAAACGCTGTACTGCAGCTGTATTAGCATGTCATAGCGTGTCAGATGAATGGCATAACTCCAGATAACTCCGGTTTACCACATGTTCACAGACCAGCTCCTAATGGTCAAGCCGGAATCACCGTGCACGACGGCCGAGGTGCAACGCGGGCTAGAAAATTACCGAAGAGTTGAGAGGAGAAAATGGCATCAGTTTTTTAAAGTGTTCAAACTCGGAAAAATGATAAGGAAGCCCTGAGCACTGCCAGATCTAGATCTGATCGAGTAGAGTACGTACTCGTTTTCTGGGAAAGCTACGGAAATTCTTAAATTTCTTGCTTTCGGAAGAAATTTTGTATTTAGAAACAACAAGTATGTATCTGTACATTGAACAAAATAGTACTTTCCAAATCGTTTACGAGATCAGATCTTCTCTGCATGGCGTTTTAATGTTTCAACAATGATTTAAAGTTAAGCAATATGCAAGTACATATTTAAACCAAGTGCAAGTACATATGCAAGTGCAAGTACTCTGTACATACAGTATTTAAACCACATAGACAAAAATAAATTAAATTCCTGTGTTATACAGCCCTGCCACGCCAAGTTGGGGCAGTTCAACAAATTTCTACACTTCTACCAGTGAAATGTAAAATTTTTATCAAATTTTTGCATCATAGTTCTTGGTTTATAGCACTTTCAGTAATTTTGTTTCCATCCAAAAAGCTGAGGTTCAGGGAACGGGATCCAAATTTCTAATTTAATTTTTGGCGCAAAAGTTGCACTGGTTACGAAAAAATAATCAAGTTTATTCGACAGCTTTTTAAAAATTGGTAGAGGCTGAGAAGTTTTAGACGATAGCGTACTTGCTCGCGGATCCTTTCCTAGTATGTTTAAACACTGACATCTTGTCTAAAGGCATCAGTGCTCTAGGGAATCGCATTTCTCGGAAGGTAACTCTTAATATACAAGTCTATGGGAAATGCAACTTGTTTCGAGGTCTTTTCGTTCAGTCATGGCATATCTTCCCTCTGCTGACCCTTGATGGACAGCTTCTGGGTCACTCAACAGTTTTCAAAAATGTCCACGATAAACCATCAGTTGGTATCTTTTATTGAGGTCCGTTATAAGCGTCCAAAAAATGACCATTCCCCCTTCCCATAAATCCTAGTCTGTCCTTCATTGTCACAGCGACGATTCCAACTTTGACACTGTTGGATCGGCAAGAAAAAGTTTCGCTAGAAAAATGCATAAACGTAAACAGAACTGGGTACATCAATTTTTAAAAATCAATTTTATACAACTGCCCCAACTTGGCACTCTTTATAATTGGTTTCTAACCCACATTTTCAAGCTTTCACTACCGGGTTGTGCATATTAAGAATTAAAGATTCAAAAAAATTTGGAACGAACATAACAACCATGCGAGTTCTAGCCTTCGGTTTTAATGAAATTATAATTTGCAGCCGTTTAGGTTTCCAACTATGGTACTTGTACACTGAGTGTACAGTACAGGATGACGAGTGGACTACGCCACTACGGAAGTTGTGATCCAAATGCCGCCAAAGCAAGTTGAAACTGGACTGACACTTACTAGAATAGGACATATGCCTACAGCTAGTAGACGCTTATTCGCTGTGACATTTTATTAATTTTTGTCGTACGCGGCTACTGGTCAAAAACATACATCATAGTATAAATTATTGTCGAGATAGTTCTTATGATAAACAGTTCCACCCGGAAAAGGTCAGCGAGTTATCAGTACCTGCTATATATTTTTCCAGACTATTGTTTTTTTACTACGGTAGTAGAAATTTCACCGTTTATTTACCCACGCACCCAGAAATTTCACCGACGCACGGAAATAACCATCGGAATATTTTAATAAAATGCAAAGCGTAATTTTTGACCTATCCGCTTATAACTGCAATTTTCTTGTAATAATGCATCCGCAAAATTTGTCTATTTTTAAGTAATTCAATTACGGCATGCACCCGCACCGGCTCATTATGCAAGCCAACGTATGTAGAAGTTCGCATCGACCTTCATTCCATCGAGAGAGCAGCTGAACAAAATTATAGCGAAACCATTTCTACATGTGGAACAACGACGTTTAATTAGGAATCATAGATGGAATACTTCTCAAAATGGCAAAAAACACAGTTCTGAAAACTTCGAACATATTGCAAAACGGTTTGTAGTCCTATACAGCACTCAGGCATAAAAGAACGTTTGTATAATTTGACAGATGATGATGAGGTCACAGGTCACTCAACTCTATGGTAAATCAGCATAAAGTGCGCTATCCAGACGGCGAATGCACTTTCGCCATTTGGGTGTAGTTATTAGCGGGATTACAGTTTTGTGTCTTTCGAAGACATGTCTGTCTTTGTTTTAATCATTTTCCGAGCGTGCTACCACACTGTTCTATGCAATTTAACTTGACGTTACTAACTACTAACGAAGTTCACTTTGCGTTCTGGAAAAACGTTTATCATGAGTGGAAATATATCGATTAGTACTGCCGTATTATAAAAATACACTGATGAAAAGGATAACGTTGAATATATTCTGAGAATTCAGCCCACTCGAATTGCATCCGTCTTTATTATCACACAAGCAAACGCTGTAGCTAACATAGCGTGCTCCCACTCGTTCCAGACACCATCGTCCGTCATTATATCCAACCTGACCGAGAAACGCACATTCCCGTATTATACGTCGATGATTATGCACTAAAACAATAAAATAAAACTGAAGATACGCAATAATACGCACCTGTTAAATTAATGTGCACCTTTATAAAATTACTAACAGAAAATTTTAGCGCGCCTATATATACAAAATTTCCTTTGCAAATGAGAGAGTCAGTCGTATCGGCTTTCTGGAATTCTGAAAGGGTGGCGTCGGCATTATTTCCACGTTTACTCATACTAACGAATTTATATGTACAAAAAATCTGCATCTATGTAATAAATTGAAATACTTATTTATCAACTGCAGTCGCCAAGTTTGTAATAGCGCATTATGAAATAGCGCAGGTAGGAAAATCGTACTTTAGAAAAGGTTAATGAATTAGAGGATGAAAGGAAAGCGAAGCGTTATTAATGTATCGTTATATAAGACCTGTATTTAAACGGCAACGAAGTCGAACGGAAAACATGGTATTATTAGCAACATGTCACGTGCAGTATGAAATATACCTTGGACGATCATTTTCCGGCATTTCGTAGCACCATATAACTGCAGGTGACCCTTGTACTTGTACCGGCAGTCCGTTAAAGGATACGTCAAATTATCGAAATGATCGCCGCACCTTGGATCGTACGCTGAATTGCACTCATAACACTGAATGGCGGCTCCTGTTGGGAAGACCGAGCAAGTAATCCATTTTGAGTAGCATGTATTGCACATCGGATTAAGTTACGGCGCAGCAGGACTAAATAATTTTATAAAAGCCTGTTGAAAGTGTCGTATTACCTCTTTGCATGTTGTCAGCAATTATCATAAAAGCGCTACAATTGCTGTATATATAGACACGACCATTTCAAAATCATTTAAATATTCGGTGATCGCTACGATAAAGGAGTTGATACAGATGCATGCGCGCACGCATGCCATGTAAAATTTTGATTTATGCTACTGCGTACTGCTTTCAGACTTTTAGCAGATTTCTCTACAGGTAAATAACAGAAAAATACTCTACAATATGCAAATTACTTTCCGTCTAGTAACGCTGCATCTTAGAAATTTCAAAGAGACACTTCAAATAGCCCAGTCAATGCCATTATTACTGAAGTTAAACTGGTATTAACACAACAGGCAGTGGCGCAGGCATTTCCACAGAAAACAGATTTCTCATTAAAAGGTGACGTTAAAACCTTTTGGTGCTGCCGGTTGACGCTGACATTTAAGTACATAATTAAAGACTAAAATGGGGCATAACGTCGACAACAACACTATCGATCGCTATACGCTAATTTTAACTTTTTATCTTTAAATGTCATTTGTGAATAGCGAAGTATGTACGTAAACAGTGCGGCTGAGTTACATTAAATACAATTATCCTGTTGGCGAAAATATTTTGCGTCAATACCGCGACGTAAGCCACCCGAAATGCCAGGAAGTGGCTTCCGGTTGGGCCGCACGCACGTCTGGTCGCTCTCATAAACCCACACTGCAAATGTGCAGGATTATAAATGACGATATCTTTAAACAATCATTGATACAAACCGGTCAAACATTAATTGTCCCCATACAACTAACTGTAAGGTGAAATTTGTAAAGCATGTTAGTACTGCAGCTGAAAACTCGAGAGTTCCCTACCCGGTACCTGCTTGGAAAGAAAATTGTTATTCAATTTATTAAATGCATCTACCCAAAATTACGTAGCATTATTTAGCATTACGTAGTATTATTTAGCACAGGTCATCACTTTATGATTTTCTTAAGTGGAACATTATCGGCGAAAAATTTTTCCGATGCTACGATAATTTCGGCGATTCAAAATTACGAATACTCGTATGACAACCACCGTAGTGCAGTGGCAACCACGCTTTCAGACTTATACATCAAAGTAAATTAGATTAGATTCATTAGAATGAGCAGACAATACGAGCAATAATGAAAGAATTAGTACCAATCAAGGTTTGGCCATTTTTATTTTTTCAGTTAGTTCACAACGCGAGAATAACAACAACAAAACAGCTCTAAAGTCAAGAAAATCGCAAAAATTAGTTAAAAGCTTTCGAGATTGCGAAGTGTGTGTACCATGCCAATGATGCCATAAACAAACTCAACCAACCAGAATAAGACGTACGACTCAACCACAGGATGCGCCACACCCACTAGAAGGCCATAAAATAAAGACTCCCATAATCTGTCTTCAATTTAGCTGAGAAAACGCAACGACAGCCGATTATCCACATCCGACTCGCCCATGGCCGCCATGAACTCCTCCAGCGAGATGAACCCATCGTGATCCGTGTCGTTCTCCTGCAGGGTCCGCTCGGCAATACTCTCCAGCTGATCATCGGGAATGTTGACGCCCACCATCATCTGCAGGACAGCCAGGATCTCATCGGCCGATATACGATTATCCTCATCCAGATCGTACAGCTGGAAGGCAAAACGCAGTTTCTTCTCCTTGCTATTACTGTCCAGATGGGAATTACGCTTCACCGGACGGAATATAGACAGGATGTTGACGAACTGGCGGAAATTCACCTGATCCTCGGGGCAGTCACGGAAGAAGGAATGCACGATACGATCGCCCAGGGGATTGATGGCCAGTTCGGGGATACGCAGGAAATCCGCACGACTCAGGGAGCCCGAGTTAGATTTGTCCAGACTGGTGAAACGGCTGTATAGGCGGACGATCTGGTTGGGCGTGAAGCCGGTTTCACGTTGGATCTCCTCGATGTCGCTGCGCTGCAGCATAATCGTCGAACGGTTCCCCATGCTTTTCACCTGCCTTCCAGCTGAACAATACTGCTAACACTGAACACGACGGGAACGCTAAATCGAGTTCTGCGCGCCTTTATTCCACTGATGAAAAACTGCTCAACCAGTATTCGTGATAAAACTGTAGCCCGTATCGACAGATAAAGATTTCTTTATGAATTCGTGCTAGTCAATAAATAAAACAAAATTAAGTATGATTCTGGAATAGGCAAATTACCTATTTCACCAGCTTATTCCACCAAAACTCAAAAAGTGAAACGAGTTTCCGATTTTCCATTTCAGAGGAAATGGCACCACTGTTTATCAGTAGACAACACTGCCAATCGATCTTGATGGTTTATGCCAGATTATTACACGCTCAGAATTCAAGCAACGCCCTCATGGGTGGTGCCATGAGTATTCATTCAGTAAGAAATTCAGAATTAACCTGAGAATAGATTATTGATTTACAGTCCCTAATCAAGTACAATAATTTTATGTATTATCAAGCGGCTTGGTTTATGCAGTAATTATTAAAAAAATGTGGTACTTCAGTTCCAAATGTGCTAAACAATAAAAAAGCCACCAATGGGACTCGAACCCATGATCTTCTGCTTACTAGGCAGACGCTTTACCAACTAAGCCATGGCGGCTAATGCCGTTATACTCAAAAAGCGTTACCGCGATTAAATTGATTTTTTTATGTTTCGCACGATTATAATTCGTTGACATTGTAACGATAACCATATAATACGAAACATAAATATTTATAGCATTAGCAATCAGTGTGATTTATCTATCCTTTTTGGTAGCCTACACAAGTCAAAATCGAACGGTACAGCAAAACTAAAAAAAACATCGGTAGAACAAAACTGTTTTACGATGAATTAGTCACTAATTACTTACTAAATAGCAATAATAAGTGCATAGAATATTCGGTAATCTCACGAGTTATTATCCAGCATTCCAGCCAATTCCAGCATCCGCTTTGCATTTAGTTACAGCCTTGCAGTGCAAATCACCGTTAATCTAGAAAAGCCGGCTATTTAAACTTGATTTTACTTTTTTTAATGAAAGCTTAAAAGCATTTATTTTAAATGCCGCTGTTGTTGCTACGACTGGAAATACAAAGATGTGATTTTCGTTATCGTACCGTAAAACTGGACAGCACAATATTAATCGTAAGTACTACGTACCAAAATATAGTACAAATACAAATTATAATAGGTACAATACAGGTACAACACATACCGCACTTTCAAATTTGGGTTGCAGTAATTTTTAGTGTATGAGGTCGATCGTACATGCAATTACTAACACCTTTTACATGGCTACATGTACATATCTGAAATTATTATTAGTTCATTAGTTTTCATTATTAGCGTGCATCACTTTCATTTCAGTAAGTTGGACTAATTTCCATTAAGCGTACGGTAACTTTTGTGTGCTACTACCTATATCTATTTTACGTGTTGTCTGTTTTGACCGGGTACGTAGCAATCAACTGTTCGTCACTACTGTATTCACCGTTAATTTCTATATCGATTACCATCTGGCTGTTGTGAGCGACCTTTTTCTCACCAGCCACCATACTACAGAAGCTACCATTGTGACCAGTATACTGGAGCGATGACCCATAGATTCCAACTTGGAAAAAATCTTTCGCATGAACAATGCCATAACAAAAGTAAGATGTGAGCCGACGTGCCCGAGTTCATCTGCTTTTAATGCAACACTTCTTCCAGTAACAGTCAACAATTCACTCGTCCCAATTCCACCAGCGCAGATATGCTTACTCTAATACAGTTTCTTCAGTTTCAAAATTATAAATAAGAATATTGAATAACGCACTGCATTAAATCACCCAAAAGTGCTATAAAAAATTTTATCCTTCAAGCATTCTAGGCTATATTCAATCCGTTTTGTGCAGACATAATATATTTGAAAAACTCATAAACCGACCATGAAATGGCCGTTGACGGCATCTGAAAAATCACCCTCGCTTGAAGGCCTTGAAAATATCCTCGGAAACCACAACAACGGTAGACGGCCATCATGGCCTGCGGGAGTCCGCGGATGGTGTTATCCTGCTTGAGCACGCACAACTCCTGCGTATTCAACAAGGTTTTACACACATCCAACGGTGTGGTGATAGCTGCCGCTACAGCACCGGCTACCGCTCCGGATATCACATGCGAACGGGGATCATAGCGACGCAGCGGATTCATGGCATCCTGCATCTGCTCGTACACCATGAAATGAATTGCCTGGAAAGGCACGTTCATGGTCAGCTGGGTCAGATAGCTCCGGTAGAAGGCACGCGGTCCCTCAGTAGCCCAGATTCGGGCAAAGCACTGCATGCAGCTCTTGTAGGAACTGCCGAACATCTGCATGCGCTGCTTGACCACTTCGGCGGGATTCATCACTGCATCGTGCAGTACAGCGGCCGTACATCCGGCGATACCGTGCGCGGTAGGACCGTGTCCTAATTGCTTCTCTAATACTATCTTCATGTTCTCGTAGCAAGCGAAGTACATGGCATGCGCCGGACCAGCTCCCACGAAAACGGCCTGAATACCGCGTACGGGACGGAAGACTCCTTCGGTGGTGACCATTTTGATCAGAGCGTCGTAGGTACCGCGGTAGACTCCGGCTAAACGAATACTCTGCATTCTTGTCTGCAAAAATTCAAAATGTGCTACTTATATCCCGTGCAGCGGAACTGAAAAATCAAGGCTAATCTTTTCAACACATTTACACTCGCCACTTTCTACTTTCCAGCTCACAATAAAATCCTTAAAAATAAATCAAAGGAAGCTCAAAGCTAACTAAATTACTGTTTCCCTCATTTGTTACGATTAGTCCTCATAGTTTATACAAAGTTTTAACAACTTTACTATTTACTCAATTTTCAAGCACTGTATGTATATTAGACAAGACGATCAAGCGATCTGCGCGCATTCCGGTGGGAAAACCGCTTACGACACCGGTAAACAACGGAACCCTTTCCTTTCTGTCTTGATATTTACACATGCATTCTGCTGAACTGTATCGAAAAACCGGTTAATCTCAAAGAAACCCCGAATGCGCAAACAAAACGCAAAATGTCTGCCGTGCTGCGCAGATTCTCATGCGCAGCAAACAGAAAAAACTACCCAGCATAACTCAAAAAGGGCCAATGTAAATCACCTAAGGCGACACCGTAGAATTCTATTAACTAATTGTAAGATAATGCTGTGAAGTTAAGAAAAGCAGTAGACCGAAACCGACACGCACCTTGACAGAATCCACAGGATACATAATACAGTGCTCCATAATTCCGGCCATGGCACCCGCACACATCTGCGCCGTAGTGCTGGCCGACGGAGGCAGAGCCTCATAATCATCCAGATCCAGATTACGGGTGTCCATCGTTAGAGGAAAATGTGAGCTCACACAGCACAAAACGTAAATTTAGTCAGTCTTTGTGGATCAATCCGTACTCCGGGGAGATCGCTGGTTCTTTAATAATAACAAATTATATGCCTGAAAAAGTCAGAAAATTATGCAACGTAATGCAGCCCTGACAGACACACAAATAATCTAGTGACACTTATAAAAAGACCAAGAATTTACCAGTTTTTAAAACAAATTTTCATTACCAAAAAAATTTAGTCTATCACAGTATACCGTACTGTCCGTAATTCCTACAAATGTAATTTCAAACAGAAGTGACGAAGTCTTAATCGCAACCCCAGATCGTATTCTCACCTACATCTTCGAAAATTTGCACTGCGGGCGATTTGTGATGACGAGAGTGAGCCGCTGAAGTCGCGCGTAATCTCCAGTAATGAAACAACAAGAACCCCAATCCCGAACAGCAGAATCAAGCCCATAAAACAAATCCACAAACGAGGTTTACGTTCTTGCAGAAGCCAAACTTTTCTCACAGTCCACTCCAAGGGTCCCTCAGATTGCCCTATTCTGCAGTCTGCAATCTGTGATCAAACAGCTGATAGAATCTGCACCACGGATTTTTACATCGATAACCTACAATATTGGCAAAACAATTTAGATTATGCCAGCGGTGGCAAACTGAACTGAAATGCAGTGCCTTATTCTTCTAAAGTACTGTACGAGTACTGTTATTATAATTCTTCTACCCGAAACTACACACCGAAATAAATCTGACTGGCAAACCCAGATCAGGAAACACAGCTGATTTTTGGATTCTGATCAGCAAATTTTTGGGCCGGTGTTTGCTGGTTGGCGGTGAGCCTGCGCAGCGACTGGACACGCCCAGTGCAATGCATCCGCGCACCGCGCACACCAGCGCAGCAGCGCACCGGAAGACAGCGAAAAAAACAGAGGCATCTACGTAGGCCGTTTCACATTACTGTACTGTAGCTGTTTCGTATTAGTTAGGTTAAACTAAAAATTAAAGAGCAATTCAAAATATTCAAAACGACAACAGTAATTCAAAAATTCGTCCGAAATATCACGAATCGTGTCAAATCGATAAAACACGAATGCCCGTGTTCTAGCGTCGATTGCAAGAATTGCTGCTTGTGCCACTTCGACCGCTCGCCAAGTTCTGGCATCGCCGACTTCGGGCGTCTGTCATTGCGGCATCATGACATAAAATATTTAGCTTGGACGCTTTCAGCGGGAAAGTGAAAATTTGTTAATTATTACCCCTAAAACTGGTGCGGCTAAATTAAATTATTATAATAATATGATTTTTTAACCATTCAGTGCATACAAAGCATAATTCGAAAAACTAACAAGTTCGACACCATTATTCTTTGCCCATACTCTATAGTTATCACTAGATATTTTCAGCCTTTATTATTTTATGCTGACGAATACGGCCGACCCAGTCGGCTCTGTTTATCGATCGCTCTCTGCCGAGTCTCTTTCTTTCTCTGTCTGTCTTGTGTCTGGTTGTGCGTGCTCGCACTCTGTCTCAAATAGTGGCCATACGAATCTTGTTGCTGTCATACGAGCTCTCGAGCTGGGAGGCACATCGAGTACTGTATACATTCACATTTTTGCTGATGTGAAGTTCTCTGCTCTTCTTGTTTGTTAAGCTCCGACCACCACCGGAAGTAAAATAATCAATCTTTTGCTCTGTTTCTGTTTTGATGCCTCCGTTCTCCGTTACGCAAGAAAATTGCCGTCGTCGATGAGGTAAGCACAGTTCACAGAGAGTAGAGTAACTGGTCCTGAACGATGCGACTGTAGCGTCGCTCCCTGCAGCAGTGCTCGTGTTTACGATACTGTTCCTTATTTCGAGATGTGTGGGATTTTGTGAACTAGATTCGATCGTTCCACGATGTAGCGTAACGCTGACCTAATTATTCACAAAATTATACACTGATTAGTTATTGTTAGTAATGTTTTGGCACTCATAAATCATAAATGATACTGATACTGTTTCAATGTTGTGGTTGTTCGCTATCACAATTCACAAACTGTTGCAGTTTTGAACTTTTGCATAAAAAGACGTTCTTTTATAATTGGCTGAATTTAGAAATTCTGGTTGTTATTGTTTGATCATTATGGTCTGTTTTAATTTTGATATTTCATTTTCACGGTATTTATCTAAACTGATAAGATTTGACAAGTTGTATTAATTTTATCTAAACTGATATTTCACTGTCTGTCGCCAGTATCGTGGCGAGGATAACAAAATCGTTAAGCTTTTTATTTCATTGAATCATTAAATGGATCTTCCATCTGCGTCTGTATCGTATGATAATTCCAGCTGTCATGCAGTTTGTTGGGAATTATTGGTAGTTATTTTTAAACTGGCTGTTATTCGGGAAATTATTGCGGAAAAATTTCCGTGAGGGTTTGCGCGTAAATTTTTACAAAATGGTACGTAACTTTTGTTGCAAGAACGCGGTTCAGCGTTTATTTTGGGACAGTCTTGAAATTCGTATGTATAGCCGTTTCTACCGTGTGTGGACCGCATAATTCATGAGTTTTATTCTTTTTGCAGCTGTCGTATCCACGCCGCGGCATAGCGTATGGAGCATACGATGACACGGACGAATCCTTGTTGAACAACGAGAGGTGAGTGCCATAATCCGTGCAGCTTTGAGAGTCGATTATGCATGGCCCAAAATGCGCTCTGTCATAAAAAATGTGAATCATTCACGTGGCTGTAGTTGGTGATTATTAAACCAATCACAACGTGTCGGAATAATATAGTCTAAAGTCGTAATTTTCATCATTTGCGAGAGTTTTATCAATTGATATGTTAGCTATTGAGTACAGTAATAATAATTCTGTT
Source organism: Paramacrobiotus metropolitanus (assembly GCF_019649055.1). Classification (NCBI taxonomy): domain Eukaryota; kingdom Metazoa; phylum Tardigrada; class Eutardigrada; order Parachela; family Macrobiotidae; genus Paramacrobiotus; species Paramacrobiotus metropolitanus. The sequence continues at coordinate 101,390 of NW_026570284.1, read as the reverse complement.
TGCTGTTGAAATCAGTGGAATGTTTTGTCGTTCAAATGTGGTGCTATTTTAGTCTTATGAGCAGTTTATTGTTGTTCATTGAACCGGAAGTTGGTGTTGTCACAGATTCATCGGTGTGTATCCCATGGCTGCTCCGCGTGAGGGGCCTCCAGCCGAACGCCCCAATGCCACCAGACGAATGCGCCATCGTAGGAAAAAGCGACGGGATCGTACAGAAGTTAGCTGCTGTGTGAAATGGATTGTTTTCGGCCAGAATGTGCTGTTTTGGGTGAGGATATTCTTTCAGCAGTACATTGTTGAATTTTTTCAAAATTTTGCGGAGAAATGTTTTCAGTCAGCGGTGTATTTATTGTAATCGTTGACACTGTTAAGTCTGAGGGTAGATAAGCAAATGTAATGCATTCCAGACACATTCTTCTGATTACGCTGGCATTTTGCATCACCTGTCTACTGATAGTCTGGCTGTTGTTGCTGGAAAAGAAAACCTTATATTTTTTATCATTGTATTTGAATAAGTAGTTTGGTTAATTATCTTCTGACAATACAGTGTTATGGCTTATCATTCGGATATTTCGTAATCCAGTATTAAATGTAATAACGTAGCCTGTATAGTAAGTAACAAATCGTTGACTATTTGCCGTTTTCGAATTCAGATAGCGGGCATGGTAATTTTTGCCGTTGGAATCTGGGCGTGGACCGAAAAGGACACCCTGAATAATCTGAAACGTTTAACGTCGGTGGCGTTGGATCCGGCGTTTCTGCTCATCGTTACGGGATTAGTTACATTTGTGATAGGCTTCACCGGGTGTGTTGGAGCTTTACGAGAAAATACCTTCTTGCTAGCTACGGTAAGATAACACATTTTCATGTCAAATAGAATTAATTTCATGGCATTAATTTCATGGTATGAATATGTGAATATGTATGAATATGTGTTTGCAGTATGCTTTCCTACTGGGTATCATTCTTTTGGGCGAACTAACATTGGGAGTCCTTGGATTTGTCTTTAAAGATTGGGTGCGTTGGATTTTTCTTTCGGGATTGCTGACTTTGCATTTTGATTTAATCATGACGTGTTCTACAGCTTAAAGGCCAAGCCAAAGATCAACTTCAGGCGATGATCAGTGATTATCGCGAAGATGAAGATGCGCAGGATTTGGTCGACTGGATACAGTCAAAATGGGTGAGTTTAAGAGCCAGTTCTGTTTTTAAATGTGAAGAACAAGCTGGGTTATTTGGGCTTTAGATATGATCATATGAGTACACTCAGTACAGTATGTATGTATTTTGTGTACGTCAGTGACGGCACTAATTGTGTTTCTTTTTTAGCTACAATGTTGTGGTATCACTTCTCCCGGAGATTGGAATAATAATATCTATTTCAACTGTTCATCTAAGGGCAGCCCGGAAGCATGTGGCGTTCCATTCAGTTGTTGTAAACCACCAAAGGTATAAAGCCCGGTTGTGATTATGTTCTTTCTTTACTTTGAAAATCGGTGACCGCTGCGCAGTGGAAAACATTTTGCTGTTTCTTGTAAACACATCAGTTGCTGGCGATAATTGATCAATAATTGAGGTGTGCTTTTATCATGGCCGAGGCTATTCTGCAGATATTTGTTCTTTGGTACGTTAACATAAAATTTATGTTCTCCAGGAAACAAGTCTTGTTAACCTGCAATGTGGATATGGTGTCCGACGCAGGGAAGAATTCGCCGATACCATCTTCAGCAAAGGTTGTGTGGATGCCGCACAGACCTGGCTGGATCAGAATCTCGTGATTGTTGCCGCAGTGGCCGTCGGTGTGGCCATTGTGCAAGTGCTGGGCATTTGTTTTGCCCAAAACCTACGCGCCGATATTCTTGCACAGAAAGCGAAGTGGAATCGCTACAAGTGAATACTCCGGTATCATAAACTACCGCAGTTTCCGGTTGTGCAGTGTCTGTTCCGTTTCCTTCCGCGTACTGCCGTGGATCTCCTTTCCCTTATTTGTAGTATCACTGGTTTTATGTTTTATTGATACCGGTATGAGAGTCTCAAACTGCTATGGTACTCAACGAATATTGTTTAGATGATTTTTTTCCTGTACACACACACTCCGCTCAAGTGTCGCTTCGTTGCCATTGTGTTTTGGACCAAAATCTCTTTTTATCTGTCTTATCTGCTATGAATGCTTTGTTGTTCTTATTCGTTATGTGTAAATCGTGCATCTTCAATTGCGGCAATCGAGTTGATTTGAACAAAAATTAGCATGCACTGACTGGCGTCGCACCAAATTTCATTGCATCAACAACCCACAAACTTACAAAAAAAATTGTAATTTCACAGATCAGCGTCTTTTATAAATGCAAGGTTTTAGCTGAACATTCGGCAAAGTCTGCTTATTGACATCGCCTGATTTCTTAAATTCCAACATGACAAAATAGTTCTTCTCACTGATTTGTTTACTGACAAGTGCAAATCCCAGGCGTTCCACCTTGTGAGCAAATTGCTTGACGCTGTCAAAGCGACTACCCACTTCGGCAATCTTTAAAATTCCGCCGGTTTTCAGTATCCTTCGAGCTTCCAGCAAACAGTCGACAACGTTGGTTCCCATGAGGGAGAGGCAGAAAATGGCAACATGCACGGATTGATCCTCCAGAGGGACGCTTGTCATGTTGCACACGCTGACACGTTCGTTTAGTGCATATAAATCGAAGGAGTGGACGGTCTGTGGCACGGACGCTGCAATTAATGCTTCGCCACATCCCAAATCCGCAACACTCCAATTCTTTGGCCTAAGGATACGACACGGTTACATTTCGTTAAATAAGCTTTAGCCGGCAACATAACTGCAATGTTCCCCTACCGACCACGCATAACATAACTGCAAAATACGGATTGATAGCAAACAGAAAACTAAATAAAAAAACCGGAGGGAACAAATTTAAATGTGCAAATTCCAACTAGGCGCGTTGAGTACCGTAGAACAGTACTGTACTTGCCAGCTGATTTCAAAATTCGCTGTACTGTATTTGTGCGCATTTGTATACCCGAACCATAAACAGTCACTCTCACAAAATAATATGTACCAAAATATTGGAAAAATATCCGGTGCACAAAAGGATAACACAGCGGCAGATTAAAAATGATAATAAAAATATTTTCCAACTTTTCACTGTTTCTTTCATTAAACTTACTTGGTCTTCAACCATTGGATAATCTTCTCCACTGGTTTTTCCGGCCACATGGAGATCTGTTCCCTGTAGCCTTCATGGTATTCAACATATGCATCACTATCGTCCCCAAATAATTCCGCAGCTTCTTCCGTCGTCGAAGTATACAGTGCTTCATTCAGCATACGAAAGCGCGATCCTTTCAAACGCTTCTCCGCTTTTTCCAGATAAGTACTACCAGATTCTTTCTTCCGCTTGCTCGACTTATCGGAGTGGCTTTCGTCGGCAGCCTGTGTGGAATCTTCGAAGGATGGCGACTGTGAGTGCAAAAACGCATTTTTGGCGTTTTTCGCAAGCTCCCTTTTCCGGTGTTTACGGTTTAAATTAAACGGGTTTAATGTATCGAAATCTGAGAGAGTATCTCCGTCGTCCGGATTTTCTGCACTTGTTTTACTTTGCTTCCGCTTCTTAGTTTTCCTGGCCGTATCAATAGTGGGAGGAATACTGCTGTTATTGATGTGTTTGTCTCGAGAAACTGCATTAAGCTTCTTGTTCGCAGCACGATTAGATGGTTCTAAATCCGCACGTTCAGCTGAGTTTTGGGCCTTTTTCTTCAGCTTCTTAATCTGACGATCTCGAGATTCCGTGGCCGAAGTTTTCGATCCGGAGTGCCGTCGGGAGACCCGATCAGGTTTTTTCGTTGAAGCGCTACAATCAAATCACTATTAACACAAAATAATGCAAAACGTCCTTCAAAGGGTGAAATCACTGAAGCTGCGAAAAGAGCAAGTGAAAGTTGCAAGGTCTTTTTTGGTCTTATTAATCTTATGATTTCTGCGCTGAACATGAAACGGGGTTAGTGACAATACCGTCAAAAGCATGGCGACAAACTGGAAACATACGTGATTTGTAAAGGCCCAAAAAGTGCAGCTGACAACTGTTCGGTCTCCGGTGGAGTATCCCACTCATCGCACAGGGAGAACATTTCCGATATCGTAACAAACAGCAAAGACCATCAATGCACCACTCTCCAGATTATGCAGCAGAAGATGAACAGGCAGCCAATTAACAAAGAAAAAACTGTACAATCACGAGCAATTTTTTATGTTCAACATTTATTATGCCAATAGTCAACAGATGCGGCATCTATTCAACCATACGATATGGGAAATTTCGATACGAAATTTTTCCCAGCTGTGGCATATCTATGGCAGAACAGTGACAACACGCTGTACCACCACGAAGAGCCCATCAACTACGATCGACTTCAGAGAATGTGATAGCTGGTTTGTCAGTTCAATTATCAGTTCCTTCGTACGAATTTTTATGTTAAACTACTCCGGAACCATGTATTATGGATAAATATATTTTGATCCTGCCGCAAAAATGAATCATTTAAATGGGAAAAATTTTAAAAAAGTCTACAACACCCGGTGTTCCCAAGCGGTCACCCATCCAAGTACTAACCGGGCCCGACGTAGGTTATCTTCCGAGATCGAACGGGATCGGGAGTTTTCTACGTGGTATGGTCGTAGACAATCATATAGAAAAATTTATCGCCGGATATTTTTATGACAGCAACTGCAAGCAACAACATAAATACTTGTACTTTTAGTTATGGCTAGTGGAAGGTTCAACAAAAAAAATCCGCATGACGTTATTGGGTTTCGCCATACGTGTTACTATATAAAATGCGGATATTATTGTTATGTATGATTTGTATAGAAAATTTATTAGAACGGCAGAGCCAATGGTCTACTGTATTCTTGTTGAAGTTGAATGCGGTACGTGTTGAACAGTGCTGAATCTATTAATGACAAGTTGACAATAAAGACAGACATTACAACATAAAATAAGCACAAATTCTTTGATTTCGACATTTTCATGCACTGCAAGCTGGTATACCTTACAAACAATTTTGGTTTTCGGTTTAAAAGGAAAACTATTTACAGAAGACAAAATATCCGTTAGATGATTGTTGTTAGCATTATTATCTGTACTTACTTAATCATGAGTAGACTGATGTGCTGCAACCTTAGTTTTGACCAGACCTTAGTTTTGACTAGATACCGTACCTTAGTTTTGACTAGATACTGTACCTTAGTTTTGACTAGATATTTAATTTATTGTTCAATTTTTTTGCATTTCGCATGAGATATCCTCGTAGTACTTCACTGTGGTAGTACCCAACATCCGCTAGAGCAGAGCTTGCAGCGGCAACGTTAAGCAACTGCAAGTCATAAACTGGTAACAACTGCTTGCGTAAAGTGAAGATGTACTGTACATAGAACTCGGTCTGAAGTACTGTAAACAGCACAATGACAATGTTGACCTTTGACAAAGTCTATTTGAATTGTATGCCTCTAGTTTTTCAGATGACCGATGGTCCATGTAATTCAATCCCTAAACTGTCAACGAGAGCCAATTCCACGGGGATGTCAGCCAAATTAACCAAGTCTAAAGTTAATGCATTTCTTTAATCAGTACAATTTTTACTGTCAAGTGATCCTGACAAGCACTTGCCGAGGCTGGACTTTTGGAGTCAAAACGGGAGAAACACCCGGTCCCTACGCACCCCCCGCACTGACTGATCAGGCCGGTCTCTACGCTTCATAAGGAATTTGTTAATATTAAAGAGGAGAAACAGTGGGAAATTGTCCCGGGATTTATGCATGTCAATCTTAAGGGTTACTTGGCATCTCGTCTCAACCTTCGGAGAAATTGAATTTGAAAACTCATGAGAACAGAATCAGAGCACGTTCAGTTACCGTTCAGAGAGGGAGTGTATACAAAATACGCACAATATTTTCAGTTGTGGAAAATTGCGTCAGTAAGTTTGTAATGCTTCGGCGGTTCGGCTTACTTCCGCGTGCTATGAATACAATATACAACAGAATATGGAATATAGATATTCACTGCATACTACCGAATATGTATTAATTAATACGTACAACTGCATGTATTGTAAATTTATTTATGTCGGTATTTATTTTTTTCGTTTAGCGGCGGCATTTCACATTCGCTTGGAATTTCTGACAGATATTAAAATAAGCCATGATAAGAAAAAGCGGTGACCGTATAAAATGTTTTCAATGTTCACGTAGAATATATAGCCTGAATAGTTACTGTTTACCGGACATGATCTGCATTTTTCCTCCTAACTTGTAGAGTACAGGAAAAAGTCAGCAATTACAACAAAACAGAAAACGTAAATAAAAGAAGGCTACCTACATATTTTTACGGCGCGTGCATGATTCGACGTGATGTGAACTTTCGCTTCGTCAAAGGTTAGGTCACGATGAAGTTACGCACAGATCCACAAATTATTATGACTACTGTATTCAATGTACCTGATATGCAGCCATCTGTCGACCGTTTCTGCCTGAATAATGCCGTAGTGCGTACGAAGGACGGAAGGACGCTATACATAGTAAACTTAAGTTTTATAATATCGAACTACGAGTACTTATATAATATACATATTAATTGCAAATAAAGTACCAGATATAGATATACACTGTTTACCATACATGTAATTATATCTATAATATATATATATAATATGTGTTGTGGCACGTATGTACGTTAAGCTTGAATAGGGAATTGCTAAAAAAAACCATTTTGTGCATGCTTTTCTTTACGGACTTTAAAACAATCTGCACTAACAAAAATGTCAAATTTTCAAAATTTGCTAATTACAGTAATTAAGTATGTTTGTTTTTTATTGCTCTGTAGGTTTATCTACTCCATGCAGTTTCATTTGCGAAACTGACGTGAAATTTTAGAGCTAGGTAGACTAACGAATTTATACGGTACTATCAGTTTTCCGTAACGTTTCTGTGATTCTACTTCATCTTATAATTAACAGTAAGATAAAAGTTCAGAAAATAGGTTGTAACGGTTCTAAGATTATCAGTTAGGGTTATTAATAATTGCGTAGATAATGTATCACATCAATCTATCCTCATATGCCCAAGCCAGCTGTACGGATGGCCAGTCGACAGAATTGATTGGCCAAGGGGTGTGGCCAAGTGTTTGGCCATCCACCAAGCAGGAGAGCGCTGACGTTTGTCCCTGGGGAAATGCATCACTGGGGATCCAATCATCGATCCTGTTAGCTGTGTGCCGTCGTTATCATACCACATCCATCCCCGTGTAAAGTACATCCTGCTGTTCTGGATCAGTTCACTGGGAGATCTATATTGTATCAGTCTGCGCGATCTGCATACACGCGCTTTTTCACAATATTAAACGCATTTTCCGTTGCTCCGTTGTAGCAACCAACGATCACCACATTACTGCATTTTCTAGTCACTGGCGTGTTACACTGCAATCCTCATTTTTCCCGAGCAAAATATTCGCCGCGCACGTGCATGACAAATATTCTGAAGTCACTGTACACTCCATTGCGGCACACACTGCATCGCTAATCAGCTCAACTGGAATCACCGCCGAGCCGTTGTGTGTTAAACCAGTCCCGCACACATTCCACGAGAGCGCGCCTCTTCTGGGACCAGTCGGGTAATCCAGCCGGTGCCCATTGTTAGCATCGACTCCATCCTGTGGCCGTTCGGCTGAGGGATTACACACGTACGGCAGCGCGATTTGGGAACAGCGTCGACGCGACCCCAGAGCCGTGCGCCCGGCGTGCTGCGGACAACACTCCGCGGGATTTTATTGTCCCTGGCGCCTCATTGCAGCACCGCAGCAGGATCCGTATGAGGGTGGCCGCGCGGCGATAAAAGAGCACGATTTTCTAATCAGTTATACAGGCTGCAGCTCAGCCAGCTAAGATTGCGTCTCAAGTTCAACGCGTGCAGCGCGCGCGCGCGGGAGAATTCTCCATCCGGGACTGCCGCGTAACGGTCTACGATCCTCCTGTGTGTATTGCTTCGTCTCCCCCTTGACCTTGCTTAAGATCACCCAACCGGGCCGCACAGCGTGGGGATCTATTCGGCGTCTATTGGCTAATTATAGCCACATAAGCAGGATAGAGATCATCATCATCCCCATACCGCACATCGTCCCGGCCGAATCGGGATCTCGCCGAAACTGAGCAACCGCCGCCGTGTATTGCCCTGTGCAACAGCAGCCGTATTACGGGCGGCAGGTCGCCACCACGCGGCGCCAAATGTTCGGCCTGCACGAAACCGTCGCCGCTGTCGCACAGTTACAGCAGCCACGCGCCAGTGTTCTATTGAAAGACGAGCCGGGATTCCATTCGACCAGTGTCGAACTGATGCGCGCCAGCTCAGCCTGGCTCACTCCCAGTATGCCGATTGAGGCTAACCTTGGAAGGTCAGTTGTTTTGTGGATGCGGTAGCTAGTTGACTTACGTAACGATTTCATTATCTATTCTGTAACGTTCGGTTTCGTTGCACATGCCTATCAGTAAAAGGTACGCGTATGTCGGATTACTGCAATTATATTACAGTATATGGTCGATGATTATAACCTTTATGTTATTTATTAAGTTAACGTTAGCATTTATTCGAGATTTGAATGGTCAAACCTTTTCGAATGATTAAACTAATTTTATTCAAGCGTTCTCTCAGTACAGTAATTAATTAATCAAGGAAGCAAAGCGTAAATCATAATTATGTCAACAGCGGCGGAAAGCAATGCCCTTTCACATTTATTAGTATGCCTGTTCGTAACAATATTAAGAGCGTAGATACTTATGTTTAAGCAGTTAGAAGCGTAGTGATTTAGGTAAAATTTCGAAAAGTTTCGAACGCTCCAACTTACAACTGGGGTTTTATTAGTATTGCAAGCGAAAAGATAGATTTCGTTTTGAACTGTGTTACCTCCTGGACTGTCAATTCTTCGTAACGTTTCGTATCGCTGGATATGTGCAAATTGATTTACTTCGTATTGCACTGTTCACAAATTTATGCGGACGAAAGGATATATGGCTTTTACTGCAGTTCGGAGATTCACCGCGCTGTTTTTCAATGTCAACCACCGAGCAATCTGAGAAAAAGCAACTTTTTCCACTTTCAAATTGGATTTGTCGATCGGCAAAACCATCCCATTGAAGTGGAAAGATCCTCATTTGTCGGCTTCGTGGAAGGTGACCATGTGAGTGCGAACTTTGTGACCATACACTACGAATTTACATAATTGATAATTAGAACTGTTCTTAACTACACTGTTATTAGAACTGTTCATAGCCGCCATTTAAGCTATTTTAAAGTTAAAGTTTGCACAGTACGTAAAAGTAATGTGGTACATTATTTTGATATTTTTAGTTTTGGACAGCAGTCAGAATATCAGCGGTACCCATGTTTTGAGATACATACTCAAATTTAGCTTCCAGCTAATAAAATATTAACCATAAGAGTCTTCAGTTGTGTTACACGTATTTTGTGCTCCATTTGGTCAGTAGAAATGCACAGATGTGCATTATTGAGGCAATGGAGATGTGCCGCCTATATGGAAGATAATTTCAGTTTTCATCCATATCGAGCTGTATAGTCCAGACGACAGATACGTACTTGTTGGTAGCCTCTTAATAACACAGCATGGGTTTCGGCACCATTAATCTCGCCTCTAAGCTGCTGCCAAGTGTAACAAATTGTAAAGCCCTTCAGCCCTATAATTAGCGATCTGTGACAAGTTTATTTTAAAGCATAATTTACTGTTAAATGCAATGCTGTTGTAAAGGCAGTGAAATATTTTATTATATGAGATCAGAACGTAGACGTACTCTGTTTTAATGCAGTCGATTTTCAGGAACCGGAAAACCAAAAAACAAACAATGGCGTTCATTACAGATTGGGACTTTTATTCAGCAGCGGTAAGTAACAAGTGTGACGTAAATAGAAGTTCTACTCGTATAGCAAATTAAACATCTACTGGGTAGTTAGTACTGCTACTGCCCTTAAAAATACAAACTGCTGCAGCGCAAAAGAAGATCAAAAGTCATAAAAAGTGAACAATCAAAATGTAATATACGAAGTGGAGAATGAGAAGAAAAGATAACCGACAAAAAAGTTGCATTCGAACGGTTTGTTTCGATATCTGCACCGTGGGCTATGTTGTGGTAGCGGCATCGAAAACGAACGTTAGCCCCGAGGATGAGACTGATTGCAAAAATTAAGGATAACATCATAAATTATTCTAGTCACTTGTGAAATGCATTCTAATCATCCGGTTCCGGCCTTGAGGCTTTGAAGTTGATCAATTCGAGTGGTTTATGCATTTTGTCTCTGGAATTATCCCTCCCGTCATCCCGATCACTGCAGTCAACAAGAAAGCGGCTGCGCAGCCGCAGCGATATATAGTCGGCTTTGCACACTAAAGGAGTGTGAAATCGGCCGCGAGGCTGAAAAGCATATCAACTCATACGGGTCGATAATCGACAAATTAAGCAGCAACTTTCTCGGCCCTACAAAGCGATTTACATTTTTCCCTTTCCGGGCCTACTTAAGCCCTTCATTCTGACATCACTAGACAAGGCTGTCCCCAATTTGTGCGTGTGATATGTAGATCATGCGCATATCCCTGAAGTATGTGGAATATTTTCTTGAAAAAATTGTACAAAGTTTTATTCAGTTTTGCGGTAATTGCATGAATAGAGCTAATATTTCGTCATAACTAGGACGAATTGTGTTCCGAAAGTTCTTAATTAGGGACATTAATTTTTTATACGCACACTAGTACTGCAGTGAGGACTTATATGCGGATACATCGATATGAATATAACTTAATGATAAGGTATTTAATCGTAATTGTTCCTTAGAGACACTCCTCGAATTTCCATGCATAACTGTTGACAACAGCCCTTGGGGACACCAACGTAGTTCCCCAGTGTGGTGTCGGTATTCGTGTCCACATATCGGAAGAAATACAACAAATACACAAGGGTTTGAATAATGTCCCTCCACTGGGACTGGATCATAGCCGAAAAAAACTCCCGTTTAATTTATAAGTAAATGACAAATATACACCATGACAGCCACAATCGGTTAAAATCACGTGTTTTTGGCATCATGAACACAGTCGAGCAGTATAAAAACCTTCCTTATCTTATACTACTTTTTCTACCCTCAAAATATTTAAGGTTAGTCTGAAATGATTATCATCTGTAACTTAACTTAAATAAGACATTCGGTGATTGTATTGCAGGGTTGCGAAAGGAGCAGGACCTTTATATCCGCCTCATTGATTCCGTTACCAAACAGGTAAAACTACAGTAATTATTTTAAAATACGTGCTATGCGAGTATTATTGAATATTGAGCGCTTACAAAAAATAGCTGACCGTTATCTGCTCAGTTTATTTGCAGTATTACAAAATTACGGACGAAACTTATATACGCCCGCAGAATAGATTTTTACGCTTTAATGTCGAAGTTTTGCGTGCAGTTTCAGTCAGCTGCATATATTTGCAAAATCGTAGCGGAAGCCGGATATCAGAGAAAATGTACAATCGATAGTGTGTTTATTAAGTCCAACTTTCGGTATATCGATGCATTTTGATCCTCTCGTCTTTAATCAGCTTCATCCAGTGCGGATAATATCGCGGTATACAGAGGCATTGATGCGTAGAAAATCACTTCTTATACGGGATGTTCGCTACACAGGATATGCTAGAGTGGAGCGAATCGCGCCTTGGATTTAGATGAACTGTTTAGAGATTTTGACGAAGTGATTAGCTGGTGTAAGATTCCGAGTGGGATAAATATAAATCCATATATTCAATGTACAGTATATAGACCATTACAATGCCGATAGTTACTGATTCCGTATTACCTTTTATTACGCTGCAGCGTTAGAGCAAAATTTTAACTTAATTTTTAGATAGTTCAGTCAGTGTTACAAATAATTCCTTTAAATTAGCTTTAAATGTCGGACTTCCAAACGAGTTCTTCCGCGCCTTTCTGAACAAATAATAATTATTTAACCTTTAGAAACACTGTAAAGCGGTTTTGGTAGTACACAATTATGAAACAGAAACTGAAACGTTGAACTGTCATCCCAAATGAATATGCGCGTTACGCTTAGTACACAAGGTCATTCTGTAAACGACCCTTGGCGCATTGCCGAATTGTCGTTCGTCACACTTTGGCGGATAAGGATCGCGAGAAAAGCACACATCTTTTATCGTTCTCACTACCTATCAACACCAAGCGCCCAACCGCATATATATGAATTTTTGACTTGGGCACAGCGCACGTAAGCAAACTATTAAAAGATTAGCATAGTTGAAGTGCTATTATTTTGTCATTTTAACCCATTTTCTCACTGAGAGTTATGGTAAATTAATCAGGAAACAGGGAGGAATACAGTGTTTACCCAAAAGGGGGGAAAACGGGAAAATTTAAATTTATTTGCCCCGCTAATCCAGCATGACAAAGAGGCGGTCGACAGATCAATTGCTGTGTGCATCCACCAACAAGATGCGAACACGTGTCAATAGGGTGTAATGTCAATACTGACCGGCGTTATTAAATTACGACTAGCTCGGAAATAATTATGCAAATCGGTGAACACTTTGTTTATCTACTACAGTAATTCCTGGTTTGGTCCAGTTTTCTCACATATAAAGTAATAAGAATTGTGACTGTCATTTGGTAATTCTTTTGCATTAATTCTTGAAGTACTTATGTTAGCTAAATACTCTGTTCAGAGAGACAACAACAACACCTTGATAACTTTTTTAGTAATTGTTTATTGTACATATTTATTTATATGGAATTTGCTTGTTCTAATTATGTTTTTTTTTCAGACGATTGTCTATGAAGGACAGGATAAAAATCCCGAAATGTGCAGGGTTTTGTTAACGCATGAAGTAATGTGCAGGTAAGCAGTTTCGACGCTAGTATATTAATCGCTGCTGTAACCTTTATGTATCATCGTATCCGTATTGAGCACACCTTCACCCGTATAATGCAGTCTTTTTCAGTCGATGCTGCGAGAAGAAAAGCTGCGGAAATCGAAATGAAACTCCATCTGATCCCGCTATTGTACGGGGAGATGATCAGAGGTAAGCCAGATCGGGGAACACGTAGAGGATCGCCATTAATGACCGCAACCGCATAATCAGATTAATAGGGCCTACAAGACGTAATGGTAGGGACTGGGCCAGGCTTAAAAGCTTGTTGACACGCAAACCGGTAAACTTGTCAGTTTTATGGATAACGCGTGACCTCATATTCAGGCATGAAAATATGGATACACTTGATTTATCTTCCTTGTAATCTTCGTTCCCTTTTCGCAGTATGCGCATAGAAATAGGATGAATGGCCGAATATGGAGAGAGAATATGGTATTCAGTTTATTATAGGAAGACAGTCCTTTGTAGGGAATTTTAAAAGAAAAAGCAGATTAGTCAAATTGAAGAGTGATACGCGCGCGCGACATGTAGCGATGTATGACAGGTGGCAGTCAGTGTGGTGTGGTTGAGTGTGTGCGGCAGGGATATACGATGCACGATGGCCAATATGAGGCAATGAAATTCTATTCCGGCTAATCATCCCCGCTGCTTATATGGGCTACTTTTGTTCTGATCGACACGGCTACAGCCATGGCTTCGACACAATATGCCCGGCTTTGCCATTTCTGGATCATTGCGATTCCAGTCCGGCATTTGATTACAAAAACCAGGGAAAGATTACCCTCGACAATATGTTTAGCAATTACTGTCACAAGATTACATGCGGATGACAATATCGGCTGTTCATAACGAAACTAGGTCGAAGTGCACAAACGTAAACTGGTCAACGATTTTTACAAAGTGGAAACGTGAAATTCGTACCATAACCGAAAACTCACTTAAAGGTGCTTATTGTATGTCATTTTCATTTTTTATTATTATTAATGATATTGATACCATAATTATTTACTAAATATGTTTTAGTCAATGGATTTAACTTAATTCTTTAAAAAACATGGTCAGCGTAATACGTTTTTGTGATAAAATGAAAATATTTGACTTGCTCAGTATTGTTTTTATTCTACACATTACTTCACACTTTCCGCTCGAGTATGATAATTCTGATTAATTAGTGTCTGTTTGAACTGGTGAATTCTATGCATAGAGCAGATTCATCTGGGCGCATATAGACGTAAATGCTCCCTGCAAAGTGCACCATATGATCCCTATCCCGAACCCGCTCTCCGCTTAATACGGGGGCGTTTCTGGATCTATAAGCGGTAATATTAAATGCAGCGGGCCATATCGCTGCATTTGGATACAATTGTGTGTGCCGCGCGTTCCTTCTGCTGCGCCGGCCGGATCGAGCGGCAGCAGCTAGCAGTATATCTACAGTGTCGGCCTCATATTGCGATATAATTGCCGCCTGTTTATAATGACTGCGTGGGGTATCTCCTTTCTACTCGCCATATGTTCGGCTAAAAACCATCAGTCTCGTATTTTCCACTTCTGTTATACAATTATTTAAGCTGCACTGATTAGCTAATTCGAATAAATTATTTTCCATGTCACTTGCCATGGCGATTGTACGTGTTTCGTTTGTGTATCGAAATGACCATCAGCGTTTGTTCTGTAACATATGGAAACACTAATGCGTATTTCAATCACAAAATAATTTACCGATTTTTAAAAGAGTCTTCGCTGTAAATATTCAGTTAAACGAACGCTGACATAAATATGTTGTTTTCAATTTGGAAAATACAGTACAGCAAGGTTTTTCATCAATAGAAGCACATTTCGTTAGTGTAGCTTCCGGTAGTTTATGTACTAATGATTTATTTATGTACAATTTTCGTGCTGATAACCTTTACTAACGCCTGGTCGTTAACCAGCGTAACGGAAGTCCGAGACAAAACCACGATATGCAGGGCGCTGACGCGATGAAATGCAATTGCTCCGGCAATTCCGTTACATGGGGGTATGTAAACAAAGCAGGTTTATAGCTGATTGTTGTTCCCCCTGGATTTACGGCAAGGTAGCATGGAACTAAACGCATTTACCGTTAATTATCCTATCGGGCTCGTATTCTCGGCCCATGGGACGCGGGATGGATGCAGCGTAAAATGGCCAGTGCGTGATGTTTTCACTGAAATATGTAAGAGCAATTTGGGATAGGAAAAATGTGTCCAATATATGATGATACCGTTGGAAGAATTTCAGTTAATAAAACATTCCAGTAGAGTATAGATTACGCAGCAAACAAGGTCGGCAATTCATCTGCATATTTGAGTAGTGTACTGATGCGCCACACCAGAACAACACAGTATACGTATGTATATACAATGCTCATTGTGTATATGTATACGCACATATGTACGCGGCTTCCCATCAAGCCGCGCAGCCCGGATCTCATTAGGGATTTGCAAAATCTCTATGGAGCCCTTGGTAGATTACAGAGTTTTGATACAATGATTGGTAGAATAATTTGTTGGAGAAAAGCAAAATCTCCTTGCGGGAATAAGGTTGATATATTTGCCGGCGGGTTCTTCCGCATTCCCAGCGGATTCCCGCCTGCAGTGCAGCCAAGAATATATAGCCGGTCATAAATTGTGCCTGATATCTGCTGCGCTCGACATGGGTTTGCTTGTGATGGGTGTTTTGCCGCTAGCGTTGCGGAGCGTCCAAAATGATCCCATACAGCGCGAGCGTTCATACAGATATATGGCGCGGTACATGTACATGATGTGTGGAAAACCAAACATGACTGTAGGGACTTGTTTGGGAATTTGGGGGTGGCGGATAGTAAGGATGGTCGTTAGTACCAGATGACTCTGGAGTATCATATCTGCTGATGAGCATATCGCGGGAAATGAGGTGATAATAAATCCCAATAGTAATTATATGTCCGCAGTGAGTTATTGTACCACTGCGATATAGGACACGGATAAGCAACCGTTCTATGTTTATCAACACAATAATGGAAGACGCAAACTTGTTCAACGTATATGACCTTTCGCTGATGGCAGCTTGGTTTGCTTAACGCAGTAAGGATTTTCAACAAAACTGTAAACTTTCTTAAATCTTTGTAAACTTTTATATTGCAGCAAGTTTTTTTGCCCTTATTAAAAAAATCCATATAAGCAAACTTATATATAGTCATATCGAAATTCCAATATGTTTCTAATTACGCGATGAATGGCGCGAGGTCACAACTTCGAAAAGCGTCAGCATTGGTTGAAATCTTAGACATTATATCGTTCTTATTGGGGAGAGCTGCAGAAAACACTTATTTGTGTACAATTCAAGTTTCCGTGTTTATTTGGAAAAGTAATTATAAAAATATAATTGAGATTCAAGCTTAACCGGTTGTTTATTTCTGGCTTCGCCAAAGCATAAGCACATCCTTCGTTGTTTGGCGAAACTTGCAGTATCTTTTCTGTGCAGTTTGCAATCATCCATACTCTTCTAGCGCTCAGTTTTTATCGGCAGTAGCCAAGATGTTATCACTTTATTGTGAGCGATTGAATTTTGATGCGGTCACAAAGTCTTTGTACCGTCTATTTCCGCTTTGTTATTCCCTCTTCCACTTCCGCTCCTTTTGGGATCTTTCTAACAATGTCAAAGCGACTTTCATGCAAAAGGTGGTTAAACTAGGGTTTCCAGGTGATGCTCGGAATTGTCCAGGGCGAATGTGACGGTAACGAGCAAGTTGAACTTTGGTCAACGTTGCGTTCAGAGTACTAGTACTTAATCTACCTTGTGCTCGCGCACCTCACAGTTTTGCAGCGCTTGTCCTAGGGTGAAACCCTTTGACGCAAAAAAAAGTTTACTGTCACCAGCTTAAAATCACTAAGCTAGGTATTATGTATGAATTTCGGAGGCATAGTCCTTCGCTTTGGAGTTTAAATACGGTTTTTAGCTAAACAATGATAATAACATTGCCAATTCGCTTACAGAGTGTAGTGCCTGCAATTTCCTCGCAAGAAAGGTCAAAAATTTTACAGTCAATTCACTCGTATGTTATATTTTAAGCTATAAGCCGTAAAGGCTGGATGATCGCTGATTTATGTACTAGAATATATAACACTGTTTATTGAGCTTTCCTATTTAATGTTGATCGGATTTGATAAATAGTGCGAGTATCATTATTCTTGGAAGCAGTTGTCGTAATCCGATGATATCTGCGCAGCATTTTATCATCTTGTCTAATCTGATTCGTATTTCCATCATCCGCAGTGAAAAATAATGGCTATGGAATTATGTCATAACAAGAAAGATTTAAGTCCATTTAGCCCATCTGTACCTCTCATTGCCAATTTGCATTTACGTATTACATTGCTGTTACCGATTGGCAGCACAGAATCATTAAGCCGGCACCGACTTTGGCAGCGTAACAGATGTGCCAGAGAAAAAGGATAACTTTTGCATGATTATGCGGCAGCTTGTTGGTCATTGCGCTATAATCAATCGAAAAATGATCTTACCCTTTAACACGGTAGTAAGTACATATCGGCGGCGGGCTGTCGGTCGGGCTTGGGACATGATTTCTGCATAGCATTTGATGGAGAAAGCCGGCTTGTGCTCCCGTTGCGCCTAGGAAATGTACAGTGGGACAATTGCGTCTCTTACATTTGACAGTAATATATTCCCGGTCGCGATATCTGACGGGCAATGTGATGCCGGTACTGGATGTCAGCTTAAGATCCAAGGAGCTGCGCGCGCAGTATACAGTATGCGCGTTTGATGTGATTGCCAAAAGTTTCATCTACGTAAATGTCATTTAAAATGGCCCCATCTATATGGGCAGAAAATCAATTTCCATTTGAGTAATTAGCTCAGTATAAAGTCAACATTCTGTCACACATTAGTATGCTTTACCATCCCATATATTCCGCTGTGGCGCTCATAATAGAACTCTAATACAATGCTAGTTGCTGTAACTTTATGCTAGTTTGAGATGACCTTTAAGTTTGTTAGTAGCCCGCAGCACCAACATGAAATGTCGCGCTATCGACATTTAGGCTAAAATTTAAAGTAGACCTGGAGTGACCCGAAATAATGCATGGGTATATAAATTCAAAACAATTGCAAATCTACTTTATTTATGTCATGCGCCATAAGTTTGCTGTAATATTGTAGTTGATTATATCGCTCTTTGTCATTTTGCTTGCTAGTACACTTGCAAGTGTTCAGATACACGTGACCTTTTGTACTAAAGGGAAGCAAAAACACAAACTCACATTATATTGCATTATACACTGGAGCAAAAACAGAAATTTCCTGGCATTAGGTATTAAAATGGTAGAAATTGTTTGGTGCAACACTTTCAGGCTGCGCAACAATATTTTTTATTGAACGTAACATTTGATGTGCCTTATGTGCAGTGAGCGCAGCCAACATAACGGAGGAGTGCAATTAATTATCGAAAAAACAGCCACCTATTACAATGATTGATACAAAACTGTTGTTGGCCACTTAGAAAACCTAATTTAATTACCGCAAAGTTAAACTGGGATTACATAGCTGGAAGATATGTGTCGAATATTGGCGGCGAACAAGGGCATTCTTTGGGGACCTACATCGACCGTCACCGAGGGAATGCTGGTAGCAGTGTGGTTCGCAGCCCCACAGGACTCTCTTAGATAATCGCGGAGAGTCCAAATCACAAAAGGAAACCGCTGTGATTTCCACTTGTAATCTGAAGACTATGCGTTTTGCTACAGGGCAATCTTGACTAATCTAACTGCCACCGTGCGGTAAATTTAATTCTTACAATATTTTGCTACGCTTACAACACTGAAAGGCTTCGGATAAACTAGCCTAGCTAGAAATAAAAATTGGTGATGCATAAACTAGCCTAGCTAGAAATAAAAATTGGTGATGCATAAGGCGTAAATCAATATCATAAGTTGACTAGATTTAAATATAAGATTTTTGGAATTAAGTACATTTACGGTCACCTAAAAGAGTAAATTCATTTTGCAGAATTGCTGCCTTGCATTATGCCGGTATGTAACGTATGTAACGTATACGTAACAGGAGACGGTTCTATGCGTATTGAATGTTGGGAACAACTGGTTCGTAGATTGGATGAAGGATTACGCAGCATTTTGGCGATTGAATCATCCGCCTGATCAGCTAGATCTAGAGCAAATATTTTCAGACAAGAGTCAAGTGATACAATCAACATGGAGAGTACGAAGAGTCCTGTTTACACTGCACTCCATACACTAACGAAGAGAAATCATGCATGAATATTTTCCTATCGAGATCGACAGTTTTCCTACTAGAGCGAAAAAGAGCTTTTCAGCAGCGATATCATTTAATTAATTTTCAGCGCTTTTTCCGTTGTGCATCGCGTCGGCAACAAAAAAATTTTGACGACAACCATAACCGGAAGCGCGAAAAACTACGATCACCCCTATTACACGAATAACATTTTTAAAACAATTAAAATTTGTAAACTTGGAGCCGCTTTCGGTTGTGCTTTTATTTTCTCGGTCATCTATGTAAGTATGATTAATATTGGCATTATGCGTAATTTCTGGCACAGCTAATCAATAATATTCCACAGCGGATGGAGCTCGTGTGTTTCTGCGCTGCGATAATTACTGCTGCGCATGCTACGCAACTGCAGTAGATTTTGATCTTATTATGCCACATTGGCACAACATTGACTTGTTGTTATGGCCAAATTTAATTTTGACAAATGCACAGCGGAATCGAGAAATGATTAGCAGCGTAGTGCGATAATGGGCGAAATGTGGACTGATGTCCAGGATTCAATTATGATGAAGTTGGTCGTGATCCGGTAAAATGCACTGTGCAGAATATTCCGACAACAGACTGCACGATCTACAGCAGCAGTGCACGGGCGCTGTATTTAAGTTAATCAATTATTTACCTACAGCACGCTGCTATCGTCTCGCTGGTATGATAATGAAAAATGTCACGCACATAATGTAGATATAGCGCTCACATCATTTGAGGTCATTCCCGATTAGATGTTGTATCCGGTCTGAATGTCATTGCACGAGACCGGCGCAAAAAGCCTATAGTTAATTCCGGTTTTTGTAAACGAGCGCACAATGCATACGACAACGTTGAATGCGATGCAATGTTACATATGTCATACACCAAAAATATATATGTATGCAGATGCTCTTTTGCCCAGGTGCTACCTAAAGTTCTTCCTGAAATGCAATCAAAACTGTCTGAAGAATGCCGGAAATCCCCGTGACATGAGACGCTTCCAGGTGGCGGTTTCCACATCCATTCGAGCGGATGCACCGATTCTGGCCACTTCCGACAACATGTTCGTGCATAACAATTCCAAACACGGCAGGCGAACTAAGCGACTAGATCCCATAGACGGAGGTACACAGAAAGATTAGACAGTGCTACAGTACTTCATTTTCTTGAAGTGAACCTAAGAAAAATTATTCGTTAGTAGTAATTGATCAAAAAAGTGTTAATGTATTATAGTGCATTCTGGAGCAGTTAAGTGACTTAAGTCTTGCCTTGACTGAGCATCGTTCGTGCTTATGTCCAACTTACTGACCTTACCTGTAGCCGCTTCACTACATTTCTGCGTTACTATTCGGGTTATACCGTATACGGTACCTGCCAGAAAGAAGCATAAGAAAAAATTAAGCCTATATTAACATTAAGGCCAATCCGGTCCAGAGTGTTTTCTTATCACCAAAATAACCTAAGAGAATCTAATATCTGTACATGCTTACTGTTACTTCTTAGTTCATATGTATATAACTTCATATGTATGTATCGACCATTTTCTGCAGCAATGCCGATAATCAAAGCAGTGACGCCGGCTGAGGGAATGTGCACCGGTGGCTCGACCTGTGTCATAATCGGCGAGAACTTCTTCGAAGGCCTGCAAGTGGTATTCGGACAAGTGCCGGTCTGGGCCGAATTGATCACGACCCACGCTCTGCGCGTACAGGTGCCGGCGCGCACCATGCCCGGTGTGGTGGAGGTCACGCTGAGCTACAAATCCAAACAGTATTGTCGAACCCAGCCGGGTCGCTTTATCTATGCGGGTAAGTCGTTACACATGGCACTACGCTACATACATGCTGGAACTCTCTCATGGGGTACTTAATATTTTCTCGCCCTAACATAAACTGTAGTTTTTGATTAATTGCGTTTGATAATTTTGCCACAGTTTTGTTCAAAAACTGCACTACGTTAATTAGTTTGTACACAAGTCGATAAAAAACATCGCTGCGAACGACCACGAAGAGCAATATCTAGCCGCTGATTATCTTATAGTAATCGGCTTGTAGCTGTACTAAGTGTGAAGATCCGATTAAGTGGGTAAAGCTGAGGTGCCATAATCCGGTTTACAGCGCCGGTGAAAGTTATACCTCTGCGTTGATGGTTGTTTGTTGTTGTTTCAGCCGGTACTACCCCCGATATGGAATGCGGCTTCCAACGACTGGGTCGCATGGTGCCGCGGCAAGCCGGTGACCCTGAGAGGCTGGGAAGGGTACGTAACAGCACTCGAGGTGCCATTCAGCGTTCTGAAGATGCGCGCATGTTATGTCATAAGACGAAATTCAAAGCCGCTTTGTCCAGTCATTTGTCAGCAGAGTATTTTCTTACTGGTTGCTATGCCTGTGCGTGGTATTTAGAGAGCAGTGATTAGGCTAAAGTTGTTGATGAAGTACCACTATTACAATCAAATGAAGACTGCATCAGCGCTTTCATCGCCAAATTTAATGAACTTACATTTTATATACAGATAAAGAAGAAGAATATTAAAATTTCTGCACGTGCCGGTATTTTTGACAACGATAAAATTTCAAAGGAAAATTTCTTCTTTTTTGTAAATTATTTGAATTACACATCCCTCATATTTCGAAAATTTCTGGAGTACGTTATTTTGGCGCGCATATTTTTAAATTATTGTGCAAGAATGTATTATTAACATAAAGTTTTCTGTATACACAGGAAACGGTACTGAAGCGCGCTGCTGATGTAATGGAATTCATGGTCGCGGGCGTTTCGCGCAGCACGCTGACCCGTTCGCCCACGGGTACCGGCGGAATGGCGCCGTATTCCTACTCACAAATGGCGGAAAATGGCGGCATGATCGAAGGTAATCTCGATTTACCTTCCATATATACTGGTTCATCTCAATAACTCTACATGCCATCACAATAATTTAAATGCCAAATTACACACAGCAATCATCAGTTTTCTGTATTGCCCACAGATTATTCACGCCACCAGAACAGTAGTATATCACCTCGCGGATACGGAAGTAGTCCGCAGTCATCACACAACAGCGTCAACAGCAGCCATCACGGATACGGAGCGGTCAATGGTGCCTATCCGTCCACCGGTAACATGAGCCATATGGGCATGGCGGCACCACAAGCATTTCTCAGCGGCACTTCCAGTAAGTACACCCGTCGATATACAGTTTTCGCACACCGGCTATCCTTGACCGCAACAGCACTTTCTTGGAATTCTTAACTGGTTGTTTGTGGCAAGAAAATGTAATAACTCTGAAAGAAGAAAACCGTGAAATAATTTTTATAATTTACAAGTCAGATACGATATTTGACAAAATGAAACTCATAGATAATATATTTTTGTAGCATGTTGAATTCATACGCTACTATTGCTAGCCCTGCAGCGCTTTGCAAGGTTGAACCTTAATTTTTGTTTGCGCTGTATTCATATCAAACATAGATTTGTCAATTTTTTGTATTTATTTATTACACATGCACACTGCATAGTAGTAGTATGTGGCGGTCAGTACAGCATTCTCAGCTTAGTCTTGCTTGGCACTCATTACATATTCACCCATTGTGCTTAGGATATGATTCAATGCACGGTGTAACGTCTCTTCCAGGGATGGCTGGATTGTCTCCCTTTTCTCCGGTTAATCCCTTCGGACAGACCTACGGAGCACCGATGCTGCCCAAGTAGCCCCGTGTGTACAAATCGTGTGCTAACTAGTCTTATCCCTCTACCTACTCGATCGTAGCTGTACTTATACTCTCACCTCTGTTTGTCGAGACAAAACGACACAAGTCAAAACTCAATGATCTCAATTTGTTTTCGTGTTAATTTAATTAAAGTGTGGTGAATTTATGTTGTGGTTCATTTCAAAAATTATGTTCGCGTACTTAGTATGTACAAATCTGCATTGTTTACAAATGTTGTATCCTTGTTGTGCTAAATTATTATTAAAACATGCAGGATTATTGCTGTGTAAAAACAATGTTTTATCATTACTGCAAAGTAAAAATAACAGTACTAATGTACAGTAATTAATACTTAATTGGAGCATCTAGGTTTGCTCAATTGCGCACGATCGAAGCGCACAGCTCTTATGGTTAGTAGTACTTATGGCCGTTCAGTTTTGCGCTCACGTAAGGTTGCGCCGATTTTTAATAACGACAGAACTGGAAATTGCTATATAGTATCGATCAGTGATTGTCCATTTTTGACTTCGTGCTGTCGTGCTGCGCACTCACCTCAGAATCGACAATGTTTTTCCCGGTGTGCACGCTTTGTAACAACAAAAAATGGCTAAACGGCATGAACATATATATACAGTGTCATAATATGTGCTGGTCATCGCACCAGCTGCCATTAGAAAAAACACTTGTGTCAGAATGGATAGCATATCCACCGACTATAGGTGAGCTTGCAGGTACCCAGCAATCGATTTTTTCTCTGTGTATTAATACGAATATCGTATAATAGCCGGCAACATTGGGACGATCGCGGCGACCGTGACGTAACTTATCGGACGACACATTCGACCGGACAAACACTGGTATAATATATATACGGTATCCACAAAATTATATATGCAACAACAGTGCGCGCCGCGGTGGATCCCACCCATGTGTGTTCAAGTGCAACTATAAGTGAGATGCAGTGTCCGTGAATTAAACAGTACACACACATTCCCGAAATAATCAGACCGTAGTCCGACGAAGAGAGTGAGAGAGATTGACACGAGGTTGAGATAACAAGGATTTCAATATCAAAAAAGCAAATTAAAATCACGTTTAAAAAATCTTCATCTGCCCCATTGGTAATCTAGAGTAATAATAACAATGACGCGCCGACAAGAGGTAATACACCGGCAAATACACTTTGGCATCCGGATCCGACTGATCCCGCTGGACCGATAACTGGCCGGCTACCGGTTTGCGGAACGCTGCTGATAACTGGATTCTCGGCCGCGGTGTTACCGAAACCGGGTCGGCGGTCATTATTCACATTGACGGTGTTGGCATCATTGACTGCAAGAAAAAACACATATAACTATGCAAAAATCCTTTAGAAAAACAACGGTATAATAATTGTGCGAGTTGATAGCATGTCTAAGATGGATGCACTCTGTCATGATGAATTTTTTCCTGTTCATAAGCATATGCACATATTTGGATGACGATGATGATTACGTTGTTTTTCTGTGATGTGATCGTTTTCATTTAGACGATGACTTACCGTGTGCGTTGTGATTAATCATAGCGGCATCCGTCGACGCCGGTGCGTTGGGCACCATCACCGGCACGTTGGGTGTTGGCGGTACATCGTTGTTGACGTCGAAGATCTGTGATGGCACTTTCACCCAGAATGTCTGCAGATTCTGCACAAAGTGCCGCTATAATCATAAGACACAAAAGAATGTTACGCGCGTGATGAGCAACATATATATCTGTTCGATCACCCAGTTCCGGGGAATTACGCGCTGATATTCGCGGATGCGCCACAATACAACCGCATTTTTTACATTGTATATTGTACAAGACGTTCCAATTATTCTTGTCATAAAATAATAAAAATCCATTAAGCACTTTAGATTTCTGCTCTGCGGGTGAGCCAGCCGCTTTTTGAGTTAATAAAAACTGTGACGAAAAGGATATAAAAATAATTAGATAAATGTCGATTACTAATACTGAAATTGTTCTATGCAGTTAACCACATTTCTTTAAATTTGCTTAAGTTATTAATTTAAAAGTGCAGAGAATCCTTCGTAAATGCATTATGCAAGTAAACTAATCCTAGAACTGCATTTACGTCGAACTATGCAGAATAACTACATCAGTCGTATCTATAATCTAAGAGTGTACGTACATAACTGTTTCACGGGCGATTTCCGCTGTACTTTAATATTTTTTAATCTTCTCTTAGTTAGCAAACCGGTTGACTATTTGTGGAAATGTTTCCCAAAATCATAAATTTATCTGATCCCGAATTTACTATTACCGAATCTCGTTAAATTTTAGCAAACCGCTAAGAAAATTTAAGCTTTCGATAACTGGCATTAATATTTCACGTACTGTATACTTACAGTATTTGCGCTTGCTTGACACTGCTCGGGATGTTGGTAGGGTTCCAGAAAAATACCAAGCCCTCGCCATCAATCGGCTTGGGGAAGTTGTTCACATGCGTTATGGTGTTTGGCGAGGTAGGGTTGGGTGGAGCACCGCAGTCTCCAAATTTCGCATAAGGTGGCAGCTGCACGAATTCACCCAGTGGCATCTCAGACTGCACTCCTGGTTCCCGTACTTGCAGGAAAAATCCTAATAACTGTGGAGCGCCGGGAAAATTAGGATTGCGAACAACCGTAATTCGGACTGCAAAATAACAGCATTCGTAAGAACAAAACTTTATTTTTGACAAAATGCACAGCGCCTATATGTACTTATCGTTACATGTCTATACATTGTTTGTGCAGTAAATATCTATATATGTACATTAAGAGTTAATAAATTTATAGCAGCATAATGGCTTGATTTTTGTTAAAATTGTTTTCCAATAGTTCGACACGAAGAAATGTGGAGCTCGAAATTTAGATTCAAATTTTGATTTAATTTAATTTGATTTACATACATAGGAAAGTGTTTGTCCTTGTATCTTGAATAAACTGTGTATGCTGAGTACATACTAATGATACTATACAACTCACGCTTTAGCGTAAATATGCAGCATTTACGAATAATCACAATTCAAAACTGAAAGTGACGGTAAACTTGCGGGGTTTTTTGTCAGGCTGTCATGATCGAGGAGAGCATAAGTCGCAATAGTTACCTATTGTCATTCACCTGTCGATTACAAGGTAAATTACTCTAATGAATTCAGTACCTACCATCGGTACCGTAATTTGCTACAATCAATTGGAAAGAATACTATCGTACGGATGGTTGTTGTTGTGCCGTGCGAAAAGTGCAAACGGTCACTTGTCCTTTCATCAAAGGCAAAACTTATTCCTTGCGATATGGTCAGGATGACTAACTATATTTAAATTAGTTATTGTTTTTTGTTCTACTTAACGTAATCAACAAAGCCTACGCGCGTGCGACTGTGAGAAACATAAAACTAGTAGCTACTAGCCAGCAGCCATTAAGGAAAAAAAGCGCGTTACATGTTAGTAATACATTACGAATAATAATTTTAATTCTTTCGGTATTGCTGTTGTTGGGAATCCACTAATTTTAGTTATTTTAATCTGTTATAACAGTGCTACGGTAGCATAAGAATAAATATACTTTTGATCTTTACTTTATAATTGAAGTTATAGGTAATAAGTAACTCACTAGTGAAATTTGACAAATGAGCGCAACTTACAGCCCGAGCCGGTTCCGGATGCCGGTGCTACCATAATCTGAAAGGGCACCGTCAGACCGGTCTGCGCACTAACTGGACCATTCGGCCCGGGATGCTGGGGATACATGGACACGCAGCCGGTGCTGGGGGCTCCTGTTGGCAATGCCGCAATACAAGTGATTCCCAAAATAATGCAGAATACCGATAACAGCAGCTTCGCCATGGTGGATAAAAGGTGATTCATTATAACCGGCTAAATTACTCCACGGTATCCCGGAGTGAAATAATAAAGCAATACACGATTTTAGATAGCGAAAGTTATATTGTTAACACGGACACCTTCAAGGAAAAGATCATTAAACAATGGATTAAAACGATCAAAGTGGAACCAGTGACCGAAAAATTAGTTCCGTCTACAATGGCTAGGCTGGCTAATGATATGCTATGTCCGAGTTGCATCAAACGTTAACTTAGCCGGGTCTCTCGTGCAGATCGGTATCTCTCTCTACACCAACTCTAATAATCGCGAACTGGGTAAAATAACTGCACGCTATAAACATGCAGAAAGTTTTACATGATTCTGGCGGATACTTGAGAGCGACCACAGAGGGTACCACCCAGTTGTCGATGAGTCGGCAAACTTGATCAGGTACACACGAATGTCTTGTATTGGTCATGGTATGATGCGCATCATCATCACTACTACCGGCTCACTGCTAGTGGTCATCCATACGTACAAAGTTGACTACAAGCGATGCAGACCATTGATATTATTAACAATAATAATTATTTATTATGACCATACCGGTGCGCAATGCCGTTTGGCGGCTGCAATGCCGTTGCTAAACAGGATGGGTGCCAAAAATTGACTGTCTTTCCTTTTTTTTGATAAGGCTGAATCATTATCTAGCCACTGCAAATTGAACTTGATGTCTCATGCGCTTAAAATAAATCTGCAGAAAAGTTTTGTTTCAGATTGAGGCAATTTCGGCATCGTATTCGTGACGTTTATGCTATACTTTACAGCAGCTCAGTTGCAATTGTCAGAGAATAACAAACGCTAGCGCTTAACTTTAAACATATTGTCTTATATACAAATTAATTATTAATAATCTACTCGTAAATCAGGATGCGGTCCATCGGTGTTAAA
The DNA here is from genome assembly GCF_019649055.1 of Paramacrobiotus metropolitanus. Classification (NCBI taxonomy): domain Eukaryota; kingdom Metazoa; phylum Tardigrada; class Eutardigrada; order Parachela; family Macrobiotidae; genus Paramacrobiotus; species Paramacrobiotus metropolitanus. The sequence continues at coordinate 73,607 of NW_026570284.1, read as the reverse complement.
TGCGTAGCTATTTAATACATATTTGCGTTAAACAAGTAATAATTATCTACACAATAATTAGAATAAAATATACTCAGTTGCAGTTACTCCGACTAGTACAGACCCGCTGTATGTACATATTGTACAACAAATCTTTAAGGAAAATCGCACTGGTGCACTTAAGCTCTTGCTGCCACATTGAAGACGGAAGCGAACATACGGAAAAGTTTAATATAAATATTTTTAGCTATGGTTGAACTATTTTCTGATTGCTAATGATTCTTATGCTAACCAGTAAGGAAGTCAATCCCCCAACCGGCCAAAAGCATGCCGACAATAATGGACATCACTGTTACAGCCGGTGCACTTAAAAACGTGAATAACCTTCAATACCTTCATGTCACCGAGTACTGCACCGTATCATGTAGATTGTTTGCAGATATATTTATTTTTGTTTACGCTTCGTAAACGTGCGACGAGTGCTTGTATTTTCCTCAGACGTCACAATTTCCTACAGGAAAAATAACAAAAGTTAAGCAAAAAACATTGTACACGTAGACTATTAAATGGTTTTTCTTTTCAAAATAAAGTTGCGGACTGTATTTTGGCCAACCCGTGATCAACGTTATTCAGCCGTGTTCGGTATAACCGCACATACAAATTAATTATATATTTTTGCCTTTAATTTGCCATCTGGGACAAATTTTTCATTTGAATGCATTTTTGTGAGTGACCGGCGACGCTTGATAAATGGGAAGTTGTTCACCTTTTGTTCTCTAGTTACTGTAATTCGAACCTTAATCAAGATGGCTCGCGCACGTAATTACGACAAAAACAAAGGGGAAAAATCACCAAGTTCAAACGAACGCTATAACTCATAACTTCTATTAAAGTACAAATTAATCGTAAATACTTTGTATTATACAGATGGTAGTGGTGATGTTGAGTACAGAATACTTCTATCATTAAAGTATTAATTTTTAAATTTACTCATTTCGATTCGATACGCAACGTACCGTATGCGAACGTAAGTACGTACAGTTACTACAGTACACGCACCGTCGACGGAGAGTCCTGGTCAGGCAATTGTTAATAGCCATGGTCCACGTGGATGTCCTAATGATCTACAATTCCTTCATACATATGCAGCATTATGCATATGCATATGCGTACAGGGAACGGTCAGATATTAATATTTTGTGATATTATTTTGGGAACTGGTGCAGAACATGCAGTATGTCCTTGTGGGGGCTTGTGGTTAGATTTTTCATGTACACTTCCACAGCGTTTTGTTGGTTCAATATTGATTGATCGTACTGATTTTCGCTTTCTTATGAAACAGTCAGAACAGAAAAATGGTTTGTCCTCCATGATAATGTAATACAGTCTACAGAACTTCCTGAGTTTTTGTCAGTGGTTTTATTAGCGCCACTGAAATTCTAATCATGGCGGATTGGTTTTTAACTGCCATCTCCTGCCTGGTAACATTTATCGTCACAAACATCCTCCGATTAGATGCTGGTAGGACGCGATGTTCTCATTGTTATCTGGAACTGGATTACGATCACGGAGAAGACTTAAAATCTTTATTTGCCTTTGTAGATCCATTGATCAGCTACTGGAATTCGTCCGTATCCTTGATAGGATGCCTTTGTGGTTTCTTCGTTGCGGTTAGGTTTAATTTTAGCTGGACAGATTTTCTCAGGATATGTGGGATCGTGGTATGCGCTCATTTTCCTTCTGATGATAACAATTTCACATTTACGGTTTTGTAGAGTAATGGCTCATCGCGCATATCTGTACTGAAGCTTCCACCGCTCGCGACCGATGTCTACGGGCCGTACGGGGTAAGCTCGTTTTACAATTTTCTACGATGGTACCGACTTGATTGACAATTTTATAGAATAAACGTCAACCGGACACTGTGAAGCCTTCCACGAACGATGTTGACGAAATCGAAGAAGCTCTGGGAAAAATTATTGTAGGTTGTGGTTTCTACATGGCAGAAATCATGCATTTTCTGCTTGATTATTAATATCTGCGTTTGGCTCTAGCATACGTTCAATGCTTGTCCAGTGTGCAACAAAAACAGAACCGAAGGAACCCACACCCATCGACGCTCCGTGGTGATGACGCGAGTGGACGGTGTGTTTGGCTTCTCTTATTGCCTGCTGAATGGCAAATGGTTTCTTCATAAATGAACTGCAGTCAGGAAGAGGCTTGGAGAAATTGCTGGTTGTGGGAGATCGGATTCTGTTTGTGAATAATAAGGTATGAATATAGATCGTGACATCTTCGTCGATCTTCCAGTCTCCAGCTCGCGTGACTTAACAAATTACAGCTAGCGAACTAAAATGTTCAGTACATATTTGCAAGTTAACATTTAACAACATACATATCAAAATTTGCGCTACCGGCGTACTAAAATTAATTCTGCAGTGGTATACGACATTGACATATTTAAACATTTTAATAATTATTATGTTATAGGGTTAAATTAATAATGATAAGTAATTTTTTGCTCAGTAAAACAATGATAATAACGATGGAGTGGTGAGACGCTTGATCAACTGTAGTAGTAGTACACTTGTTTGTATTTTGTGTTGTTGTTGCATTTTTCCAAATAATTTTGCAGGATGTCACGAATTTAAACGCTCAGACATTTCGGAATGAAATCATCAGCACACCGTCTAGATTGTCGCTAGTCGTGGAATACAAGGAATGCCTAACTTTGAAATTAGAACGCATTTGGGCTCAGGAAAGTGGGAAACAATGTGCGCAGCGACTACTGGAATTTCGTGAACAGCTCTGCAACAGAAAAGCAGCACGAACACGGGACGTTCAAGGTCCTCAGATTTCTGCCGACAGTGTTGCACCACCGTCGGGCGGATCATTTTCGCAGTGTACTGATGTTAGTCAGACTGCTGATTCATCTTTGACTCCGACCGCTGCGTGTCCCGCCGTGCCGCTTTGCAGACAGCGATTCCAGCGGTACCTGTGCCCTCGTCATGCGCTCCAGCTGTGCCATCCATGGGTACCTCGGTTTCTTCGGCGGTTTTCCCAAATGTCGACGCACCTCCCTTCATTCCGAACCGCCAGTCTCAGAAGAATGTCACCTGCGCACCGACAGTGCTCCTCCAGCAGCATGGCAAAATGGTAAATTCAAGCCTACTCCAGATTGATTCAGGTGAAATTTGATTGATAGTATATTGTTTTGTGTTTTTGGCAGACGGAAAGGAATGCTGGTTTTCTTTGGGAAGCCCGTGCCGGCAATATGAAGAAGGTGCAAGAATATCTACGGCAGGGTGCCGATATCAACGCCACCAACGCTGTAAGAATGATACGAGCACAGTATATGCGTTGCCCATGCTCTCCTATGTTCGTCCGTATATACACGTTACGGAGATGGGCGCATGATGCCATTGCTCGTAGAGTCGTGATGATGAAACTCTTGCTGATCAATCCACACGGTATTTGTAGAATGGTCTCAATGCGCTTCATCTTGCATCAAAAGAACGTCATGTCGAGCTTGTCAGACTCCTGCTGAAGCACGGTGCCTCCGTTGATGCAGCTACTAGAGTAAGTTGCTTCCGGTCTCCCCACCAGTGTACAGAGTAGATGAAGTATTCGATTTGAAAATACTGCGCCAGTATATGCCGCACTATTCCACGGGGGTAATGTTGATATACTCGCGCCAAAACTTTGTTTATGTGCCACTTCGTTGTTTGTATAATACCTAATTATTTAACATTTTTATCTGGAATTTTTCATCGTGAAATTGCGTAGCAGTCTGCACATAATCATACTCAGAAAATTTTTTCAAGCCAGCCAAAAATGAGTATTTATTTAATGCAAAAGGAATAAGTATTTAATCAATAAAAGAATTAACGTGCTGAATAGGGACAGATTTTTCATTTGAATGTATGTTTGTGAGAGACACTCGTCTGGTATACGAAGTACTGTACTGTATTGTCGAGTCAACTTGGCACCTTACAGTATATATTGACAATAAAACCTGAAGTGGAGAAGAGAGTACGTACATCAACACAATATATAAATGTAGTAGGCGTCGTAAAATAATTTAAAATTAGACAAAATACTAGTATTATGTTTCAAGTAATAAAACGCTGGTATCATTTGTGGTAATGTTTTGTAGAAGGGGAATACCGCGCTGCATATTGCATGCTTGGCTGGACAATACGAGATTGTTCGTATTCTGATCGAACATGGTGCCGCCGTCAACGTGCAATCACTGATCGGTTTTACACCTCTTTATATGGCCGCACAGGTATGGGACGTGGAATACATTAGAGGATGTTTGTGGAGTTCAGTATGTTGTACTTCTGCACTCTTATGCCGTTTGCCGGTTAGAAAATATATAGTGGTGTGAATTGTGAATTTTGCCTGCACAGGAGAACCACCGCGATATTGTTAATCACCTGCTCGAAAAGGACGCTAACCCGAGCCTATCCACCGAAGAAGGTTGTACGCCCTTGTCAGTGGCCTCTCAACAGGGCCATGATGAGATAGTTAGTATCCTCCTGGAAAACGGCAAGGTCCGCTTGCCAGCGCTCCACATCGCTGCAAAGAAGGAAGATGTGAAAGCGCCTGTATTGCCCATAAACGCCGATGTCATATCAGAGGTAATACTTACGTTGTACAATCATAATGCCGGTTATTTTGCAGAGTATTTGCAAATTTTTCCGATCAATTAGCAATTTTTGCGAATGTTAGCCATTCTTTATTTTGAAGAATAACCGTCGACCAGACGAACGGACGGAAGCTGTCACGCTTCCCCCAACCAATGTGGATGAAATAAAGGATGCTTTGGGAAAGATTATGGTAGGTTTTACATATTTCCAGTAAAACCATACGTTTTTTCTTTGTGGTACTAATAGTGTGGATCTTTTATTAATGATATTGTGTTCTACCCTAGCTTGCGTTTAATGCTTGTCCGGTGTGCAAACAAAATAAAAGCGAAGGAACGCACACCCATAGACGCTCCGTGGAGATCACTAGAGTGGACGGCGATTTTGGCTTCTCCGATAGTCGTGTCAGTGACAAATGGTTCTTCATAAGTAAACTGAAGCCAGGAAGAGATTTGGAGAATAAACTGGCTGTGGGGGATCGGATTTTATCTGTAAATAATAAGGTATGTTGCTTATCGCGACATTTACCCCGTAATCCTTCAAGCGAAAAGTAGAAAAACTCGGGCGATTTAAGTAAGCTATCAAGAATTGCAAGTTGCAGTTTGAAAATAACAATACTCGAACCAAAATCTGCGCTTCCGGTATGTGTAATGGGCGTTTAAGAACTTACTTTTATATTATGCTTTCAGGAGTCCAACAACATATCTGCTTATATATTTTAGTACTAAGTACTAACTTATCTAGGATCGGCAGTATTAACAATGCTGAAACAGGGATGACTTCGATCTCCTGCTGGATATAGATCAATACATTTGTTTGTACTTTAATTTGTGTTGATATTTTTTCCTGTATAATTTTGCAGGATATCACAAACTGGGACGTTCAGTGTTTTCGGGATGAAATCACTAGGACACCGACTACGTTGTCGCTGGTTGTGGAATACGAGGAACGTCTGGTTGAAAAATTACAAGGTATTTGGGGTCTGGAGCGTTTGAAGGAGTGTGCCCAAAAACTGAAGCAACTCCCACGCTACAACAGCAGAAAAGCAGAAAGGAAACCAGAAGGGCATGCTTTGCAAGGTGTTGCCGGTCAAGGTGCGCAAACTTTGTTTGAATCACTTTCGCATGCTAATGATGCTTCCCAGTCTGCTAATTTACCATTGGCATCGGCCGTTTCCTGTCCCCCAAATGTCGTTTCACCGGCCGCGATTCCAACGGCATCCGTATCCTTAGCATCCGTTCAAACTGCCATCTCCACGGACCCGTTAATTTCCTCCGCAGTTGCCCAGTCTGCATTACTAACGAAGCGGGAACAGGAAATTTCTGGTTCGCAGTGCGTCCCCGAAAGGATTGTACCACCCACGAGCTCTTCAGTTTCTTCGGCAACTCCCCCATCCGCGGCCGCAGCATCGTCGGTTCCAAACCGTCCGTGTCTGGAGAATACCGCGTACTCACAGATTGCTGTTCCCAAGGCATCTGTGTTACAAAATGCACCGATTGAAATACGAATCCCACTGGTTATTCGTCTATCTGTTCAATCGGAAGTGGAGGCAGGAAGGGAATCTCGTATCGGTGTAACTGTGGTCTCAGAGCCAACAAGTGGCAGTGTAGCCACAGAATGCGAGACTTCGGCACCACCGAAAGCCAGTGATCCGGTGGGGAAAAGTGTTGAAACGACGGACATCCCGAACACGGACACTGATAAGCTGGCTGAGACAAGCCGGAAAAGTGTCATTGTGTCGGCAGAATATAACTCTGCGGCACCGCCAGATGCCAGTGAGCCGGTGGAGAAACAGGTTTCAACGACAGGCACTCCAAACACAGAAAACCCGGCTGAGACAGAGCGATGTTCAGTGATTGATAGCTACTCGAAGGATCAAATTGCATGCAGCAGTGACTGTGAAAGTGACGATGATAAAGAAAAATTTGACGCGCTGGGACCACCGAAAACCAGTAAAGCTGTGAAGACGCTTGGTGTCGGTTTTACAAATGTTGAAAAGAAAACTCGGAGCAACGCAGCTCCCGTCGACACTGCCGAATTTCTCAAGCAAATGCTGGGCCCTGGTTGGAAGGAAGAATGGAACAAATTATGTTCAAACGCGAGAGAGCGAGGCGCATTTAAAGCTCCTGATTTGGCCGCCCAGTTGCAGTCCGCGATGGAACAGCTATGTACTCGTACGTTTGCTGTTTTGTCGGCATTACAAAAATTTTTGAATATGTACTTTGGCAAACGGTGAAATCTTATATTTTTTCTCCGATCCACTAATTCCTTTAATCTTTTTGTACTACAGCGAAGAGGGAAAACTGTTCTCCACCTCGCCGCCATCACATTGGCGATAAAATGTACAAGCAGTTTGGAGTGATCTATAGCAGTCAAGGCGTTGTAGATGCTGTAGCGTATTTACCGTACCGTGACGCAGAAGTCGACTTCCGGCGACTGAAGACCCAGACTGGTTTGCATGATCTGATTGCTGCCGACACGCTCCCACAGTTGGACTTCGAGACGGTTTTGGTATCGCTGACAGACTCGATAAACATTTCAGGTACCTTGCTAACTTCAGTGCGATGCTTTACTCTAGAAATATGGGCGATCAGAAATTATTAGAAAGAAGAATCATGGTTAATGGGCTTATGCTTACGTATTATGCTACTTCTACATATTCGTAGGTTAATTAAAGATAGTTTTGATGTGTGTAAAATTAATATGTTATAGGAGTACTGCATAGTCATTGGTTTGTAGAGTTCGATAATTTACCCAAAAGCGTTCAACGGTACGTAACTGCTTCACGCATCAAGCGTCATGGAGGCGGGGAAGCCTGGCGAGCTCCAATTTTCGAATGCCAAGCGACCTTATGCAGTCGGAAAAGCAAAAGTTGGAACGTGAGTATGTATTTGTACTGTACTTTGGTCGTTTTGATTTCAAAAATGCGTGAAAGTTCTAATCCTAATCATATCACTGATGCGATTTCTGTATCACTTACCGCAAAAAATTTGCAAAGTTTTGATTTATTAAAATTTAAAAACTAATCATGGTCGTTACGTTAATGCAGAATATTACTCCGGGAAAAATTCGTTTTGGTCGGACGGGCGGTGATGACGACAGCCCGTATTATGTGGAATTTGTTGAGTATGGTGGTAATCCTTACCGAGCAGCGTTGCCGTTGGCCTTCGATATTATCACTGCTGACACTTCCCTCACCGTGGACGCGACATATGGTATGCTGAAGTGGAATGTGGGAAATAAAAGTGACACGGAAGTGAATGCGGGCGCATTTGAAGTTATCATCCAGGATCATGTGTCGCTTGAGAAATGTCGGATGATCTTCTTGGATGGACGAAAAACCGCTCGGGATAAGTTACCAGCGCCATTTGCTACTGCTACCTTGCCCAGTGGCGTAAGCGGTATTCAGTTTTGGGGAGTAAACTGCTGTGGCTTCCCTAATACTTAATATTTTTTCAGTATTAAAGCGGTTCTTGTCCCTTTACTTCTGTCAGTGTTTTACCAAAAATAATTATGCACAAATTTACGCGTTCAGTGTACAGAAATTTTAGCGTGTGAGTGACCGTGTATTGACGTGGAGTTGCCTCGCGCAGTTTTCATTATTACATGATGTTGTTTTGCCATGATGCTGTTTTGTACATTTCTTCTTAACGGTCGGCTGCCTAATGATTCGAACTTCGACTAGGAAGCCACTACAAATTGAAAATGCGAAGATATTTTGTTTTTATTCACACTTTCGTAAAAAAGAGAATGTTTAATTGTACTTGTAATCCAAATCCTTTTGGAAAAAATTATGGTAGGTTGTCATTCCCACATATTTTGAGCAAAATCATGAATTTTCTCCTTTGGGGTGATAACACTTCGAGTCTTTTATCAATGAAACTGCGTTCTACCACCGCATACGTTCGAAGCGTACGCTAACCCGGTTTGCAAAAAACTAGAAACAAAGGAACTCTCACTAAGCCACATCCATCGACGCTTTGTAGAGATCGCACGAGTGGGCAGTGTGTTTGGCTTTTTCCACATTCGTGTCAGTGACAAATGGTTTTTAATTAGGGGACTGAAGCCAGGATGAAATTTAGAGGAAAAACTGGCTGTGAGACATCGAATTTTGTCGGTAAATGATAAGGTGTGACTGTTTATGGCGACATCAATGATCACTGTAAAACTACGACTATTCGAAGTATGGATATGCTATACCGTAATGCAGTAATTATGGTCGATAGGTGAAGACAATGGGTTTAACTACTGCCGCTTTAGTTCGGTTCGATAAATATTTATGCAGCATTAATGCTGCATTCTTGAGCTAATTGTAAAGCGTGAGTACAGAATACTACAGAGTTCCGTAATTTGCTACATTTTATTGGAAAAAGTACTTACTCACTTATTAATTTTGCCGGTACTTATTAATTTTTAATACTTTTAATACTTATTAATTTTGCCGGTACTGTCCACACAATCCATTTCACTTAACAGCTGACTTCTTTACGATTCCGTCGCCTTTTCTACGATGGCGCATTCGTCGCTCGTCGGGTAGCTTTAATGGGGCGTTCGGCTCTCTAAAGCAGAACATTATAATAATGACATTTAAATTTTCAGTTAATCATCACTGTCATATCTCCAGGAATAATTTTCATCTTCATTGAAAAGACAGTGACCGCTTGTTGTCCATTTCAATTCGTTGCGTAACGCAGTACGTATTGTGCAGTACGTACCATTACGTGAACGTACAGCGCAGACCGCGCATATACAGACTGTAGTAGACTTGTCGAGTTAGCCATGGTCCATGGGCAGATCAGTAAATGCCAGTAACGAAGCACTTTTTTTGGTTAGGTTTTTCTGATCACTGTCGTAGCATTTTGTTTGGTTTAGTTTTGAAGTATTGTTTGATCATTGGTTTTCATTTTGTTAACGGCAAAATGGTAGCTTCTCCATAACACTACGAGGACAGAACTTTACGGGGTTGTTTGCTAATAATAAGGGATGGCCGTGCACTGGGTCTTAACTGCCATCACTAGCCTAACTAGCTATCATCACAAGAATACTGGAGGTTTATGCTGTCGATGCTGGTAGGCCACGGGATCGGTTCCGTTGCTATCCGGAAATAGATCACGAACTATTTCCCATCACGAAAGACTTTTTGAATCATTACTTGCCTTTGTAGAAACTTCGACCAGGCGCTGGAACTCGTACGTTTCCTTGCTGATAGTTCTTTGTGGCAGTCTCGTTACGATTAGTTATGAATTGACTCAATGGTGGGCTCTTTGCGTGGTAAGTGTGATCGGAATAAGTTCGTGTTTTTTACTTGCTGATAATGGGATTCTAATTCTATAGAAGCACGGTCAATCGGACGCACTTCCGCCGACCAATGTGGCGGAAACTGACGATGCTTTGAGAGAAATTGTGGTGAGTTCCCATTCATGATTTCTCGCCTTTGCGATACTTTGTTTAACACTGCGTTTTACGTGTGCCTAACAAATAAATATGAAGTAACGCAGTTGTTTTTGTAAGAATTGTAGCGAAACCAAAGTACGAGTTTAAAAAAATTTTGATTTCTGTGAGCTTTTATTTGCAACCTGCAGTAGACATAATTATTATACTCGTACGAAAATCTGCGCTGACAGTACATGAAAAAGTATGATGCCGTTCTGTAGTACAGCAGCATATTAATTTTGTTAAAAGTTACCATATCGAAATAAAAAAAAACATGAAATAAGAAATATCGTAATATGAAGAGCGTGACCAACTATATGCGCGGGTGCCGGCACTCGGGAATTCGCGTCATCATTCCGCCGCGGAAAGCGCCATGCCCCATGCGCATCACCTGCAAATATCTGACCAAAGACAAAGTGGCCAATCCACCGCCGCTGATGGAAGGGGAAGGACTGGTCTGCCGAATTCTGGAGATGGGCCCGTCGTCAGCGAAATTTTTGGGGTAAGGCCAACCAGGAAGTTAAGGAAGTAAATTTTGGATAATGACATTATACATTTTAGTAGTTATGTTTTTTTAATTAAGCATAATTTTTTGAACAGACCCGTGATTGTTGAAATTCCACATTTTGCATCGCTTCGAGATGGAGAGCATGAAATCACCATATTACGAAGTGAGAACGGACAAACCTGGCGCGAGCACACTCTGGAAGCTACCGAAGAAGCGGTGCAGAAAGTTCTCAGGGAAAGCTTTGATCCTAATGGTACGTAAACGTTACCGGCATGGGAATCATATAAGCACCAGTGTATAAGAATTTAATTTATTTTGCAGAACTGCGCGCAATAGAAGACCTGCAGACCAACCGCATCGTGCGCATTCTCACAACGGACTTTCCGCTGTACTTTGCGATCATTTCCCGCATCAAACAGGAAGTCCATACTGTCGGTCCCGATGGTGGGGTTATCGTGTCCACCGTCGAAAACAAAGTGCAGGCGCTCTTCCCGGAAGGCGCTTTGACAAAGAAGATTAAAGTCGGAGTGCAGGTAAATGAAGAATGTATTAATTAACAAAGATAACAGTGTTGCGTTATGTGTTTTTATTCATGCAGGCCCATGTCGTTCCGCTAGATCTAGTGTCGCGTACTGGGCAACCGCATCGCCGTCAGCCCCATCGTCACGGTCGAGCCACGCCGTCGTAAATTTCACAAGCCGATAATGCTAACAATCCCCCTTCCTCGTGCTGCTGGAAAGGGCATGGTGAACCAGTGTACCAGTGATTCACCCAATCTGCGGCTCCTGTGTAGCATAACAGGTAATAATTGCTTTTCAAAAAATGTAACCACAGCTAATATCCTTAAAAGCGAAAAAAGTAATCGATCAAGGGTACATAACAGTAACGGTATTAGGCACATAACAATTCACGCAAAGGAAAATGGTGCCTTAATACTAATGAGTACCACCTCAGATTCCTATCACACAACCATTGCACTACGAATGCTGTAATCCATAAGCTCTTTTCTGTCAAGGAGTTTATACTACCGGTACATACATATTGTGTAAGTACATCGGTGTTCCTAAGGTTATAATATATAAATATATTAATTTTATGTTCCCAGGTGGCACCAATCCAGCACGATGGGAAGACATCACCGGCTCGACGCCCTTGGTCATCGTCAACGACTGCATCCAATTCACCACGACCGTCTCAGCGCGGTTCTGGCTGATGGACTGCGGGCATAACATCAGTGAGGCGGTGAAACTCGGCCACACCATCTACGCCGACGGTTGTGTGGTACCCTTTATGGCCAAATTCGTCGTCTACGCACGGCGCTTTGACAGCGAAGAAGCCCGGCTGCGGGTCTTCTGCATGACCGACGATAAAGAGGACAAGACCCTGGAGCACCACGAACGCTTTGTGGAAGTGGCCAGGAGTCGTGATGTGGAAGTACTGGAAGGAAAGAATCTCTACATCGAAATGGCTGGCAATCTCATTCCAGTGACCAAATCGGGCGAACAGCTGCATTTACGCTTCTATCCTTTCCAAGAGAGCCGTCTATCCTTCTTGGTAAAGGTCAAGAATCCCAATGAGAACGCTCATGGCCGACTTGCATTTATGAAGGATTCCAAGTCCGGGCGCAATGAGATGCCGCAGATCCCCATTTGCAATCTCAACGTCCGCTTGCCCGATGAGCTGAGAGTATGCAGACACTAGACATTTGCTAAAACATCCCGTTCAATTTAGTTTTTAAGTTGATCGAGTTATGTGAAGTATTTTCTCCTTTGATTCAGCCTGTCACCTATATAAGCGCTGACACTTGATGCAGTTTTATGAGCTTGTCAAAGTTTGCGAAATACATTCTTGTTTAGTAAGCTTGTATTATTTTACAGCCGATGGAGCCGACATCAGCGAAAGACAGTGTCACCGTTGACCGACGACCAGTTTACAAGAAAAAGATCAGTAAACCGGATCGGTGCACCGTGCTGATCCCCGCTTGCACGATGTGGCTGATCTCCTCGGCGAAGATTGGCCGGCTCTGGCGCTGCAGTTGGGCTTCCGGGATCCAGAAATCCAGGCGATCAAGAACGAGGAGCCAAAAATCCTAAAGCAGGCGCTGATTATGCTGTGCCGCTGGGTGGAACGGCATGGTCAGCCGCGACAAGCCGAAAACGATCTCAAACAAGGGCTCCAGCGCATCAATCGGGATGACATTGTTAATAAGAGCATGTTCAATGTCAAACTCCAGCAAGGATGGAAAGAGATCCCTAAACAACGAGAGCAACGCCCTGAAGAGATATCAGAAGCAGAACGGCAATGGGAAGTCGATAGTTTACAGCAGGCTGCCAATCCTCTTAATGCAACAGCATTGCACGGAGAACCATTTTTCAGTTCTGATAACTGTAGCTTAGCTACGTTCCTCATTCGGCTCAGTCGCCTTTGACCCCGACCGTTACCCGCCCGCCTAATGCCGCTTCTCAGGCGCCGATTCTAACGGCGCCTGTGTCTGCAGCATCCGCGAAGGCTGTACCAACCTCGGGCCCTTTGCTTTCTTCCACAGCCTGCCAGTCTACCTTACCAATGAAACAAGGACAAAACGTTTCACAAGGCGCTGCCGCAAGCGCTGTGCCATCCGCGGGCACTTTAGTTTTCCCTGCAGCTTCCCCATCCGGAAGCGCATTACAGATGCTTCCGAACCATCAATGTCCAGAGAATAATGTCAGCTGCCCACAGACACCGGTCTCCACGACACATGGGTTGTTAAATGCACCGATTGAAATACGGATTCCATTGGTTATTCATGTATCTGTTCAACGGGAAGTGGAGATGAGAGGTGGACGTCGTTAGCTGTGGTCTCGTAGCCAACAAGTGACAGTACAGCGTCAATATGCGTCTCTTCGGCACCACCGAAAGTCAGTTACCCGGTAGGAGAAAGTGTAAAAGTGACGAACATTCCAAAGACTCATGAGCTGGCTGATACAAGCCGAAAAGGTGACAGTGCAACTACGGAATGTCGCACTGTGACACCCCGGAAGACTGAGCCGGTGGAGAAACTGGTTAAAACGACAGCTGTGTCAGAGGGATCTTCAGTATTTGATACAAACTCGATAGATCAAACTGTACGTTCCAGTGACTATGGAAGTGACGACGATAAGATAAGTCTGAAGCGCCGGGACCGCCGGAAACCAGTTAAACTGTGGACACGCTTGGTGTCGGTTCTGCAGACGTTGACAAGAAAACTCAGAACGCGGCTCCCGTCGACAGTACCGAATCTGTAATGTCTTAGAAAAAATAATAATGCACAAATTTACTTTTTCAGTGTACAGGAATGTTAGCTTGTGGGTAAGCGTTGATTGATGTGGACTATGGAGTTCCTTCGCGCAGTTTTGGTTATTTGTTACTTACATAGTGTTGTTTTGACATGATGCTGTTTTTTACATCTTTTTGTAACGATCTACTGCAAAATGGTTCGATCAAGAAGTCACTACAAATTAAAAATGCGAAGATATTTGTTTCTATTCGACACTTTCGTAAAAAAGAGACATGTGTAAAAGAAATTAATTGTATTGTACTTGTATTCCAAATCTTTTTCCACCATTAAATCCACGTTTCCTTGGAATTATTCGCATTTCGACGAAAACTGGCATATGACGAGATAATATAATACTGGTGCACCGGTTTTCGTCTAAAGTTTTTTGGTATCTTGTTACTCTGCATCTTCCCAACCGGATGTTGCGCAAATATGTATCAGCTCAATTTTTCAGACCAACCTACACGAATCATCAACTACAACGCTTTTAAACAGCTGTTTGGAGGCGCTATCGCTAAAGTTAAAGCTTTGTTGCTGGGAATAAACATGAAGTCATGAAAGCAAACTCTTCGTAAACGCTTTGCCAATGCCAATTATGTCACTCACTTCTCTTTTATCATCGCGACCATCCAGTGCTAGTACATTTCACATACAATTTTTAACGGAATTTTGATCCAAATATTTCTTTTAATAACCAATCGTGTCACAATTTTTTTTTCTTAAATGCATATCACTGTCTGCTCAGAGAAAGGGAACACAAACAGCAAAAATAACGCAATACCCACAATCTGTCCCATGAAGTTAGAAAGAAAAAGACAATCAAGTACAATAAACCAAACACAACAGCCATAATTGAACAGCTAAATGCTAAAAAGGCTAACAAAAGTAAAAACCGCAGAAACGAAGTAATACTTGCGGTCGTATCAACTATCTAACCAGCCGGGCAAAGTATACACAGCGGCTACTTCAGACAAGAAGATTTTCTCATCATCACGAGACGACGCCGGTAGAAATTCACGGTGTGGCGTAGTCAAAAATATTTCCCGCTGATTTGCCATCAGCGAGACTCTGCTGCGTGGGCACACTGGGTTTATACTCCAGGCCAATGTACAGTTCGGGGAAAAGATCACCAAGTTGAGGAAGAATGCGAGCATAATCAATATCACCTTTGGCATGAGGTTCATTGCGCGCCGGCGACTGAGCAACCTGAATGTGACCAACCAGTTTCCGGTTAGTACGAGCCCATTTGATCACGTCGTACGTCGGGTGCAGTTGCTTGAAATGGAAGACATCCAGCAAAATCTTTAAATTGCGACAGTCCAGCTGAAAATACAGGATCATTCCGATAAAATTCAGGTTAAAAATCCGGAACAAATGCATAAAAAGCGTAAAGATTTTAAATAAAAAACAGTAGTACGGCTGGTTTTGTTACTACAATAAATCAATTAAGAAAATTTCCACTAAAAATTTCTTTTAAGATTATTCAAACCATGCCACATTGCCACATCTAATAATTCTAAACGTACGATCCTAAACGTACATCTAACAATTCTCGTATTAAACTGCAGCATTCGCACAGCAAAAAAAAAGCCGGTAAACTTATTTTTGTATATATTTTGATTGCTGTTGTCTTACTTCTCCAATCACATCCACAGCGGTTCCGTAATTGTTGAGAAAATAATCGGGGCTGACGAATGGTCCAATGGGTTCGATAAGCACATTCACATGGCGTGGCAAGCACTCTTTGCAAGCCCACTGCAGTCGCCGCAAATACTGACGCATCACATCACTTCGGCTCTTCCCAGCCGGCAGCTTTCCGGCCAAGATGTGCAAATTGGAAGTGCCAATCGCTTTAGCATACTGAAAAAATAATTTCCTATTCAAATGTCAGCAAAGTGAACTGCATTCTAAATCCAAAAAAATGCTCCGTACTATAAACTCACATAACACATCAATAAGTTAAATATTAATTCATTATTAATTAAAAATTTCATATTATTGTAAAAAAGTAGGTATTAATTTTTTAACTTCCAGAATGCTTGCACAGTGATGCGCTGGCAATGGCACCATAATAAACTCCAAAGTAGGTCAAGCGTTGTTCTTGACGTCATGATGGTGATGATGCTAACCTGAATGGAACGACGAATCCCCGCCTCGAACTCCTCATCGGGCACATCCAGCACCACCTGGCCCAGATCGCCCGCATTGGGCCCCGCGAAGGAATTCAGCAGGACCTGCTTGAGATTGGTCTCCTCCAGCACGGCGACCAGGTCGTCCAGATTATACTGGTAGGCCACTTGCGAGCACTCCACATACTGGAAACCAGCCGCGTGTGCAGCACGATACCGTGCCAGCAGACTGCCAGCTTCGTTGAAGAGGAATCCATCGGAAATGTTGGCACTATACAGTAGTCCCGACATGGTATTGGCGGTGGCGAACTGGTCGGTTCGTAATTTGGCAGGGATCTGAATGCTACGGTGAATGCGAAAACCGCAAATAAGGATAACACGTTTGATTGTTCGACTTCGTGCCTGGATTGTCAACATTCCGATATCGCAGTACGGTACAAAGCTGATGGTGAATGACACAAAGTCTGCCTCGGTAATGCGAGATTGCGAATGTGTGCACAGTTGACTGTGAATCAGCTGTTATGTAGGTACTTGTACAAAGTACGTATGCAGGAAGTTTAACTATCGTACTCGTACTCACTTTTTCTGCAATTCAACAGCTGTTTTTCAGATTAAATTTTATGAATAAGCAAATACGGAATTTTTAGCGGAATACATTAAATAATTATTTAATAAGTACTTCTTCATTTTAGTACGTAGCAATTTTTTAGCAAGTACTACTTACTTTTCGCTCCAACTGGGATCATTTTTTTATATGATTAGTGAATATTGTTTTTGTGACGCTGTCCACTATACTCAAGGTTAATAAGAGCAAACATCACTTACTTTTTACTCCTGGTTTATTGGTATTTTATTTAGGTGCTAAAATAAATATAGATACGAGGTTATATAATATTACTAAATACTGTTTTAGCTTTACTTTAGTTTAGTAATACATATTATGGAGGTTCGTATAATATTTGCGCATTGCGCAAGGACGACTGGAGGATCTGCCGCCGCGGGAGACAAAAGTTTTAACTACTTAACTTCGAAAACGGCTTTGCACTTTAAGCAAAACATTTTACGCCCTACTACTTGTGGTTACATTTTTTTGTGATTTTCTAGAGTAAAAAATAAAATTAATGCAAACATTAACGGAACTGGTATTCGAAAAAGTCTACTTGCAGGCTAAGCCAGGCTTCTCTTGAAAAAAGCAGGATCGTGTCCTCGTGAAAAATTTCTAACAAAATAGACTTGTGATTACTATAGCTATATCTATAGAAGTATGTACAGATATAGAAGTATTGATAATTAAGCCATGCGGTTAACGTTGTAGGGTGTTCTCTGTGACGCAAATGTATGCGTTGATCACACTGTATGTTGATCATATTTTGTATTTTACAGTGTAGATCAGATTTTCAGTATTTGCAGAATCTATATTTATACCCGGAAGAGATCGCAGGGGCACCGCTAGCTAGCCATTAACTTTCGCCTCGCAATGCGCATTTTTTGTTTCCACACCGAGATTTTGGTGATCATCTCCACGGTTTGTCCACAGACCACAATTAATAATTATAAATCAGTTGGCGGAATTGTTCGAATGTCGCTGTGTCCGTACGTTGTCGGTGCTTTATCGAATCTAGCCTGCCGTGTCGATTACGTTCTCTCGAAGTCCACTTTCAGGCGGTGAGGATGACTTGCATGATGGTAATTACGAGGTACTATTTTAGTACCTAACCCGGAACCAGAGTGAGGTGAATTTACAGAATTGGTCTGTGGACGAGGAAGTAAGTTGTGGAGCGGTGTAAAGTGATGCTGGCCGAATGGACTTCGCCGGAAATTCTTCCGCCATCTGTAACTACTTTGTTTTTGTTTCTGCTTACGGCAGTGTCTAAATACTCACAAGGATTTCGGAGGGGTTACGGGTTATATAATTACCGCCGGCCCTGACCATTTCGATTTCCTTTTGTTTGTATCGTATATAGATTAAGTTATTGCCATTAGCGTGCATAGTCAAGCTCCCAAAAAGGTCAGCGTATGTACACGTGATGTATTGTACCAGATATGTATTGTGCATGTGTTGTGCATATTGTGCATATGTTGTGATGTATTGTGCATATGTTGCACGCATTTAAAATTTTTAAAGTTTTCATGAGAAAACCAATGCACAACAAATTCTCAAAGTTGTCAATAAAATTGGCATGTTGTAAACAGTTACATCCCGTTAACCAAGTAAGGAATTTACTCAATTTAGCTTGTGTAAAACTATTAATCTCGAACGTGAGAAATTCTTACGTATGACAGTGATGCACACCAGCACAGTCTCAAAATTCATTTTAATCCGACGTAAATCTGGTTTTACACATTCACAATTTCACATAATAATGCTTTTTTGTTTGAAGAAATTTGAAGTTTAAAGAAATTCCAATTTCCAGACTTTGTACACATGGTTATGAACCTACAAATTCTTATATCTATTAAGTATATATTCTACATACAACTTGCGCACTCATGTATCCACGTACAGTTTGCAGACAATTATATTTAGATTTGCGCTGTTAATTACATTTACTCGTAGCGACCATCGCACCTGAGGTTGACGGGGATCCCGAACTTTAAATTACAGAGTGCATAGATGCAAGCATGAGTCCGAATCCTTTTAAACACAATTTTGCAGTACGAGCATCCTTGAAATTTCCTGATTTTGAGCAGCGTTGGTGTATCGCTATATCACTATATTGCTATATTGCTGTGCGTCAAGTTGAGATTTGGAAGTACATTTTTAGGAATACTGACCGATGGCGACTGAAATATTTGTTGAATTATATGGTCATAACCTGCCAAGGAATCAATGCGATCAAGCAAACCATGAAACATTGACCCCGACGATTACGGGGAATTTTTCGCGGAATGGGATTTGAAAATCGAAGATGGATTAAAAGACGAACAAAACTTTCGACATAATACTCGAACCTTTACTTAGGTACGCGTACCGGTTTGTATATAATATTAAGTAGATCGTGGATTTTGATTTTGCTACTAATGGGGTGTTCAAGGCTTCCAGTTCAGGAAAAGCCATTTGATAGAAATATTATGAAAAACGAATATAACTGCATACGATAGTAATGGCCATCAGTTACAATATTATGTACATTCCTCCGGCTTCTGCGTAATTACATTACTTAGCTAGATGCTGTACACATAACACATGCATACATACGGCTACGGAGATATCGGTAATGAGAATCGTAGTGATCCAATTCCATACAGCTCATCTTTTGATTATCGGATACCAGTGCTGAACACCAAATGCCGATCCGCGCGTCTGCCGTTTGACTATGAGAAAACCCATTAGGAACCGTCAGTCGAATACCGATCAACGGTGCTCTTTCCCGCAGCATCCCGTCTGTACTGAGTACATGATGAGCACCAACGGGACTGCGCTGGAGAGTTGTATGCCTTCCACTCGGGCAGTTGACGGAATCATTATTTAAGGTGGGCATCTGCGACGGACGATTACGTCAATAACCGGCACCTGTATACACTGTCACTCCGCGCAGTGTGTGTTGCAATACGTATAGTAGAAAACCGAGAGATCATCGCGCTGCGCGCACACGTTGCCGCAGTAAAAAGCATCCATATACGACGAAACCGTTTGACGTCGGGGGAAATGGGGTATAGTTGTAATAAATTCTTTACAGCACCTTTTCGCCAACTCCCGTGTTGTGTACGTGCCTACGCAGCATTTGCCTCTCTCTCCTCACGACAATGGCGCTCTAACCGTGTGTGTGTGCATGATTTTATTCGGTTTATGGCTGCACATCCAGTGCATAGATGCCTCATTTCACGGATGTTGAGTAGTTGGTGATCAGTGTGTAATTTTATGGTCTTCCCATCTATTTTTCCTGGGATAAGCAGCACGGGTGTCTGTTGATTCGGAACACATATATACGCCATACAACCATATAGTTTCTTTTTATTGGTGCTGCTAGAGCAAACATGTCGTTGTCACACTGAGGACCGATATTGCTTCCGCCCATTGTGCTCAGCCGCGTTTCCGTTCTGCCGTGCTGTACTGTGCCGGTCAACCATTTACTGCGTGTTTTCGTGCCTTTCTGCACCGACTTTGCTGGACATCATGGGCATTGTCATATGATCGTATTTTATGGCATAAACGAATTGCTGCCTTTTGCCTTGTACAATACGTCACTACAGCAAAGCGTTCACGTGGAATATTACATCATTATTATTAAGTTGATCCCTATTGGCTGGCATCTTTTTTATGTTTAACGTTTAACACCTGCTGGTATGAGCAAATGTATCCTGCCGTGCATATTTTAAGTGGTGCATAATTCACTTTTCGGTTCTGCTCCCGTCCAAATCAAACGTACATATAGTACCGATCTACTACCATCAGACTGTGTGTATCAGTAAAAAGACGATTGAACAAATTAATCGTGATATTAATCTAATCGAGCGACACTCGGCGTCGGTAATCACATCTTAATCTGCTAAATCCGTCACACGGACGAGCGGGAGGAAAATGTCGTTCCGCCGAAATTTCCCCTTTACACTCGGCTCGACATCGGCGCGGCCGAATCACGCCAATGAAGACGAGAATCACCTACCCTCCACCCCGACCCACAAAACCCATTCCGCTTCCACCTCGGACCACCTAGGCTCACCCATGATCGCCCGCTCCCAGGCCGGGTCCAAACCCTGGCCCGGAGGCGGTAGCCACCATCATCCGTCCGGCAATTTCTCCGTCTCCGATTCACCGGCCACCCCCGAGACGTGGTTCCTTAAAAAGCAGCAATATGAACTCATCATCGAACAGCTACAGCATGCCCTGCAGCTGAAGGACATCGAACTGGAACAGGTCCGCAAGCAGCTGGACAAGGCACGCTCCGTGCTGTCGGTGACGAATCCCTTTTCGCACAATCGCCAGCTGACGAACAAGATCGACGAAGAGGATGTCACCGGGACACCTGATATGCCGCGGAAAAAACAGGGCATATCCGGGGAGAGTAGTAGTAAATTCTCCCTGCGCAGCTCCCGCCGTCTCTCTGACCTTGAAGTAACCAAAGTTGAAAAGGACTTCCGGTAAGGACTGATGTTTAACTTGACCCCACCGGTTTTGTCGGCGCGTATTGACATAAGCAGATCAATATGTGTGTATTATGTGGCTACTGTAGTCTGCACCATATGTGGCAGCTGGCATTGGCAGTAGCGGCTATAGTAGTTTTTATGTATTATTTCGCCACACTATTTTCTTGTTTCTCTAACTCATTACGATAAGCCGTTATAAAAACTTGTGAAATCGCCTTAAAGCTTCCACGAAAGTTATCGACAAGCTTAAGAGGCATCCTGAGAAAACTCTAAACTAGTTAATCTGGTGCGAAAGCTTTTAACCGTTCCGTCACTATCAGTTAATACGACTTCGGATGCATTGTAACTAATGCAGTTTTTCTACTGTTTTTTATGGGCAGAAGATACCGGCACTTGCGCCGGTTAGTGCTAATTTTATCGTAATCAATAGGGCTGCAGTTTTGTTTTTTAACTTTCGCTGCCGGTTAACTGGAGTCCCGATTTGCGGACGAACAAGTATATTTCGCCTTTACTTATTTTCTAGATGCAGCGCTAGTATTATTAGCAACACGTGCGCAATAAAAACAGCATTACAGAGGGTTATTCAGCCAAGTGTGTTCACTTTTTGAAAAATTTATATTTAGTCCCCATAAGATCATATTGCTTTTCCAGTTATTTTATCGGATAGCCACAACATTTAGTCGTAATAAAAATATGATTAAGTTAAAATTTCATTATCCTTTACCTCAAGAAAAAATTAAATGCCTGACAGACATGTTGCCAACAGTCGACCAGTTCAAATACAGCAACTGCCGTGCCTTTGAATAAAAAATCCCTTAAAATTTGGGTTCACAAACTATTCTATCGAAAACGTGTCAGGGGTATTCAGCAAACATTTTTCTGATGAATCAACTAGTTTTTTTCACGATTGGGAAGCAGCCCCGGTTGGGTCGGCACTGCGTCCCGGGAGCACCATCCTGGTTCGGGATGATGGTTTCTTCCCCGCCTGGCTCGAGCCACGGGACGTTTTTCGCAAACAGTAGACCTTTAAAGCGATCAATAAAGACCTCCGCTACAGCTTTGGTTAGTGGGAGGACGAAAAGGATTGCTGCATTTCGGTGTGTAAGCTTTCGCACAACGGGCATGGTTCCCGCGGGTTTGTTCCCTTTTTCGCGTTTTTTTCAACCGTTCCTACACACTTACTCGCGAAAGCATTACATCGATTTCCCCATAAAATAATCCGGATCCGCGTTTTTTCAAGTTATAAACGTGTAGATTCGAGAAACGGACTGGCCTTTTGAAACCAGCCAAATAAAAGCGAAATTTCGACTGGTCAAGGATTTGAAGTCGAAGTCTTCTGGTCAACAGCCGATAAGGGATGCATTTGAAGCTGGATTCTCACCAAAATTTGTAAAAGGCAGTCAAACTATTTTGTCGTTTTGGTAAAATGTTTATGGCGACACTCCACCAAAAAGCCGATTTATAAAAATTTATTTTCGAAGGTGAACACACTTGGCTGAATAACCCTCTGTACGTCTAACCGTAAGAATTATTTCTTGTTTGTTGGAAAAAAGTCATTTCGTTGCACACATGTCTAATCTGAGATATACTTACTTGTGACTGGAGCGAATATTTTATAATGAAGTACTGCAAAGAACTTAAACTAGTCTCGTGCCGAAACCGTTAAAAAAATTTACGACTAGCAGTAAAACAGTTTAGACATTATATAGCGAAATATTATGGAGTATTAGCGGAATTTTAAATTCAGGTACCTACGCATAAAGCTTGAAAACCGATTAAAGTATAATATAGATTTTCGTTCTCGATATGGTATGCTGAATATCACTATGTAGTCAAAAAGTGCGGATACAGTTTCAGCTCTTTATTTTTAACTGGAAAATATCGAACTGTCTCCAGACGGTTGTTTTAGTCACTAGAAAAACCAATATCGTATTATCGATTATATATTATTGATTATGGCTGCTTTCTGAATTTATTGCGCACAAGATGCAAAAAGTAGTCAATATGTACTGCTAGCTGCTGGAGAATGGTAGACGGAATTTAATATCAGCTGATGCAATAAATTGATTTTGTGCGAAGTTAAAAATCGGTATTATTGCTATCGATATTAGGATTGCTTAAGAGCTTACTAAACCTGACACGAGTGGTTTACTGTGTACAATACACGAGTACGTGCTGCATAGAAATACAACATGGTTTACTCATCAGTTAACATAATTATGAGGGTAGCATTTACTGCAATGCAATTCACGATCAGTTGCAGTTGCACGATACTTACTTAAATTATGATTAACTGAGAACACAGAAAAACTGCTTACTTCTACTGACCATGAGCTTCGGTTTAAAAATTAAGGAAACTTTGGTAGCTTTGTGTATGTATACTATCCCCAACAATCTGGTAGTAAGAAAATTTTCATAATCAGTAAAAGAATTCGCTTTGTAAAATTATTAAGCCTAATAGTTCACCATAGGTTGTTTGATTAGTCGATCTATGCCGGAGTAATGTCCGCGGTATTATGAATTGTGAACAGCAATGTCACCGTTAAAATTTTAAATTAATTTGGTCGTGCATGTACTTGATAGGTCAAAGCACGTAATTAAAGAAGCCCTCCGTGAAAATGATTTCCTGGCCAATTTAGACTCTTCGCAAACCCGGGAAATTATAGATTATATGTATCCCCTTGAGATATCGGCAAATTCCTACATCATCCAACAAGGTACGTATGGAATACCGCGGTGATTAAATTCATCGTACGCATAGATCGAATATTGTGATTTTGCTTTTGTGTTATTCGGAAATCAAGTTAAAGAAATAAATAGGGACGGCATGACCGTATGAATCAGTTCAGTGGGATACACCCAATGCATATGCTTCTAATAATTTTTTATTGACAATAATACGAGTGACCTCGTGTCATTTGTTGTCAGCCATTACTTTTATAACGTGAATCGCATTATGATTTATCCCGTTTACCGAGCGTTGATTCCAACCAAAATTAATATGAAAGCATCTGTCGAAGAGACAGATTTTCAGCCATTGAAAACTGCAAGAGAAAATGAATTTTCGTTTGTTATGTAGGCGACGAAGGAAACCACTTGTATGTCCTGGCCGAGGGTGAAGTTGAAGTCATAAAAGGATGACAAAACGTTGGGAAAAATCACCTCCGGAAAAGCATTCGGAGAATTAGCAATTTTGTACAACTGCACCAGAACGGCATCGGTTCGGGGTACAGAATAATTAATCAGCCACTAACACAACTGTTTAACTGTATATTGACGGCTAAGGAAATAGATTGCAACAATATTCATAAGTGGGGATTTGTTCCCTCTTATCTAGCTATCACGCAAGCCAAACTATGGGTTCTGGATCGATCGGTGTTTCAAGTGATTATGATGAGAAATGGCCTGCAACGTCAAGAGGAAATCGTGCGCTTTTTACGGAGTGTTCCATACCTGAAAAATCTGGAGGTGATTACATAACAATGATCCACCGTTTTAACGAGGTGATTGATCTGAACAGTTTTGTGTATACAGGAAGACAAACTACGAAAAGTTGCGGACGCGTTGCAGGTAAAATTACAATTTAAATAAGTAGTTTTAAAGTAACTGATTAAATTAAGCATTCTTACAATGAACAGGTGGAATACTATTCAGCTGGAAGTGACATTATCCGGGAAGGTGAAACGGGAGATACGTTTTTCGTTTTATATTTTGGAGAAGTAAGTGTGTACAGAAGTAATTATGCAGTGTAATGTCGTAAGTACCGGTAACCTTTTCACAAAACTACTGGTTACAAAACCCCGGTGTTAAATTTTAATGTATTATTTGTTCTATTTTTACAACATACGCATCCAGCCTATCCATTAGAGCAAAAACCACTACCACTTTCGACACCAAAATATACTTAATAATGTATCTTGAAAGTAACTGCTGCAGTTCTGTTGCTTAATACGCAAATGCAAGTGATACAGATCAGTGATACACCCTTACGTTCTGCAAGTTAAAATTAGAATTCTATATACAACAGTAAGGCAATATATGTAATTATCACCAGGTTCGAGTGACCCAAAAATTACCGGGAAAGAGCGAACCGCTTACGGTGCGCATGCTGGAGAAAGGTCGATTTTTCGGGGAAAAAGCATTACTTCAGGAAGAGAGACGGACTGCGACAATTACCGCCATTACCGATGCGGAGTGTCTAACATTAGACCGGGAGTGCGTATAAATAGCCTGCACTGCGTAATATGGTGTCATATATCGCACACCTGTCACCGGCGCAACTGTATACATGTGCTTGGGAATATTACCTGACTGCGTGTGCACACATGTGCTGTCTCTTTTAGGTCTTTTATAGAATTAATCGGCGATCTACGTGAATTAAAGGAGCATGATTACGGGGATGAGCAGCGGAAAGCCACCACACAGGATCAGCCGGTTAGGCGTCATCATAAGCGTCATGATCGGAGTGCACGCGGCTATCCCAGTGCACCGCCCAGTGAATATGCGCATATCCAGATGACCGACCTGGACATTCTGGGTACACTGGGTCAGGGCGGTTTCGGTCGGGTGGTGCTCGTCCAGCTCAAGGCGGACCGTCAAAGAACATTTGCTCTCAAGTGTATGAAAAAGATTCATATTGTCAAACAACGCCAGCAGGAACATGTCCTGTCCGAGAAGAATATCACGCTCAAGCTCAGCTCGCCTTTCATATGCCGAATGTACAATACATACAAGGATCGCAAATATCTGTATATGCTCATGGAGGTTTGTTTGGGAGGGGAACTGTGGACAATTTTACGTGACCGGTAAGCGTGATTCGATGTGCTGAATAAAATAAATTTTGTGAGATCAGTAATTTATTAGAGATAAGGTTCGTCATTAAACGGTTTGCACTGTGTAAAAGAACGCGAGAAAAAGCCGAAATAGGTGTTAGCAAGTTTGCTTTACCCAAAGGTTTAACAGAATTAGAAAATATTCTTTAAAATGGAAATAAAAATGGCAGAAAGGTTTACTTATCAGTAACTGGAAAATACGTACGAGTATATCAGGAATTTTGTCTGCGAACGAGCTTTGCCGCCGCTACAGACACTGGGCATAATCGCGCCGAATAATCGCGTGACAACTGAGACCATGTTAAACTCCTGATCTGATGGTGAGACGATCGCCACCGCCACCGGTAACGCATGATCGGGTCTAAGCGATTGTCACCAGCCCACCGTTTTTGAATCTTTATTCGCTGAATACTCTTTATAATTTTTGCGGCATCTTGAAAGAAATATCGTGGTTTTTGGAACTCTGGTTTATGCGTGCGAGCTTTACAATTGCCAGTAAAACGCAGGGGTACCTACTAAGTACTACATAGTAATGTGTGTGTATACATAACGATTTATGCTGCTGCATTATTATATCACACAGCTTTGCTTTTCTAAATTAGCCAATAGTTATGATTTTCTAGCGTAGGTGAACTGCTTGCAATTAAATATCCTGAGCACGATTTCAAAGCCTCAAACTTTCAGAGGAATCTTGTTTGCGAATAGCGCTGCGATTATTGCGTTCCTTCAAAATTTTTTCTTACAAATTATGACACATTATGAGTTTGCTTGTTCAGCTCGAGAACAGGGAAAAGCGGAGTACTAATAAATTTTCTACACTGCTAAGATGGTACGTTAGAGTTTTAATCAGAATCTGAGCATAAAAAGTCGCATCACGTTACTAATAATATGTGAAGATGGAAAACCTTGCGTCAGTAACCACTTAGTACGAGAGTCCATAGAGAGATATTAATAGAACTATACTTGGAAGGTGTTCAATTATTAATTTGGTTCAATGCACTATACAAAACGACTGCTGTACTGATATAGCAATATTACATATGAACCGGCTTTGCAGAAATTATTTCGATGATTACACCGTGCGGTTTTATACGGGATGCGCCGTATTGGCACTGGAGTATCTCCACGAGCGCTGCATTATTTATCGTGACCTTAAGCCGGAAAATGTCCTTCTGGATGTTAATGGATACGCCAAAATTGTCAGTATTCAAGCCCACATAAAAAACTTTTAATCACATCCTGTTGGTTTTGTGAGAAGTTTCATGTTAGCAATAAAGCACCTGCTTATGTGCTATTTACGTAGGCCGATTTCGGGTTTGCAAAGGATATTGAGGCTTCCAGGAAAACATGGACTTTTTGCGGGACCCCTCAGGTAATTCAAAAGAGCTATTGTCTGTCTATCCGCATTTTAAGCACGTCTAATACGCTTATTCATGTATTGTGTAGTATATTGCTCCAGAAATAATCCTGAATAAAGGTCACGATCATGCCGTCGACTTCTGGGCACTGGGAATTTTTATGTTCGAATTATCCACCGGAAAGTATGTCAACGTCCTGCTAACGCCATGTTTACTTAATTTCATTTGTTTGAAACGATTTCTCATTGTAGTCCGCCTTTTGATTACAACGGCGACCAACTGCAAGTGTACAACAATATTCTGCGAGGATTGTCGGTAAGAAAATCTGTATGAAACGATGTCAAATATAAAATTTTGTAGTGTTTTACTAATTCATTACACAAATGGCATTCATTAGATTATGATCCCAGTTTATTAATAACGCTAAATAAAAGTAATGCATGAGCCACCAATATTCATAGATGTGGTTATATATAAGTTATTATTTATGGTTGATGTTCGATAATCAACACTAATTGAAAAGCTTTATCAGCGAGTCAGCAACGTCTTGTTAAAACGTTAAGACAAAAAATAATAGCATCCATGCAGTTCACGCTCCGGATGCTGCATTAATCTTCCCGTTATAATCCTGTTAGAACAGCAGGAGCTATTTATAAGCAATCAGTCCCAGTTAATCATTCAGTACCGCGGCCGAATAGTCAGCGCACATTAAATGTCATAAACATGGGATGTCGCGCGCGCGCGTGATTACCAACAAAGCCGCATTGCCGCCCATTTATGCCGCTAAACAATTCCTTCGCGGTTGACTTCGTGCCTGAGCACGACGCTCGGAATATCCCGACAGAGTTGGAACGCGGAGAGAATACGTCGAAAAACCGTTTATGTTGAATGCCGAGGGGGGCTGTACGATTTAACATTTAGCGTGCCGGTTGGTTTCACGGTTGCGTGTGCGGTAAAATTAAGCGCCGAAGCGGGAGTGATTAGCTAAAGAAGTTTTACGCTGACAACGGGACTTTGACTAACGCAGTACTAGACAGTCACCGGCGGATTATGTCATCACTTGCTCTACTTATAGGTCATCGAATTTCCGCGTCGAATCAGCCGTAATTCGCAGTCATTAATGAAGCGTTTATGTAAAGCCAATCCAGTGGAACGACTGGGATACCAAAAAAACGGCATCAGCGACATCAAACGGCACAAGTGGGTTTAACGCAAGTATTAATAAGTAGTGAAGATCGCATTTTCCGCCACAGAAACTGCGAATGTCAGCGCCTCGCGCGATCCATCCCGACCGGATGTGTGTGCCCTGACGTTAATTGCTTTGTGCAGATTCTTTCAAGGATTCGACTGGACGGGCTTGGCCAATCGGAGCCTGGAGCCACCAATCAAACCCAACGTTTCCGGTCCAACTGACACGGCGAATTTCGATCAAGATTTTCCCCTGAAACCGATGTGCCGCCCGATGAGGTCAGCGGCTGGGACGAAGCCTTTTAAACTTTCGGCGTCCATGATCAGTGTCCAATGCGATGTTTGTAATAGATATTTTTGAGCTATAGTACCAACAATACGCTGCAATATCCGCATGCACAACCATTTTTTTCTCGGTGATAGAAAACTGGAAGAAGACCAAAAAATTCATTCTTCAGTTTTTTGTTATTACAAGGGTAACAAATGTACTAGTACCGAGTGAACAGAATCGCTGTATTTTTTAACATTTCCATTGGATTTCCTTCGTTGTCGGAATAAAATATGTAACTGACTTTTGAATTCTGCACAAGCTGCTGGTACAAATCTGATAGATCTTACATTCTTACTTAATTTGAAGCGTAATAATTATAAAACAATTCTCAATTAATGGCGCATGTATTCAGGTACAACGCGCGAGAAGAAGGATCTAAATATTCGCATCTACTGTTATGACTACAATCGACAAATACCGCGAGATTTTCGGGGTACTGGTTGATTTGCACTCTTTCCAGAATCTAATAATCAAGGATAGACAATGCACGAGCATTAGAAATCCGCAAAATTGGCTTTATAATTCACATGAACACTGTCGTCTGCAACTTGGACTCTGTGGAGCATAAAATAGTTGTACACAAATGATCGCCGGTACCGCTCAAGTACAAAGGGAGTGTATGATTGCATCACCATAAAACATAATTTATTTGCTTTGTTATCAGTTGGTTATAATCACAAAATAAATCTTTTAACTTCACTTTTCTGAACATGCAGACTTCTCGTTTTCTTTCCGTTGTGCTGCTTTATCCTTCATCTTCCGCAAACGCTTTTGCCTGCAACCAAACATGCAACATGCAGTACTCACACACGTATAATTTACTTTAAATCACAACATTGTAAATAAAACGAAGCCACCCCACTACGGGTAAATTTCGCTACTATAAAATGTAATGTAATAAAACTAATAAAATACTTATACGAATGAGAGATCTTAATATGATTCACATTAATAATTAGCATGTAGACAACAAATACCTACTTATTGTAACTAAATTAAACCATTTTGGTTTGACTAAAATTGTCTTCGAATAAAGACCAAGGAGTTGTTGAAGATGAATAGTATTTGCAACCCAGTACTGTAACTGCATATTCCATTAACAAAATAACGAAGTGTCGTTCCGTAATATTCAACAGCTCTACCATAAACTTTGAGACACTCGTTCACTTAATTAGAATTTAAAAGTAATTTACAATTTTACAGATATGTGTCTTACAGCTCTAGGTAGAAATAGACAGACGTGCACGATGTGCATCACGCAGCCGATTTTAATGTGGTTCTACAAAAACAAACGTTTTCGTTCAGTGCGCGACCAAACGTTACCTATTTCTACGCAGGTCGCTCGAAGGCTTTTAAACAATACGAAAGTGTTTTCTACGGAGGGACTCGCAGAGGAATAAGGAAAGAAAGACCAATATAAGGACCAATGCACTAGTAATACTAATGGTAAGACTAGTAATACTTACTTCGCAACTCTCTGATTATGGGCAATCTTCTTGATAATCTGGGCGGCTTTCCGACTGTTAGGATGGACGAGTTTCTGCTGCTTCTTCACCTTTCGTCCTCCTCCCATGGTAAAGCTGAACACTGATCAAATACAACGAAACACATCAAAATGAGGCGTAAAATAACAAGGACTGCCGCAGATTGCGCAACACAATCAATCCAGATCAAGAAGCTTCGAATTTTCAAGATTTCGTAATAAATCCTGTACAATACAGTTAAATAAAAAGCCAGTGCACGAGCTGCAGCCCATGGCGGATGGTAGCTGGATCGGTCAATGCGCAAAAGGCAGCGTCTACGTGTGATTTACTGAGAATGCATGGAGAACACCGTATGCTCTTGCTGTATGTACCATCGTTTCAAATTTCGGAAGCATTTGACGAATTCCCGGTATAGCGGTGCGTGCGTTCGTTTCCGGCGTCTGCGTACGGAATGACGTATCCGTAACCCTTACTGATTTTGTGCGAGCTCGTAGGCCCGTTTACATGATATAAGTTTTTTGGAGCGGAGTCCCGTTGGTTCTCTAGAAGTTACTTTTTTCCCGAAAACGTAAAATGGCATACCCTACCAGTTTAAATAAAACCCACATCGTTAAGAAGCGTCTGAAGAAGTTTTCCCGCCACCAGAGTGATCGCTATGGAAAATTGCGGGTATGAATCTACAGTGAAACCCTCATCATGGCACCCGCCGTCCTGTTTTGACTGGTCCCTGTTGTGCGAGATTTTGTTATTGACTAATCTGTTATTGTAGCCCAGCTGGAGAAAGCCCCATGGTATTGACAATCGTGTGCGTCGCCGATACAAGGGAACCAACCGCATGCCAAAGATCGGTTATGGCAGTGACAAGCGGACCCGACACGTTCTTCCCAATGGTTTCCGCAAGGTCCTCGTCCGCAATGTTCAGGTAATATCTTCTTGCAGCGCTGTTTCTCAATGCCAGATCAATATGTAAGGTGGTGTGATAGGATCTGGAAGTGCTGATGATGAACAATCGACGGTACTGCGCGGAGATTGCCAGTGCAACATCGGCCAAGAAACGCAAAGACATCGTTGCCCGGGCTAAACAGTTGAGCATCAGAGTTACGAATGCTAATGCGCGTTTACGAGCGGAGGAGAACGAATAAACAATTGTCATCCTGTCTTTGATATGTTTTATGTTTACTTTCCACCGATTGCATATATTAAATCCGCGTTTTGACTTCTTGGTTCTGCCCATTTTAGTGTAATGAAACCCAGTCGTTCACTGTTACAGTGTAGCACTGTAGACTGTAGAGTACATGTAGAAGAGAGTATGATTGTAGAGTATATGTCGAAGTCTGTAAACTGGAGTTTATCGCTTTTAACTTGTATTGTAAGTGTCATATTTACAATTCGAACTTAACCGATGCGCGAAATGTAGATTTTGTGGGATTTTAAATTCATCAAATCCTCTAAATCGCTGCCCATATAAGTACTTAAGTAAAGCGCATACACGTCGTAGAATGAGTCTGTGGATGTGTGGTAGCGTGATCCGTGTTTGGGGGAGTTAAGTAACGAAATTTGAACGCGCTTCTAAAGTACAGTGTCTCGCTAAGAATGGAAAATAGCCGACAAAACCTTTACTGCGTTGCGGTAAGTTACCTTTCAGATAGCTTTACTTCTATAGAAGCCAATACAGCACATGAATATTATACCAGATTTGCAAAGACACCGGAAATAAAAAGTTCACCCTAAATCCTATACGTAGTCCAAAAAGGGGATCACACGTTGTAAAAATAAGTCTAAAAATAAATAATCACTAATACAGTAATACTCACTTAGAACAAAACAAAAATCTCTGCTATGAGAATAAAAAACCATAATACTATTGCAAATTCAAACACAATTAAAAATCACCGGATACCCAAAAGTCACATAATGCTTCTTTCGCGCAGTTCAGTAGGGGATTTTTCTCGTATCTTCGTCATAATCATCATAATCCGCGTGTACAGATTCACGATAGCGTTGCATTAGAACTAGATCAACTTTGGCCTTTGGGAACGTCAGCCGCGTTCTGGGTACGAATTTTGGGGTCTGACATCCCGACGCGGGGCAGGCATTGCCTTGGATGCCGCTGGAGGATTGCTGGCGACTGGCGTTTGAGGCACTTTAGGAATCTCAACAGGCCGTGTCGCTCCGTACGCTAGCGGAAGTGGCTTCGGCGCTCCTCGGGAATATGTGTTTCGTCCTGTGTAATTTTGTCCAGGCATAGGCCATCTACAGTACGTAATTAAACAAAATGTTTTCCATGGTACAGATTGGTGAAAAAAGTATATTGTACTTTTTAGGCCTTAGCGATCATTTTAAAAAAATAAACATTTGGGTGAATCACGTTTATTACTAACAAAAACGTTTATTTTTTTGATCGTTTTTACGCATCCAACAGGCACTTATGAGGCTTGTGCCATACTATGCTGCATACAAGGAGCTTCGGACCCGTCACAACAAAATATTACATACTTGACTGTAATTACGCCCTGGCATCGGTGGCGAATTGGCATTTGGGGGAACGACGTAAATGGACAATGACCAGCCTATCCCGTTCTCAACCATCTTGTCGTACAGCTGCAGCAGGAAACACTCTCCATCTGAACACAGGCCGACACTAGGGCACGACTGGCATAGACGATCCAGAGGAACACACCGTTGTCGCGGCTTACAGTTGATTGCTTCGCAAGTCGAATTACAGGCGCACGTTGTTCACGGGTAAGAGGGTGCTTAAGATATCCAGAAGGACAAGACAGAGGACAAACACATTTAGGCACCGGTTCACAAGGAGGATATGGACAGTTTGGCTGCACCCAAGAAACAGACTCGAAGCCCCGTCGGCAAGTGGCTTGTGTTTATGGAGCCGCAGAATCAAAATTACAATCTACAAAACAGCAAAAGCTCAAAAATAATTTTTAAATACAGATAACCAAACAGATTGATAAAAAACGATGAATTTACCAGAGCCGCCAATGCATACCGAACTGGACCCATCGGGAGTACAAAATTTCGAATACTTCCACAGTCATGGTCTCCTTTATGCTGCTTAACACAAGCCGGAGTTTCTGAAGAGCGCAACGAATTTTACACAATGCTAATACGATTAAAAGGTCAATGATTAAAAGGTCAACTTCACCGCTACAGGCTTGTCTGTTGCAGGTATCATTCGCCTGCCGGGTCCAGTACACTCTTTTCTATTTTGGGACGCACACATGAGTTTCAAATCTCTGACCTCCATACTCTTCGTACAACCGCTCCACGGTCCCCATTCTGACCAACCGACAACGAATCTTTTAGACAAGTCCAAAGCAAAGCTGACATCGAGTATGGACCACGAAATGTGTCTGCCCCGTTTGTGCAACCTGGACAGCTGATGCAGGGGTGAGGTTCAGTGCCGCCTGGAGCGAAGCCGTATAATGTTTCCCGACTACAAGGAGGTCTGCAGTATATTTAGTCCGCTGTTTAAGTTAATCAAATGGTTGTTAGCGGACCACAACGCTACGGGCCACCTGTCGGCTTGGGTTCTGTAACCACGCTGCCGCCTCTAAGATGGGGAACAACGTCTGCATATAGATATGACTAACAGAGTGCGCAGCTTTCCTACGGCACAACAGCGGGATGGGGGCCGTTATTAACTTTTACTGGTTGGAGCTCGACGACACCGAAACCACCGGGATGTGGAACAACCAGTACTGTACCTCCACAAGGCCGGGGGCCATCATCGACATTGGGATATCGGACAACATCCGGATGGGACACAACGCCGTACGGTCTAAAAGGTAAATGTGCAACTGATTTTTGTGTTAACTTTCGCTGTATGAATGATTTTTCTGGTAGGAGGAACTGTTGTAGCTCAAAATACGAGCTATGTTGAATGCAAGCCTGAGAAATTATACCCTGCACCGACAACATCCCAGGGATGGGGACCGGCTGTCGCACTTAGCACTGCCGCTGTCGCTGGTTGGGGATGAGTGGCCGAATCTAAGCCACATCTTAACCTAAAATGTCTGAACTCGACATGTACGGTACCACGAAAACAGGTACAGCGAAAAACAGATATCGTGCTAATTGCACACTTACTTGAACAAGAACGTTTTTGACATCTTTCGATTTCGAAGTCGTGACCGTGGCAGGCATCAGAATCCTTTCCAGGTGGACACAGAGTACTTATAACGTATTCTTGTTCTAACGCCGTATGCTCCAAGGATTTCAAGAGGATAACAGCGCTTCAACTTCCTGATCTGCAAGTGGTCATGGTTTGAAAGAACGAGTGTCAGTTATCATCGGTGATTCAATATCACATCGTAAGAGAGTGGCAAGTCGTACCGTCACAAGCGTCCGTATTACTCGTACATGCCTCATCTTCGTAAGGGTAAGAATTACATATTTCATCATAACGCTGCTGTGTAGGGACATTACAAGTCCCATGGCGAATGCGGCCACCTCATCGACATTTATGAATGCATGGTGACAGCATCCCCATTCACAACCTTCGCTTGCTGTAAATAAACACATCGCGATATTTAGCAAACAATCAAAGTATAAAAAAGGAAAGAGCAGGACATATTTTAAAGAAAAATATTTATAAAAAGATTTTACTCTAATACTTTTTTAATTTTGTTAATATATCTTCACTGTATTTGTTCAGATTCTGTTAATCAGCTTACCGCTACACGAGATAGTATTAAGTCATATGCATTTAAGTGCTACTGCTGCAAAGCAGTCGCAACTATACTCGTATAGGTACTACAAGAACCAAAAAACTAAACCGTAGCGTCGGGCTTATGCAATATCATATTTGACCCAATCATTCCAATGACATTTAAATATACAATTGTACCCACTTTTGCAGAAATTGCAACCTCGTGGTTCAAAAGGCTTTCCACTGCAGTATCGTCCGCTGTTCCATGGTGTCGGATGAGTACAATCACGCAACGCGTACTGGTATCCTTCTTCATAGCCATCGGTAAAGCATTCTGACCAGTCACTCCACTGCCCATAATCATCGGGAATAACTATTGACAAAAGCAAAAATCGGTCAACAATCGTTTCGCAGAGCGGCACAAGCGCGCTGAAACACTAACATTGCGCATTGGAAGGCTTCCGACGAGTCTGGTTTCTGCTCGACCATCACGCGCTCGTACTCCAACGGCGACATCTCTGGATGGGCAAAGCGAACAAGTTTTCTGATCTGTATAGCAGATAAACCAACAAAATCAGCAACTGTCTCCTTGGGGTAAATAAAAGAAACGCTTCGAATAATCAAATTTATGGAAGATACGCTGCAACCGCAAAATTTTGCTTAGGAAAGCAAAACTCATAAATGAACGCCAGTTCCAGCAGTGCCAAACCAAAATCCAAGATCACCGCCAAATTCCAATAAATTTTACAACAAATTCCATTAAAATCAATGTAATTGGCATTGTGAAGTTGGGATTTCAAAAGTGAAAAATTTTAATACTTAGTCCACGAAAACTACGATTTTACATTTCATGGTTTGCACTTTGCAGTTTCAAGATTTACAAATCTGGGTTTACGGTTTTGATTTTTGAATTTTAAATTCTAAGCGTTATTATTTTGTTTTAAGTTTTTGAGTTTCAAGTTTTATGTTTTACGGGTGTGAGGTGTGTGGTACACTGGTACGCCATATATCTTGCATACTAGATACGCATAGATGCGGATGCCGGATGGCCGTTTTGGCGTTTTGTCTGCACCGAATTTGATTGCACGAAACTTTAAAGGGTCAATTTACAACAGGAAAACATTTCCGGAAATGAAAATATTACGGTAGTCGAATTTTATCATTGCTTTCAGATTTCTGATTTGCGTATGTATTAAGCGCGGAATATTTCACACATTTTGTCTACGACCATACCACGTAGAAAACTCCCGATCCCGTTCGATCTCGGAAGATAACCTACGTCGGGCCCGGTTAGTACTTGGATGGGTGACCGCTTGGGAACACCGGGTGTTGTAGACTTTTTCTTTTTTAATAACCGTACTGCATGTTGTCTTGTAACTTTTTAAGTACTACGAGTAGTACCATAAATTTTTATGAACTTTCGTTTTTATGTGAGTCTGTATTAATGTTTAATTGTTTACTACTCCAGAAACTTCGAATCTTGTCATACTGTGCCTTTTATTTGGAACAATAGATTAAATCGAATTATAAATTCATCAATTTCAGCTTTCAGGTAGTTTTTTTGCTACATAACATTTTTTTTATATTCCTTTGATATTGTTTCGTTCTTGCTTACAGAACTGATGAGAGAATTTTCAAAAGAAGGATCTGGAGTCTCAATAAGAATTTAAAGTTGGCATCCGTAAGTCGTAACTGCAACAGTTAACCAACCACTAGTGACTACAGTAAGCTTCTTATTTTCCCTGCAATGCTACTGGTCATCTTGGTATTCACATCATACGGGACTACGAGGTGCAATCCGTCGCTTCACCAATACGCTCAATTATTTATTTACCCTGCATTAGTGCAGATCATAACACAAGAGATTTACATAATTATCCTGAGGAATTTGGTTCAAAATTGCAGCAACATAAACTAGAATTATTCCGGGTTGTAAACAGCTGAAAATTGAATCAAAAACAAGAATAAAAAGGACATCGTAAACTATAATAACTGTAACAATACCGACTATGACTCGAACATATTACGGGCATAACGCGCCAAAAATACCAGGCTTACATTAAAATCAAAACAAAAACAGAAGACAATAAAATCTCTAAAGTTTAAAGAATGAGGTTACTGGGAGTGAAAATTGGCTGCCGAGTGGGCCGGATGATGGCGTAGCGGATCGCCCTGTTTTTTGCATCTTCTGTCGCGGTACTGCGTTACTGGATCCCTTTCATAGCCGCGGGACAAGGGAGCAAGGAGGAGGAGGAAAATACATGCGCACGCACCACGTAGTAGTAAATCAAGCAGCATTAGACCGGGATCATTTGGGAAAACGTCTTCGATTTTTCCAGCTGTCAGCATTAAGCTTGAGCAATCAATGCCAAAAACGTACCAGAGACACAGAGATAGGATAGAATGATACGATTCCTTCCCCATTTCCTTTCCACACCCAACAGCAGCAGCAGCACAACAACAGCAACAAACCCCGTATCGCATCGTCCATGGCCAAAATAGCAGCAAAATAATTAATCCCGCCCCCGCATATCCCATGACATACAACGATAGCGTCCCCCCGACTTCCTGACACTGATCCACTTGTCTCCATCTCCGGTGCAGGATGCTTTTATCGTGATTAAATACTCGTCTCATTCCACGTCTTTTTTTTGCTATTATCGCTTTCTCTCTCCTTCTTCAGCGGCTATTTTTATGAATGCTGTTGGATGAACTGGATGCCGAATTATTGGAGGATGCTGAACGTTCGCTTCCTTCGCCGTCAGCCCGTCCCGACGAATTGCGTCGCAGCCGGCTAGCATCGGCCTGACCGTCCTGCACCGCGCTACCACCGTTTGTGGTAGGCTGTTCCGGACCGCTCTTCCGTTCGAATTGCCGCTCATACTGCGTCACTTCATCATAAATTAATCCTGTAAAAATACATGGAAAAATGAACCTTAGATACACTTCAGAAACGCTCAACCGCGATAATTAGCAATGCAAATACCATTTAACAAAACAAAAATTTAAACGGTAAACGTGCCAGATAATCCATAGTGTTTTATACAATAAACCGTCAGCCAAGAATAGGAAAATTGCCTATACAAGCCGTTTTAACTGGAATAGTCAAGGATGCTATAAACAGAACCCACTTTTCCATTCTTCAACCGTGTGCTCCCGCTCGTCGACAATGTGATCGTAGGGTCCTGGGCCTTGCTGTAAATGACAAGCGCAAACTGAAATTGGCAAATACACATACATACAAACATACAGAAAGAGAGAGGAAGAGACAGCAGCACCACACACACAGACACAAACAGTCCACACTCCAAATGACCTGACAACCTACTCACCCCGTTGACCTCACTCTCTTCAAACCAAACATTAATGT
This sequence comes from Paramacrobiotus metropolitanus, assembly GCF_019649055.1. Lineage (NCBI taxonomy): Eukaryota > Metazoa > Tardigrada > Eutardigrada > Parachela > Macrobiotidae > Paramacrobiotus > Paramacrobiotus metropolitanus. The sequence goes on along the minus strand of NW_026570284.1, from coordinate 35,297 downwards.
AAGGATGCTGTAGGGCATCATCCACGGAAATTCGCTTCTCCGGATCAATCACAAGCATTTTCGATAAGAGATCGCGAGAATAGCTGGCTGTAAAGCAGACAGTGAAGACATTTATTTTACTTATTTTGGCTGTTCCCGATGACAAAAACACTACAGCGTCCAGAACAATGTCACTGTATTTGACTGTATAAAGGTGAAAACAGCTTTAGCTTTTACGCGCAGAAGCGTGAATAGCCCAGCAGCCTAAGTTTTGCTCAAAAAAGAGCCCTAGCCATTGAAATTCAATGCTTTTCGCATCCTAGCAATCGCCACTCGCCCAGTATTAGACCATGAAAAACAATTTCCACCGTACACGGATCAAAAGTGTGACAGAGCCCAAACGCCAGAAAAACAAAGCAGTAGCACGCGGCCGATTTACCTTTCAGCTTACCATGCTCCTGACTATCAGGAGGGAACAGTACATCCGGGAACAGCTTCTCAAAGGGATACCCGGCGTATTTGGGCCGGTTTTCCACGTAGTGGCGCACGCTGGGCTGTAAGCGTTTCATAAAATCCACCGACGGTGTGCCCAGCTGTTCAATGATCTTATTCCACTGATCGATATGGTCGGAGCCCGGAAAGAGGACGGCACCGCGGATCATCTCACCAAATATGCATCCCACCGACCAAATGTCCACTAAACCCACATGAGCATATCAGCGTGATTAGCACAGATTGATCAACATGTCACACATATATATACACGGGCACAACGCCCGAAAGACTATTTAATCGCACACTCAAAATCGATGGCCAATACTCTCCGAAGCCAACCGCGAAACTGCACAAGAAATCACATTATCCCGGCCCTGGCATCTATCAATCTCTGGAGTTGTGCACAGGCACAGACCAGCGCGAGGCGTCGCATACAGGGAAAACAGCCGGCATTGCCCATATCGCAGCGCGACCACACCATTGCAATCGGCGGGCCGGGTGTCACTCGGCGCTCGGCCCGCTTTTCCCCATGGGTGTCATATCGATCGCTACATACGTCTATAAAAACTGATTACCGTTTTCCTTGTATCCCATTCCCAGAATAACTTCGGGTGCGCGATAATATCTCGTTACCACATACGGTGTCATCATGAAGGTGGCATTAGCGGAGCGGGCAAGACCGAAATCAAGGATTTTCAAGGTACAATCCGACCGGACCACAATATTGCTTGGCTTTAGATCCTGTCAAAACAATTCAACTCACCATCAGACTCAAAAACGCGTTACACCCAAATTGCTGACGTCCGTTACTGAGTAAAGAAAACAAATAATATGTATTATTAATATGTATTTCGAAAGTACTTGTTCTGACTTTTGAGCGTGGAGAATATCAGACCAATTAAGTGAGGCTAGGAATTTCATCTTTTTTTCGCACGAAAAAAAAGTGAGAACTTCGTTATCTGCATCAAGAAAATATCAGTGAGAAACAAACGAAAAGTGCCGAGGTTAATACAAGTGTTTTTTGATAAGAAACCGAAACGTTTTGCACAAAAATTATACGCTGTAATGTCTTTACAACGATACGCGGAAGACAGTAATAAATTATGCACTACTAATTGTTAAACTGGAACAATTTCTCAGCTTCGTCACTTCTTTTGACCGCAGACAGAGCGCCAGCGCGGCGGCACGGCGCTCTTTCTCTTTCCTCTCTGCAAAACACAGCAGGGAAATGCCGCGCCGTGTGTTAATCAGCGGAATCTCCAAGGATTCAGCAAATATAATCATTATAATCACGTAGAGAATTTCTTATGGCATCACGCGCACACCGAGCTTCCCCGCGCTGAGTGTGCGCGCGTGCATAATCCCATCTGGCATTTAAAACCCCGGTCCACCGCCGGAGTTAACGGGCGGCGCAAAAGGCTGCCCGTATATACTCTTACCCTGTGGATAATTCCAGCTGAATGCAGATGCTTAATACCGCACAGGAGCTGGTACAGGAGGTAGGACATGCGCTCATGATCGAGATCCATCTGAATAACCTGACAGAGATTAGCATCCATCAGTTCCATCACCAAATAGACATCCGTGAATTCCTCATAGGTGCGCTGGGGCGTGAATGCATTCAGTAGACCGATTACCTGCGTCGTAAAGAGAGGAGAGAAAAGTCAGCCCTATTCACCTAATACATACGGACTCTAAGTGCAATTCACTTGAGGACAATTTTCCCTTTTTCCCAGACCGTCCTTCCGGTTGCGCTGGTTTTCTACCATTTTCTCCCGCGCATTTCACCGGACCTTCTACCGCCGACGAGCACCGTGGCTGTCGCTGAGTGCTCCGCCAGCAAATTATGCTGCTGGCTGCCGGGAATCGATACTTTTTACCAGGGTTTCTATCCGGCTTATCTTATGACATCAAGCCAATGAAGCGTAAGAAATGCGGGCTATTATCATAGACGTAACGGAAGGGAGAATATATATCTGATTCCCCTTCGGGAAAAACATCCACGTAATCAACTAACCCCGGCAGCCGAAACGGTCCTCGGTCGATCAATGGGAAAGAGAGATTTTTACCTGTCGGTTGTTTGCTCATTCACATTCTGTAGGATACTTACATTCTTATGATTAACCAAATTCATGAGCTTGAACTCGCGATATGCCCGTTTAGCGTGCGTGACATTCTGGAAAGGTCGACTGAGCTTCTTAATTGCCACATGCTGACCCAGGACGCTATCGTATGCCGCACTGCAACAGAGGAAAAAATGATTACATTGAGAATGGGTATAATATTACATACACAAATACTACGGCGTGAAATCTGTAGTACATATCTGCAGCATAAATCATCGGCGAAAATGTGAGAGCAAAATAACCACGACATGAGTCACACAATCGCATCATTCTGGTGCGTGTAATACGTCGCATAGGTAATTTGGCATCGAAGTAGCACATTAGCACTCGCACGTCAACGAGAATTAGTCACAAAAAGAGGTAGCGCATAAAAGGATCTAATTTCTATTGATTTATTTTTGCAAACTGTTCTAAAAGAGATTAATTAACTCATTAATTAGCTAGGAATAAGTCAAATAGCCGACAGCAGTTTTCAAAAGCGATATAATATTTCTGTTTTGCAAGAACCGCAAAGAAAAAGCAAAAAAACCGTTTCGCTTTATTAACTGCATTGCGGAAACCAAGAAAAAATAGCCGATCGTAAAAAATCAGCCACCCAGGAAAAGACGGCTGGATTTGCATGGCATTTTCCCGCGCGTCGGCGATATCACGCAAACCCGTGCACAAATACGCCCAAACAAATGTAGCTGTGCACGGTGTACTCCAGGAACGGCATACCGCTGCGGCCTTTTTATTATCAAAATTCTACAACGTGCCAGTACAGAGTTTCAAGAATCCTTACTGGAGCAGAATAATCAATAATTTCTATCATTCACGATTTCGATAACGACTGCGTCGTTGCTACAGTCTCAAATTTGCCAGGAAACTTTTGAATCAGAAAGCCCAATTTCCCTGCAGTGCCCATTCACACGAACCGGTGGCAGTGGGAACCGGATGTCGTAATGGGGATTTTCTGTATGATCGTTGATGAAGCAAATCGAAATGGTTCTTACTATCTGTGCATAGAAAAATGGCAAAGAAAATTCAACAATCACTCTGATTAAAATTATATCTAGAAAAGATCAGAATATCAAAAAATTTTACAACTAATTCTACTTACAGCTGAACAAACTTTTCTTCCATTTAACGTGTCTTGCTACCTGGGGTATTTATTCAACCGCGAGTTCCAAATATTAAGCTGATTTTTGGAAAAGCAACCAATGTCAAGTACTCACGTTCAATATTTTTATCCTAGGTTATTAAGCAAATGGTTTGCAAAAAAACTGGATTTGGCAATAAAACTAATTAAAAGGAATATAAGCATTGCAGTCCTGACTGGAAAAGGCAGAGCAAACAACTGAGTGCTTCTGTACATTTGCTAATAGGACATTAAATCAATCATGACAGGGAAAAGCGATGACGGGAATGGCTTAACTTTACGAGCCGTCGTACAATCTTATTATGCACACACTGTGCCGCGCCATTCGCAAGTGCACACACTCCGTCATCCAGAAAACAATCTTCCACACTGTATTAATCGCTCATCAATACGGTAAGTACTTCAGTGGTTCAAAAAACCATTTCATATATATAAATGATCCACTGAAAAAGCCACTATAAAAAAGGAATATTCAGAAAGCTTTACGTCATCTAAAGTGTGCAACAAACGACACTTTCAATTTTCATTTTTATTTGGCTCCAAGTCTATACGTAATAAATAAAAGTAAAAAATCAAAGTTTAAAAATATTAGAAAAGCTTATATATAACTGATAACAGCAAAAAAACGCAGTACTATGCCAATGGAACTAAATTTCCTATTTTTTTCTTGTACTTGACTGTATTCGTGATAAATAATGCATGTGCTGATTCGGACAGCTCATTAAAAAGTGCAAATTTCCTCCCTAACACAACGATCGACATGGGAAATCTGCGAGTGAGAACGTAAGGAAACATACACGAACACTGCCAAAACTGCGGGGACGATTGTCTTACCACACAACGCCTTGGGCACCTTGTCCAATATTCTTCAGTGTCTGATAGCGCTTCAACACCGTAAACCGTGTTTCTCCCACTTCAATCGTGTAGAACTGTCCGGGATTCTTCGTGGATGCCGCCATGGAGGAACAGGCGCCGCGGCCCAGCTCATTCGTTCGTAATTAAAACGGTGAAAGTGCCAGCCGATACCCGCACTCCACCATCCATGCAGTCAACAACAACACAAATCAAACAAACAGAAACAGCGAAAGAAAACTGCCACTGGTTCCCCAGTGCAAAAATGGCTGATTAGTTGACTGGTTGCCACTTCAGGCTCAGTGCTGAAGAAACAAGTCACGGGAGCTCTGTCTGTCTCTCGATAGACTGGATTGCGGGAGAGATATGTGCAGCTGTAGACGGAGCTGGTGGACGTAGATGAATATCCAATAAATCCAGAATACTATACGATTTACACAACAGCATCGGGGCCAGCTGCACACTATGTGCTGCTGCTGCTGTCAGTGTCAGCTATTCAGCACAGATGGGGAATGTGGGGAGGAGCTGGCTGTGTGCGCATGTCACGCTGTATATGTGTTTTGACTTACTGCCTAAACAGGCGCAGGACTGCCGGGATGAACGACGGGGTAAAATTGTTGACTGTACAACTTGCTGGAGAGAATATTATTGTGATCGTGGCCAGGAAAGACTGCGTGTATGTGAAGGGAACGGGAACAGCAGTACGGCCAGCATAGCCCAGCCAATGTGCGTGGCTGACGTCATGCGTTGTTGTCGCGCTTGCGCTTACGGGTGGCGACGCTGTAGCATGGGCAGTTTAACACCTTAACGAATGTAGCGCAATATTGCGTAAGAGAAGTTAGAATGGTCAGTGGGAAGTCACTGGGACTGGGAAGTATTTCGCTAATGTTGTAATTTAATCATATTTGTCTCGGAGAAGCGTCTACGCTGTACAGAGAAACGACAACGGAAACAACATCTCCTCGAGAAATAACCTTTATTTCGATAGAAATCAAAGGGCAATCACAAAATCTAGCCAGAAAAAGGGCATGAAATCCGAATATGCTAGGAATCGATGTTGACGGTTCCGTAGCTAGCACCCGAATGGCAAAACATGCTTTAGCATGTGCGCAGAATGGCGAATGGTGAGCCGATCCAGTGATGGTGAGGCGAACACGCCAATATCCTGTGCACTACGCACAACACTCTGACATGCCACGGGACGGGACGCCGAAGCCCCTTGAGGCTCAAAACAGGAATGAAAAAACGCATCTTATATGCAACATAATGAGGAACTCTTATTAAAAAAATGTGCCAATTATTTCATCACAGTTAGTGAGAACAAGACGCGGCAAAATGCGGCGTAAATTTTAATCAAACGAGTTTATACTCGTAACAGAATCCGTTAAATTCCCATTCCGATTAGTTCCAAAATCAAGCACGTTAATCCGTGTTAATTTTGCAGGTTCCATTCCGGAGTTTTTCCTCCAATTATACGCTTTGTAGCGTCGATCCACGACATATGTGCAACATAGTGCATCTACGGCGATTTTATTTATCCGTTTTCCTACAATTAATGCACTACGGCAGTTCTTTAACCAAGTATTATGCACTGATTTGTGCGTCTACGGCGATTCATTTTGTAAGGATTGAAATAAATTCAATCTGGTGCACTCGTTGGGCGTTACGGCCATTTCGTTTTGCACTCGTTGTACTGTACGGCGATTTAATAACGTTAATTTTGCGATCCATTGCGCACTACGGCGATTAAAATTATTGTGTACTCATAGTACAATACGGCAATTTCAATAAAATTAAGTCTGCAATTCGTTGTGCATTACGGCGATTTAATTTTAACGGTACTTAGTACAATACGGCAATTGGTGCATTTAATGCTTTTACGGCGGTTTTACCTGCAATTCTCCGTTTAATGCATTAAGAGCGTCGCTCAATACGGCAGACGTAGCCTTAACTTCGGTGCTATCCTCTAACAAGTCCACTTCATCGTTCCCACCCGGATAGTAGAGTGGATCGGTGTCGTTATCGGGAATATGCACCGCGAAGATCAAATGATCCACTTCGGTGAAGGTTTCACTCTGTCCCATCGCTTCCAGCTCCATTTGCCGGTCTCGAAGGGCTTGTCTCGTCGGATAGAGGAAGTTGTTCCTAATTGACGGTTCCGATCCCGTCATCTCATCGTCCGCCTCTGCGGCGGGTTGCTGCTCTAATATCGGCAGAGTTTCCGCGATCGTCAGTGCTTCCACTGACGCCACAACTTCTGTTTGCGGAATTCCGCTAGACGGCGCAGTGATCACTGCAGATTCAGTATTCGCAGTTGGCGCTGCAGTTGCAGTGTTAGCTGCGATTACAGTTGCAGCATTAGCTGTATCCGGCATTTCCTCAGTTTCTGTTGTGTCCATTGACATTACTATTTTCTTTGGATCTGGCTGTAATGTTTGACTCGCTATTGGAGTATCGGGTGAATTCGGAGCGACTTTGCGCTTCCCCTGACGCTCCGCAAATCTTTTGACGAGATCGTATATCCCGTCATAATGTGCATTATGGATAGCTTCGGTACGAAGTCCATCGACTTGCATTACGTGCAAAAGATCGTTAAGGACCTTCGCCTGTTGTTCCTCACTAAGAGGCTCTCCCATACGATTAACGTAACTTTTTAATCGGCGGTTCTGCTCGGCCTGACGATATGTCCGGGCGTAATGGTGAGCGTGGCAGTTGCCCATTAACGCGGAGAGGATAACCAGAATATACTTTTTTAATCCCCATCCCATTCCACACACTTCCGATTATTAGTGTTGTGCTGGCATCGTCTGCAGGAGCGCATTGGCCCATATGCATACGGTAATTCGTCCATCTCTGCAAATAATTTAAAATAATTAAATTATGCAGTTTTTCGGCGTTTTCAACTTTATTGCGTAATATACGCATCTAACCACCTCGGAGATATGATAATTAATTATCCTCTTCTATAATGTGGTCTAAAACCACAGATAAAACCATCCCGCGGTGCGGGTCATTCAATCCGATAATTCTCGGATCAGTGATTAAGCGACTTATCGCCAAGGTTACGGCATCGTCTACTTGTTCAGCTATTGCTGGACATACAGTCCTGATATACTGTATGATTTCGTCGGGTGACGATCCCGAGGGATCGCCAATTTCCACGATTGTTTTTACAACAATTTCATCCCACTCGGGAACCTTATCGAACTGCACTCTTTGCAGGAAAGATAATCCCTTACGACCGAAATAATAGGACGGCGAAGTTTCGCCATTATAACGGCGGGTTATTTGCGCATCTTCGTACATTGTACGAATCATAGTCTGTACGGCGTATGGTTGGTAAGTGCCAAAGTGCTCACTTATACGCTGCACTGTGGGATTTTCCCTCTCTGTTCAATCTTATATATGGCGATTGCCAAATCGTTACGCGATGGCTGTGCTAATAAGGTTTTCTGTTCGTCCACTGCTATGGGCCTTCGCCCGAATGGAACGCGCTTCGCGGGTGAATACGGTACTTCTTCTATGTGTTGGCCGGTTAACTCGGCGATCCGTTTACGATTAGTTTCTACTAAGGCATATCGCCCACTATTCCCGGCCAAGGCCGCATCTACGATTATTCCCGTAGCGATTGCCTCATTGACTGCGGTAGTGACATCCGAGTAGCGCTGCTCAGGATTGACTGAGTCTAATGGCATTGTTAAATACATATACCTAACAATCTCATCAATGGTCGATCCACGAACGTTGTGGATATCCCTAATGGCAATTGCCACCGCTTCTACCATTTCCTGCATGTTGTGGACTCTCATGTCGACATATCGACTTTTACGACTTGCGGTTATCGCATATTTCATCGTTGGTGACCAGTTCTCGTATACTTCCACCAACGTCCCGCGTTCTGAGGCGACTTGAACTATGCGCCCGTATTCTTCGGTAGTAATATACCGCGGGGCTATAATCTGTCTGTATTTTTGTAGTAAATGGGCGAATGCCGCCATCTTATCCCTTTTCCGGACATTATTAATAATGTCCAGTGTCACCGTCGTGACTTCGGCTATTTCTCCGCTAGTTGGCCAGGTCTTTGCTGGCTGATTATCACTCGGTGTAGTCGGCGATCCACTCGGTTTAGGTTCCGGAATTTCCGGAGAATTATTTCGGCCATTGCCATTCGATTCACTGGAGAACTTAATTAAGTCCTCTTCACTGCCTTTCTGCGCAGCATCGCTGCGCATTTCATCTATTACAAGACGCGGCTGTTCTTCATCGTCTGATGACGATGGCTGATGTCTCAGCTTGTCCCTAACTTGGACTACACGCCGTTGCGTCTCCTCCTTCTCGTCTTCTAACTTCCGCTTTTTATCCTCCTCGCCTGGCGAGGTTGATTTACTTTGCACCCGATGCGGGTGTGTCCTACTGCATATTGCTGATACAGCTGGTGACGGTGTTCGCGATCCCGATAATTTCGGGATGATATAACTCTGCTCCTGCTTGATTTTAACTGGGTCAATAGCCCGTTTGACTATTCCAGCCGTTTGCTGGTGTTCGATCGGTGCTTGCACCACTCCCATAGGCGTAGGGAACCTAATTATGGCTGGTTTTAAACCAGTTTCTTTCCAGAACGCCGGGGGCGGTTGCACTTGCAACTGTGGCCGAACTGGTTTCAGATCCTGTGGTGTCTCTAAGACATGCTGCGGTATCGTAACTACACGTAGTTCTTTCCCTTTTGACTTTGTTGGAGCAAACGGACCTTCCATTACGAAGGACTGCCCCCAACGCTGTCGATCTCTGGCCTCTTGCCGTTCATGGTCGGCGATTAACTTGGCTAATCGCTCATCAGCGTCTGCCGGTGGTTGCGGTGATTTACTCCGTTTAGGCTTTGCCTTCAACGCTGTCTCTACTCCTGCTTTTGCAGGTGATTTAACAGGTTTCTTCACGATTGACTCATAAGGGACTTCCTCAACTTCCTTCGAAGCTTCTGCCGCATCGTTCTGTGCTTTTGCACGTGCTATTATGGCCTTTGCCATCCTCTCTGCTGGCGGTGTAATATGCAGTTGATCAACTGCAGCTATTTCCTCTGGTTGTGCAGCTGTTGCTGCCAAAGAATGCCTGTATGATGCCAGGTCGCGTTCCCGATTACTTCGCAACAAGAGTTCATATTCGGCGTATGACGCCACTATTACTGGATCTGTTTCTTCCCGCAAAATACTGCGGATAAACTGCTGTTTGTCTGCACTCGGCATTTCCCGGGAACCACTCTCGTTCATTGCCGAGGGTGTATGCTGTGCCCGAGACACCTGCGACTCTTCAGTATTTGCGGCATATGCCCTACTGAGCGGTCGCTCGCCGTATTCTACGGCTTCCGGATTCATCTGCCGATCATACAATACTCGGTAGTCTTTTGCCAGAGAATTAAATTTCCCAATTAGGGACTTATGTTCGGTCTGACTTTCGTGCAACATAGACTGGAGATGGGAAATTTCCCCTTTTTGGTGAAAATTATCAGTTTTCATCCTTTGGTGTTCCTTCCAGGTCTGATCCAAGGCTATGTCTTTTTCAGCTAATTGCTGATTTATATCGGAATTCTTGGCGCGCAATTCGTCTGCTCTTTCCTTTAACTCGGCGATCGCCGCGTCCCTTTCGCCTATTACGGCCCGTAGGCCCAATACGATCTTCTCCATATTCTTAAACGAACTATGGGCATGTCTATACTGATTTTTATGATGTTGGACTTCGTCCTCTGCTACTTCTAGCTTTCGCTGTAAATCTCTAATCAGCACCTGATTTGCTGAAATGGTTTCAGTTGCCTGTTTTAATTCCACGATACTGGAACCTGTTGCCGGCTTAGCCGCTGAACTTAACAATTCATTCAAGTTAGCTGTATACGATTGTGATTTACGCAAGGTAGTCGGTATAACTGTCACAGGTTCTTCCTCCTCTTCCGTCGTTGCGGATTTATTCAGTTCGCTTTCACTCACTTGAGAAAACGACCCTGTTGTGGCCGTTGATTCGGTAGTGCTCTCAGATCGCTCTGGCGCAGGTGCCTGTACTTCTTCCCGATTATCGGGATTAACCTGTCGACTTTTCTCGGGAGTTAGCGGCCGGAAAAACAACTGTTCCGGTGGCTGCATTAATGGTGTATCAAGGAGATTATCTCCCTGATCCATTACGGTAGCTTTTCTCGGTTTACGAGGTTTATCCTCGAGGACTTTGTGGGTGATTTCCACACCTGCCCCCTTCAGCTGGTTCGTCTTACTGCGGGTGACTTTGTCTTGTTGTGCAATATCACTCGTGCCAGCCTTTGCTGGTTCGTCGGTTATTCCTTTCAGTACTTTACTGGCAGATTTTAATACGTCTTCTACGCCTTGCTTCAGCCTGTCGATGGCTGGTTGTTTCCTTACTGGTGAACGATTTACGGGCATTATGCCGTCAAAACTCAGACGGTAGAATTCAAAGTTGAATTCTAAACTTATTTCGAAATAGGTTTTCTACACTATATGTGCAATGTACTGCATTGTAGGTCAATGCATTTTAATGCGTCGCTGCCTTGCAGTCTGCAGATAATTTCCTGGCCTGGGCGGCTATAAATAGCCTGCTCGGCTCGGCTCTATTGTTCTCCTTTCCTGTCTTTCGGAGAAAATATCTGCTGATATAATCAGCGAGTGCTTTGACTTTTTCGTTTGCGGAACGGTCGTTCCGTCACAACTAAAATGTCATCGATATACGGGTTTAAAGGATGCAGAAAAACAACAATTACTGGTGGTTCCGTCATCATTAAAAGGAATATAGGAACAATTATTCAAATATCACTGCGATTGTTCGGTTATCGCTATCAGCTCATGGCGAAGGCAATTCACGGGAAATAATCCCCATTTCAAACGGTCTATATCGGTAACCTCACCAGGTTTTTTCTCTTCTCCCTTATACGGGAAAACTCGTGGGGTATATTACGGTTTGAATCTCCTATTTTACCGTAGAAATAATCTACATATCGTATTCGTACTGTGTAACACAGTATGCTTACAATATCGTAATGTTCCTGGGTTCTTCTCCTTGCTGGCGGCCGCGTGCCTTCCGAACCAGCGACGCTCCGTGCTTCAGTTCTGTGGGAGGTTTTCCTACTTCTGCTGTTCGTTGCTGGCTATCACTGGTAGGCCGAGGTCTCCGTCCGAAGAGAGGAAACTTCCGGGTCGCGGCGTGTTTGAGTGAACGCCGTTATCGAGTGCAAAAGACTAAGGGAATGACGAGGATCTTAAGGCATCTCCACCATCTCGGAGAAGCGTCTACGCTGTACAGAGAAACGACAACGGAAACAACATCTCCTCGAGAAATAACCTTTATTTCGATAGAAATCAAAGGGCAATCACAAAATCTAGCCAGAAAAAGGGCATGAAATCCGAATATGCTAGGAATCGATGTTGACGGTTCCGTAGCTAGCACCCGAATGGCAAAACATGCTTTAGCATGTGCGCAGAATGGCGAATGGTGAGCCGATCCAGTGATGGTGAGGCGAACACGCCAATATCCTGTGCACTACGCACAACACTCTGACATTTGCATTCCTTAAACTGGTCGTTTTATCTTCAGTTTTAGTTAACTGTTGCTTTCAATGCTGACCACGGTTTATCATAACACGAAAAGGACATACGTTTCAGAACGCAGCGAAAAAATACAGCAAGGCAGCGAAATTAGCCGACCAATCTAAACGAACAGTTTGGTACTAACTTTTAGAAGCAAACTGCTTACAGAAAATTAGTAATGGAAACAAATTTTAATTAGGCACGGCGACGCGAGCCAAACTTAAATAGAAAAATTTTTAAGTTTTCGTATTTATGAAAACTTTTATCAAGAAACTGTATTTTTACAACGCAAAACGCACCGCAACGCTCCATCTGCCTTCATTCATAATAATTTATTTAATGCACCCACGGAAATAAATAACTTTATCAGCATCCCACAAAAATCAAACATAAAGAATCCAACTCAAACGGCTAAAGAATAAAACCTTTTTTCGTCACGTAACACAATAAAAGAAGAATAAATCAAAACAAACACCAATTAAAGCGACAACAGCGACGGCACTGGGTTTCTGGGAGAGCATTCGTCCTGCGCACAAACGACGAATCCCGTAAGGAATGCGAGATTATGCCGCGTACATATTCCATTTCTTGTAACGGTTTTTCAGCGTCCCAAAAATTCTTCAAAACGACTGGTCATGAACAAAAGCAGACAATGATGCAAATATATCACAAAACAGACGTCTTTCACAAAGAAACCTGATGATACACAAAAACTTCATCTTTCCCTCTCTCACAGCGTGTGCACAATGTAGTCCTGCGGTTGAAGCGTGCGAATCTTAAAGAAACCATCCGCACCGCAGCTGAACAGGCGATTCTGCGCATCAATACTCAACTGCATGACACCGCTGGAGGAATTACGGAAGAACGACTGCTTCTTATGCTCCTCCGGTAAGGAAACCAGACAATTATGCACCGACAAACCCCACACTTTAATATCGCCCTCTGCGGATCCGGTGACAAAATACTCCTGTGTCGGATCCAGTGCCACGGCGCGGATACCGGATTCATGGGCTTGGAATTTATGACGCAGTTGCCGCTGGCGCATATCAAACAGACAGACATCACCCTTCTTCCCGCAGGTGATCAGCAGATTATGCTGCGATGCGTAGACCAGGGAGGAACTTCCGGTGTCATGACAGATGAAGGCGGCCACCATGGCTTTACGCGGCGGCAGCAGTGTATCCCAGATGGCTACGTTGCGACTTTCTGAAGCATGCCCGGCGGTGGCAATTAGCGAGGATGATCCCAGGAAGGTGAAGGCCGAACAGGTCTTATTATGGCATTGCAGGGAAATGAAGGGTGGCGCATTACTGGACGATGTGCCCAGCTGCCAGAACGACACCACGCCGTCCGCGTCACACGCGGCAAATTTGTTGCCTTGACTGGAGAATTCCAGATGGTTGATTTTCGCCATATTAGATGTAGAGCGCAACGTAGTCAACTGTTTCTGATGGCCAAATTCCCATAGTCGAATACTACCATCGGCCGATCCGCTCAGATAATACGGTAACATCGGATGGGATGTCAGCCGCCGGACTTCCTTATAGGGACGTTTATTCAGCTGTAAAGCAGGGCAGAGTGACCTCATTAAAATGATTACCATGCCTCGAGACAATTGTTAATTCAAGTACACCATCACCTATACATGATTAGTGACGCTATTATTGGAAAAGGTTAACAAGATCCAGTCAAGTCAGCACACATCCGCTCAACATACCTTCTGCATCATATAACCGCTACGTCCCACCACAAAATTAGCGTAATGTGGATTAGTAAAACCGGGCATGTTAAAACCCTTCAGCTGCGTCCAGAGAAAGAGAAAGACAAAAATACCAGATTACCGGTTAGCCCGTCACCAAAAATGTGCACAACACTTCAAACGGTAAAACCCACAGCACAACAGCACGCAGCCAGAGCAATCATTCGACATGCACTGTCATGCAGCACTTACCACGTAAGCCCCCCGGGTTGACACCTGGGCACCCGGCAGCAATGACGCGGCCGTAGAACGAGCGTTGGCCGGTGGTTGATCCGTCGGTGTCTGCAGGACCAGGAACTCGGGATCGGTCTTTTCCAGCGCTTGATTCTTCATGGTCAGTAAATTAAACTCACTTTCGTCCTGCAACCAGCCTTCTGGATCTAGTAACGAAGCGATGTTAATTTCCTGGATCTCCTTGGATGTGCTCAGTGCGATTAAATTCTGATTGGCATGATTGATGGTAAACGCCGTGACAATATCTTGGTCCTTATGCACAATGCGAATCGCATCCCGCATCGGCCTGGGTGCTGCTTCATCCACTGAATTCAGGTCGGAAAGCGTGTCCAACGACGGCAGATCGGGTTTACGTCGCTTGAACATATACTTGACAAAAGTTTCCTGGAGGTAATCCTGGTGAATTAGGTAGTTCCACAACCGTTTCATCGGTGATGCTGACGGATGATCCGATTGGAACGGCGTGTTACTGGGATCCAATAAAACGGCGTACGGATTCTTTTTCCCACTGACCGTGTCGCCAAACCCTCCGTAAGCTCGCGGTATGAATCCTTCGGGAGCGGCGCCAAATTCTTCCAACGCATGAATTGCCGCCAACTGCCAGTGGTCCAACATTTTCAGGGTGGTGTGTAATACCGGGGAGAACACCGGCAAATCCTGTTGTTCGACAGCAACGGTGGTTAGCACCTGCTGGATGACTTTAGCAGCGGCTTTTAGTACAACCAGTCGGACGATGGCCCAGCTGTACGAATTCGGATCCGAGTGTTCGCTCTCCGCCCGTTTGGATTCCTCGTCAAATTCGATTTCACTTGGCGGATTATCTTCATCGTCGCTGGGCACGGATTCATCCGAATCGTAATCAAAGAACGGAGGATCAGCGGATGTGTCCACATTGGGTTTCGCCAGCATGGATGCCAGAATACTGGTTTCTGGTGGCACAAACACTTCCTGGTAAGTCGTAGTGGCTACGGAGGTTTCGGTACTAGGAGCGGTCGGTGGACTGGTGCTGTTCGGCCGCAGATGACCTAACACTTTGGCATTCAGCAGGTTGCGCTGTTTGGCAGGATCACGGGAATCATTATTTGTAGAGGCAACTAAAAATCAACAGACTTGATTCACTTAAATTTGTAAGCAAAAAAGACATTGATCTTACATGATCGGCGTCGATCGGAGCTGGACCGCCGAATAACCTTCTTGGCGCCCCCACCAAATATAGACGACCAGGTTTTCACGTTGAAATTAACCCCGACCAAACGATACAGTAGGCTTACATCGCGCAGCGCCACGCCAGTGACGATCATGGACATATACACCGCAATATAGGTTTCCATCAGCAGAACATGCAGTTTCGGTGCGTTCTCATCTCGCTCCCGCGCCATCAGCGCACGCAATGCCTGCACGCCGGGCCACTTGCTGGGCTGTGTGGTCGGCACAAGACGGCCGTCGATCATTGTGTTACGGCGCTTCCGCTGCATCGTAAACATGTAGCCACCGGAATTCAGCAGTGTTGCCGCAAAACCTTCCAAGGCACCGGATGATGAATGGAAATTCTTGGTTTGAAATTGGTCCCCTTCGCATAAGGATTGGTATACAATGGACGACAGAGCGGAAGCCAGATCACGAATGACATAGATGGATGTGATGGGTTCCTGTGCGGCAGGTGGTGCCTTCCTATCGGCTAGTGTGTACAGCAAATCATGGGACATTCGGCTGACGTACGTCACTGGATCGCTCGATATAGTTAACGGGCCTGCAACAAATAATTGAATTATAAGTAATAAGCACAATACAATAGAATACTTCGAAAGCGGGTAACTAAACGGTAATAATTACCCGTAATAAATGCTGATAAAAGGGGCAGTGTCGTAAGAAACGGGAGCGGTGTCAGTAGTTGCTGCTGCTGTTGCAGAGATCCTTGGTATAATTCGTGGGCGAGTAAAGTCAGCTCCATATACACCGATGCCAGGCCACCGCCATTACTGCCATAAATCTGGCAGAAGTGAATCAATGACCGCAGCAGTTGCTGATTGCTCTTCAACCACGCTTTGCGCCGAGCCATCCTGTCCAACCTGGCCTCGAAATCCATGTTGTCCACTTTCAGCGCTTCATGCAACGCCAGCTGCTCATGGTGGACCCCTGACATCATCCTCTCATCGTTCTCCGCATCAATCGGTTTGATGGCCCGCAGTTTCTCGTTCAACGCTGCGCCGCTCTTGTAGCACAGCAGTTTCAAAATGCCCACTTCCTTCTCCAACCACATATATAAGATCAATCGCAGCTGACCGCCATCCACTTCAAATCCCGTGGCTAATGTCCCTAGTTCTTCCATCAGAATTTTCAAGCCGGCAATAAACTTCAACTGTTGCGCCATAATATCCACCCGTTTGGACAGATCCTGCACATTGGAGAGGATACTGGCCCGCCGATGCGGACTGCTAGTGCTCATTCGGCGTTTGGGGGAGCCAAATTCCAGCACGGATCCCCGATCGCTTAAGTGATCATCGTCATCCTCGTCCTCTTCCTTTTCTTCATCATCCCACGACAGTTCAAGTTTATCTTCTTTTGGTGCGGCAACCGTCACCGATGGGGTCCCCCAATCGAAATCCTGGACTGTCTGCGGTTCGGCGGCTGGCGCGGACTCCTTCACAGAATCCAATCCATTCATTCCTTTGACATCGATGGTCAGATCAGGCACTTCATCGTAAAAGTATTCCGGCAGTTTGCACAAGACCTCCAGCGCCAACAGTGGACAGCCTGCGCGGAAATAAACATGGGCGGTTTTGAAGAACAACTTCCGCTCGACGGACGATATTTCATCCTTGCGGTGGACTTTTGTGGATGTCTGCACTTGTCGCACGACAATGGGATGATTGCGCAGGAAATCGTAAAAGTTGAAAATGCTGTGATTTTCCGTCGTCATCGTCAGGTCCATGGCTTCTTCGGCCAACAAGACCTGCAGTGACTGGGAGTACTGCCGCAGTGTCCAGTGTGATATACTCTGCAGGAACGGATCATTGCACGGAGCCACTTGGTCGGGCTCGGTGCTGCCCATATCCTCGTGCAACGGCTCAAGAACGTGATCTTGTAAAATCCGTACATGGTTCTCACTGATAATTCCAAATTCATCTTCTTCATACAATCGTACAACCATCAGTGCCAGCTGCATATCGCCCAGCTTCGACAGGATAATGTCAACCGCATCTTTCACTGCGCTGCCCAGGATAAAAAAAGCCGCGGCATGCTCAAACCGCTGTTTCCCCAGCAATACGAAGGCGTTTTTCAAAGCCGCTTTGCGCCAGCGATCCTGTGTGAAATCATTGGAAAAGAAGTCCATCATCTTTTGATCTTTGACGACTTTAAACAAAGCATGCAGCACCGGTTTTCGCTTCATGGCCAGATAGTACAACGCCGCATCCATGGGCTCTTGCGAGGCTTGATAGGCATTTTTCGCTAAACGTTCAATGACGTTTTTGAAAATCGCGTTACTCCGCAGCCACCAACCAATGCCCAGTTCTTTGATATCCGACCACTTAAGTTCGCCGTGGACAATGTTCTGGACGGCGTTCAACAGTTCTTGCTGATTCTCCGAATGGAATGCCCACGCAATGTATCGCGATTCGATGCCCTGTTTCTGGATGGCGGCCCGCTGTTTCAGCGGTAGACAGCGCAGAAGGTAGACATGCTGGCGAACAGCCAATAAATAACGCAAACCACACGAATCGACATTTTCCGGGGTAGGTGGTGCATGTGCGGCATCGTCTTCCGTATCCAGAATCAGCGTACCACTGCAGTTCGCAACCGTGTCTGCCAAGGCCAATAAATGCATCTGATCTAAGCTGGACAAGCCGGGAAGGTGCATATGGGTTAAATGGTGGACCAATTCGCGTGCATCGTTAGGATGGAAGGCGTATATATCGGACGGATCCCGTCGTGCCCCGGTGCGCTTCTTCCTTGTTTGCTCTTCCGTACCGTCCTCATCATCCAGAATATCGTCCAAAGTGGCTTCATCTCCTACAAAAATTATCAAAAACCTGAAGACCATTTACAGAAACTTAAAAACCAACTAAAAACAACACCGAAAAAACGGTTTACCGTTTTCATTTTCTGCATTAAACAACGCATCATAATTTTCGTCTTCATCACCGCGTTTCCCAACATAATGATCAGCCTCCAGAAGGGCGAAGAGCGGCAGCGGTGATATGGAGTCGATTTCGATATAATCTAGCGTGATTTCTTCCTTAGGCTTGTTCGGGGCATCGCCCAGCGAGCCAGGTGACAGCACTACTGATTTGCGACGACTCATGGACAGCTGCCTCGACAAACTCGATCGACGACCATTTTCTTGGTCCTCCACTGGGAAGTCGTTGCCATCATCGCTCGACGGCAGCGCACTTTTGATGCACCGCAGCAAATGCGCCAAAATAGCCTGCACACGACGGAGACGACCAAAATTCAACAGCTCCATCAGTTGTTTTGGATGGTACTGTGGAAGTACCGGCGAAGCAATCCTAGCCGCTTCGAACAATCCGCGGTCCATCACGAACGTGTCTTGCAGTATATTGGTACGCTTACTGATGTGACTCATCTGGGTCATGGTTTTTCGTGATTTCATCTTCTTCAAATGTTCCACAGACATCAGTGATGGGATTGTTTTGTTGATTTTCATCCGGCTCGGAGAAGCGTTCAATCGTATTAAATTGTAATCAGACAGGCATCGTGCATCTGACATATCGGGATGACTGGCGTCAAGTGATTTTCGCCATTGTGAATACACGTACATTTCATTGTCCATGCCCAGCACCAATAAACCGGTGCGCACCCATGCCATTTGATTGGGAAGTGCTGGGGCGCCGTCTTGTTGGTCTAGAGTAATTAGCCTAAGACGCATCCATCGATAAATTCCTAAAGAACAACAAAAATTACATTAAAACTAAATTATTAATACGTCTGCAACCGTGAAACATTTCTTCGACATCGGACAGAATTTAAAATTTGCGTTTGAAAATCAGCTAACCTTTCTGGGCCGGTAGCGCAAAGCTACTTGCTTGTCGCAAAACCGATCGTTTGGTGTTAGGAACAGTTTCTGCCATGGCCTTCATATTTTCCTGCGCGATATCATTACTAACCGCTGCGAAAATCATGATCTGACATCCCAACCCCACAGTCAACACATGCGATCCATCTTCCATTGATACCCAGTCCAATGACACCGACTGCCAAGGCTTCTGAGAAATCTTCGTTTCCGAATTGGACAACTTAAACGGATTAACGTACGGTGCAGGCGGCAGCAAACCTTCATGCATTCCCATCAAACGCGACAAGTTATCCATACTTCTTTTCTCCCGCCGAATCGCCATAAGGGTATCCTCAGGATCAGGCACCGGTGACGCTGTCTGGGCGAAATGCACACCGCGTATGGCGATCTTATCTTCCTGCACCCATTCGGACCCGCCGGTCGATTCGCATTCGAAAATCGCCACACTCATGTTGTACTGCGGTTCATCTCGATCGTGGCGAATATGGTCAACACTAGCTTTGAACGCACACGCAATGCGCGCACTATAGGCACAGCTCAGGCCGAGAATTTTCCCCGGAACGGTCAAACAGCTGGTATGACCCAGCATCATCCGCCATTCCTCCCAGAAATACGATCGCACGCGACCCTCCGGCTCTTCGATCTGACAGCGCCAGAATCGGATAGTCCCGTCCGAACACGCGGTGGCAATGGAGTACGGAGCATAGCACGCTGGATAGATGGCGGATGAACTCAGATGGCCAGCGGCGGCGGTAGCACTGACCACTTCGATGTCGGCCGGCAGGGGCAGCTGCTGGCAGCAGACTTTGGATGTGAGGATCTTCAGATTGGAAGGTGACAGTTTCGTACTGGACATCATTTTTGAATCGTCCAAAGGGACGTCATCTTCGTCGGCTTCCTCGCCGGACATGGCCTCTTGGTCATCGTCGTCTTGATTCGGTTTGGATGACAAAGCAATGGACCACATGTGCATAATGGAGCCGCCGCGGGGGTTCTTTTCTAACACAGTCAGGTAGAAATATTCCTCAAAATTACTGAGATTCGTTAGGTCCACCACAGCTTCCAGGTTGCGCGCATTTGAATCCGAAGTTTTACCACGCAACACGTGCTCATGGAAAATATGAAGAAATTGTGTATTTTGCCAATCCTAAATTTTGACAACAAATTAAATCAACCCAACAACTACCAAATCTAACAACTACCATATCGTCATTGGTAATTGGTACAGTACTTACATGCTTTGCTTCATTAACATGATCTAGAGCCAAAATGCAGCCGGGACGTGCGCTGGATTGAAGACTAACAATGTTAAACATGTCCATCTGCTCTTCGGGTAGGCTTTGACCGGCTGATGATGCATTGCTTACAGTGGATTCGCTTCGAGCCTAATGGAAACAATTTGACTACTTCATAAAACCAACAATTTTTACAACAGAAAATAGATTAAGTAATACGATTTATCTATGTCCTAGCTGTACAGTAAATAAGTAATTCAGCAATAAACAACTTACCACGCTCGGTTTCCGGAGCGAAGCATACATTTCGGCCAGCAGCAACTGCGCATCGATCACAGCTTGGTACAAACGAAGACTGACACCATCCGATGCCACAAAACACGCACTGGGTGTCTGCGACAGATTACCCAGCGTCCATCCCGGCAGCAACGTCGGCAGCCAGGCACAACTGGAGAATGCACTCAAAGCCGCCGAATTGATGCGGGCCAACTCCGTGACTCCTCCGGATTTCGACAATGGGCCAACCGGCTCGACTTTCCACAGAATTAGCTCACTACAAAATCCTTTTCCCAGTGTGAAGTTCAGCAACGCCTGGCTCATTTTTCGACCAGCAGCCGGTGTTTTGGGCTTGCCGCTTGATTCGTTATGGTGGCTGGTGGTGAGCAAGAGAGGAAGCACCGGATGACTAACCATGTCGTTAACACGGAAACGATGACCGCAGATGCGGGATTCGTGCCCGACGCTGACCACAGCGGAAAACTCGGTCACATCCGAGAAATTAATACGCCACAAATTCAACGATCCATTCTGGTGACAGGATATCATCGACACAATCGGCGGCTCATCATTGGCGTGCTGATACACCGAACTTTTGTCATCTGTTAATTTTATCATGGAGTATAGGTCAAGGAATGCAGAATGAGTGGAATACACTTCCAGGTTGCAGCAAGTAGTGACGGAATCCCCTAGCGGCAGCGCATTGGGGATACGGGCCGAGAAACTAACTTGTGGCTGCCGAAACGCTCCCGGATACTCTTCATCCAGCCATTCCACCACCCAGACCAAAAAACTCCCATCCAAGGGGTGAATGCTGAACAGCAGATCGGCGCTGTGATGCCAGTTTCTGACTAGATTTTCAATTTCTCGATCCAGAGTATCGCCGGGTGCACTTCCCTGTGACTCTGCTGTTGACCCGATAACACTGGGCTGCGGCTGCAAGGAACCCCGCTCGCGATGGCTGCTTGTCACACTAACGACATCTTCGTCCAGCAAATCAAACGACTTGGTGCGCTGTCCCATTTTCGGGAGCTTCTTCCTCAAACTGCTGAATTTATTCATAGATTTTTCCGACTTCTTGGACTTTGACGGCATGGTCTGGGGTAGCTGCCCGTTGGGTGTGGGACCCAGTTCCGCATCCTCCTGCTCTTCCTCGAATTCCAACGGATCCGGTGAGGCGGCTCGATGGTCCGTCAGATCGTCATGTCGCTCCGAGCGCAAGGCTTTCTTGCATAAATCGTGTAAAAGATTCTCCGCCTGCCAGGTGAAATGCATATCCTTATTATTCAACCAATGAATAACAAAGCTCAACGGCTCTCCCGATCCCGAACTGAGCAAGGGCACCAGAGGAATGTCGGTGTCGGCATTGATACTGGCCGCCAAATGGAAGTGACATTCCGGCGATACACCGGTACCGTGCACGCCCACTTTGTGAAAATCATGCACACTGTACGAACTCGGCAGAGTGGGGACAGGTTCTTTCTTGACGGCCAATGTATTGCCGGTGCCACTGGATGGCACTCCCGTCGAGCTGGGCTGCTGGTCGTGCTGGCCCTGGGTGCGGGCTCTTCTGAAAGACTTGCGCATATGTCGTAGGCGCTCCACCAGACGCCGTTTATGCCGGTGTTGGCCGTATTTCGGATTCTGGGTAACCAGTGGATCCAGATGTTGCATGTTCAGCAGACCGTCGTCGGGTAGCATTGTCTCAACCCAGAGACGACAGATGTTATCCAGGCATGAAGTCAACAGCATGTTGGCTACCGCTCCCCTGCATAATCGTTAAACAATTAAACTTCGATATGATAAATCCACAATGCTTCAACAAACTTGAAAGTACATGGAAATTATTATCGTAATCCACAAAAATACATAAACACATCGAAACTGTTCGAAAGTCAATACAGCAAATTATGAAATGAGTACTTTTCAAATTATTATCGATTACCGAGGCATATAGCGACTGGTCTTTCGCCACGAAAAGCTGGTCACAGCTCGGGGATGAGGTAGGTAAACGAATGAATATTCGCGCTTTTCATCGTCCCCGTCTGCATAAAACTGGGCTCCCTGAGAAGGCAGAATTACTTTCCGGCTGCGATACCACACTTTCACTAGCCTGTCGCCTTTGGCGACAGAAGCGAAAAATCGTCCATCGGGAGAAAACTCCAGATGAGCCACCGGTGCAGATGTCCGACACCGCCACACTTCTTTCCATTTTTCCTGTGAGTCACCCTCACCGTGATCGTTTTCACCCAGGGAAAAGCTGACAAACTGGGAGGCACTGTTGGTCGATGGAGGCTGTACATGTGGTTCCGAGACTACAGGACTGGCCCATAACTGTATCCATCGTCCTCCCGTTAACAATCGGGTGCCTAAATTGTAATAAAAAAGCTGAAAATGCTAACGATACATAAATAACACCAAAGCCGTTCGTGCCCTAAGAAATATATAAAAATTATAAACATAAATTTTAATATTTATACAAGATAATAATAATATGCTGAAACATAACAGACATGATAATATCGCAGTCGAAGGATAAACACAAGACGTCCCAGGATGCCAGTTTACCTTCCTGATTCCAGGAAAGTGCAGTTATGACCGAATCACAAATCAGAACATTTGTTTCGATCCACTGGTAATCCAACCGATGGGAGCTAACACGATGGAAAATTGGCACCGGTTCGTAAATATAAACTTTGTTCCCGTAACATGCCGCAATCTTGCCGGTGTCCGATGAGCAATCGATACAGGTAACTTGCACATGTCCATGGCTGCTGCCAGAAATTATTTGCACGCGTTGGAAATCACTCGACAATATTACCACATCACATCCCGTCGCATAGGCCTGCAAAGCAATGAAAAAGGCATGTATAGGCGCGTGTACACGGCCATATCGCATTCATGCGCATATGTATATTCATGATGCGGCGCTTGGTCTACACGACGCGGGAAAAAAAGGATGTCGACGGGATTCATAAGCAATAGAGCACGCGCTATTCATTAAAATGTTTGATGTCTCCGTCAGCGACTACACACACGGATTATCCAGCGCAAGTGCGTCTGATCGTTATAAACAGGATCCACTCTTTATGCGGCGATGCGGGATCGTAGTAATTAACAAGATGATGGAGTGCAGCCCTGGTAGCACGGCCCCAGACTTCCCGGCTATGCCACTAAATTCTTGCGTTTAACGCTCAATCGATCAACCCCACCAGATTGCTATCTCATAGACAAAAAGGGCCATACACCCCCATTCCCATATCAGCCTACTTTTTGCACTGCCAGTCTGGTCTAGGGATGCATTATTCTGGTTTTGCACAACCCTTTCGCGCATATCTTCAAGTATTCAGACGCCCAGACAATTTTACGGAATAGAAGCAGGATTTTAAAGCGGCTTTAGCCAACCTTCAAGATCGCATTAACAAACTAGCATTAGCTTAACGTGGTTAAAGAAGGTAAATATTTGTGGAAAAGAATTAAATCATACTGCACTTATTTTTAACAATTTGTATTGTCCTCGGTGCTTACGGTTGCCTACGCATATTAATGGTATTATACTATTATTATTATGCACCAAACAAGAAAACTATAATTTCTTAAGAATACTATGGCTTATCAGTAAGGAAAAGCAGGACAACTGCATTCAAATGATTTGCGATTAAAACACCTGAAAAACGCCAACGAAGCCAAATCTCGATCTTTTGACTGGCCAAACAGTCACGACAACAATTAAAACGTTTTGACTATAAATACGCAGCCTGATTGCGAAAATTTCTGTAAGGATTGAGCGACTGAAACACGCAAGAGCCTGGATCAATCGCATTAAAAACGATAACGAAGCCAGTTTGCACGACAATCGAAATCGAGGAAACTCACAACCGCAATGTTTCTAATAACGACTCGACTTTTACGACTATTTCTTTCGCAGTAAAATATTACGGCCTCGAAGCTTCTGTAGACTTTTTACTTCTGCTAGCAATGGATAAGTGCATCGATTGAAAGGAAGGTCTCCCCCAAACCCAAGTTTCAAGGCTAACCGAAATTTCTAAGAATGCAAAAAATCCTAACTAAACAACACGCAAGTGACACAACTACGTTAATACATCCACAAATTACACATTTCAAAAGAACAAGTTAAATTATTTCCAGGAGAAAACATGTACAGGGAAAAATTTTAATACAATTCATATTTAAATTCACAATTGCACGAGAATTTCTCCAAGTTGTAAACATTGTATGCAGATCAGCAACTGCCTAAAAGCAGTGTCCAGCATACTGCAAAACTGAAAACACTTATTAACTTGCTAATTGATTACGTGCTACACTTGAACAGAAACTGGAACAGAATGAAGTTTGGAAGTTTTTTAATTCCAGATCCTACCAAATGGTACTATCATGTGATTGCACAACATCAACAAAACACAACCAGTTCCAGTTGTTGAAGAATTTCATTAGCACTGCTGCCAAATCATCGAAAGCTGCGCATTCCATGGACTTACCGTGAAGTTAACCCCTTCTACGGTTCCCACGGAATAGCAGTGATCACCGGAATTCACCGCTCCGGTGATCACTTGATGGCGATTCATTCCCGGGGTGAGAAAATCACATCAGCACGGCCATGGATGACAACAGTACCACCCTGCATGCAAAATCCACAATGAAAATATGTCTGCATGAACAATACCAGCCACGAGTTCCAAGATGAACGCAAAACCATCACCCAGTGATCCCACAACGGTTCACCGCGATAAATAACGCCCTTATCAACATTTAATAGTCGGAGTAATAACTATATTAACGATGCAACAAAAAGCAAATCAATCCAGATTAAAACGCAGCAACTGATCTGGATCACTAAAATTTTTGGAAATCAGCTTATGACTTATCTTCGTTCGACTGCATGCACATTGCACAGGCGATAAAATTAATGGGCTTCGATACATAACGCCTTCGGAACGCAGAACAGAAAACTACGGACGCCAGTTAAACTTGCGAGTGGTGCCTAACTTTTGAGCCTCATGGTTCCGATTTCAGAATCTCTCATCTGACGTAAGCATTTTGAAAGTATTTGTTTGCTTATCTTTCAATTCAACGTGCAAATTTTTAACTCCTAAAATTTTCGGAAGCAGGAATAAATCTGCCTGATCACGGTTCACTTTCATTTCAGCCCGTAAATGCAAAAAAAAGTATGGCGAAAGCTATCAAAATCTCTGTACTTTTTGCCATCCGCTGACGTATGGCGGTTTAAAGTTGGCCAGGATTCTGCCCGGAAGCGGAAGTGGAACCGCAGATAGTCGCTTCTTGTAGGCGGATGCTTATGAGTCTGCGAAAAAAAACCGTTTGGTATTGGTGTCCCTTTTCGAATATCTGGTGTTGATTCATTGTAGACTATTTCTACTTTTTTGTATTCCGTTTCAAATTCTATTGATTGTTGGTGTTTGTCTGGCTACAGAATAATTCGCTTGTTGTGTGATATGAATTTATGAAATCGGTTTTCTCTGGCATGGCGGAAAACCTAGAAGCCTATCGTGCCCAGGTATGTGCAATGCAGTTGGGATGTCCAGCATGGTAACAGCTCGCTTGTAAGCTTCGGTATTCCCAAATCAGAAGGTTTCTGTCGTCCGAATCTTCTTTTGTGTTATGTAAATTCCATGTGATTCCAGAGGGATCAGGTTGCTGCTGTACTAGCAGCGGATCCTGATGCGGAAGGCGCGGAAAGTTTAAGGGAATTATTGGATTCGTTGAACGAACTGATCAGTCTCTCAGGCGGTCAGTACCAAATCCTTCGTTTACGTTACATCCGCTGTCACACTTCGCATTGTTGAAATAGGAGACAATCCCGTTTCTGATCCGTCGTCTTTGGAACAGGAAGAGACTAGTGCAGAACCAGAAGCTGAAAGGGATACGGTGACGGAAAAGCCTGAAAATGTGGACGAAGTCGACGCCCCGGAGTGGTCGGCAGAAGAGCAAGAGCTAGCGAATTCGCTCCTGCACATGCAGTGTCGCGTGCCGTTTCAGCATAGCTGGGGGCAGCTGATCTACAGCAGTGCCATGGTGCAGTCCATGGAATCGTCTCCCCTCTCCGACGATGTGGAGGAAGTTCACGTTCGAGTACTATTTCTGCAACCGACGCATCGGAAAATGATGACATGCCCATACTTTCTGGATGGACGCTGCCGGTTTCCGGCGGATGAATGCCGGTTTTCGCACGGTGAAGTGTATCCGTTATCTAGTCTGAAACCGTATGAACCGCCAGACTTCAGGTAACCATTGTGTCCAAAAATTGCGCATTTGGAATATAATTCTTCTTGAATCAGGTTTCTCTTAAAATTTTGAATGATCATGTGAATATTTGAACGCTATACCGTGTGAACCGAGTACGGGGTAATTTACACTGTTGTAAATATTTTAGAATTTGTGTTTCTGAAGTTCTTGTTTGTATTTTTCAATCAACTAAAAAATTCGCATTTTTGATAACTGTACCATCTGTACGTTTCAGTTCGCTGGCTGTCGGAAATCAAATTCTGTGCCGGAACAGCGAAGGAATCTGGGAACGCGGAGTAGTAACGGAACTTCACCAATCAGACGGAGACTCTTCCGCAGAGCCACAAATTACGGTTAAGATTAAACGGAAAAAACGATAACATGGTTACGGATCTGAAAGATATTATTCCGGAAAACTGGGATAGCACGAAACCGGGTGCGCGTATAATTCCGACTGCCAGGATTCGCTTTGCGACAACGAAAATTTGGTGTATTTTAGCCGAAACTGATGGAAAAGCTTAGCGATTTGGATGATGAAGAAGAGTTCATCCCGCATTCCGCATGGGACCAATCAGTGCAGCAAGTGGGGTCTGGTTTCGGAGAATGGGAAGCGCATACGAAGGTCCGAGATTACACTGTTGCTTCTTTTTTTTTCTAAATTTGTTGATCATTTATTTAATTTTGTATTTGTTGTTTTGTTTCTGCATTGTTTTCGATGATTAAGTTGCGCTGTTTCAGGGAGTTGCGTCTAAGATCATGGCGCGAATGGGGTTCGTAGTCGGGTAAGTGAAACCCCTTGTCGTTATTTACACACGGATACTCACACTTTACATACAGTACAGGGTTGGGAAGCCGCGCGGAGGGTAGAATAGAACCAGTGATCGCCCAAGTTTATCCACAAGGTGGGATTGTTTTTAAATGTATAAAGCGCATTCTGTGTCGTTTGGTGCTTATGTGACTAAGTGGTGTTTGTGTGGTAAGTAGGTCGCACACTTGATTACTGTATGGATCTCCGCGAACAGAAGGAACTTCCCAAGGTTGGCGAAAAGCTGCGGAAGGTCAACAAACGGAAGAATGCACAGCAGAAGCAGAATCCCAGTCCCAAAGCTGACGTATTTTCTGTCATCAATGAACAGATGAAACTTCATCGCCGCAATACAACGCCGCACGCCGACACACAGCCGGTCGACAAGAATTCCAACAAGATAAAAAATGCCAAAGAACAAAATGTTGAGGTGAATACATCATTCTGTTCACTGTCTGAGTGGATATGTGTGTCAACAAAATCTTATCGTAGCTGATGAAACTTCAGGATAAAATCAGTGCTCTGGAAAAGGAGCTGGTCCGGCTTCGGACTTCATTTTCGCGAAACCAGACAACGTAAGTGACTTTGGTCTTTGTGGCCGATTTTAAACATCCAGCGGAATAAAACAAATCGATTGGTAAGACGACCGTTTTCGTTTTAGTGATAAAAAAGCCGCAAGTATGATTGCTGAAAAAATCTCTGGGAAAGAGCAGGAATTAATGTTGCTCCGGAGGAAACAGAATACCATATTTCAAGATCTCAACAAGCAAAAGGATAGAAAATCCTTGAGTGTTTTTTGAAGCAATCCTTTGCAAAGTTTGTGTTCTTTAATCTCTCTGTGATAGTTTTTTGAGGGCTGATTGTGAGCAAATACAAAGTATTTACCTGGTGTAATTTTCGTTATCGTTTGTGTACAAGCAGGTATTACTCCAGACATGTCGCCTGTACAGACTGTATTTTATTTTGTTACCCATAAACTGTCCTGTGCTCAAGAGATAGTTTTTGTACAAACGTAACTATTTTTAAAGGTTACATACATATTATAGGCCGCAGATTTCCGACATGGTCAAATGGTTTTCGAAATTAACAAATTAATTGTAAGTATTACATATTCGATTATTTAAGTGCATTTATTTCTGATCTTGATATAGTTGGTACTCGTCGTTTACTTTAGATTGGGTTTGGACAGAATTCATTAGCGGAGTTAGTGACCGGTGCGAAAGTAATAAGTAAAAATTACTTCCTGTCATATTTGCTAACATTCTTGCCCTTGTGTTCTTGCCAGGTTTCCGTTTTGCCATGCCGAAGATTACGTATGTGTATCTGGATTCTCTCGCTCTATACCACTCTGTACGCAGTTTGCTGTCTGCTGTTATGAACATAAGAGCAATAAGTTGGTTTACTCAATCCGCAGAGGCAGAAATGCGGTAACCGATAATTTTTTCTCACCAAGTTGCTTTTTGTCGGCACGCCGCCTCTGCTCCAGTTTACGGCGACACCTTGTATAACCGGTTTAGTCAACTGTTTAATCAAGTTGGCGACTAGATTTATTACTAACATTTAAATTATGTGAATGTTCAGCATAATAATTATACCTCGACGCCGGTTGCAGCGGTTCTGTCTGCATACATTTTATTTTGACATTTCCAAAAGTATGAAGTGCACTGTTGTTTTATTACTGTAAAAATTGTTACTATCGCGTTAAAATTAACTAATCTTTTGATAGTGCTTATATTTAATTAGGCTTATTTTAAACAGTGGTGGATGGAAGTTTCATTTCAAGGTCATGGAAAGTTACGAAAGGTTAACACACGCGCACAAACGCAGTTTATCCGAATTTCCAGACCGCAACATGATGTGTTCTCCATCATCAGTGCACGAAAATGAGATTTCATCGGCAGACCGATCACTCCCGCTGCCAAATACATATACAATCGCATCGGCCAAGGAATTCCGCAAAGATCCCGAACTGAACAAGGGCACCAGAGGAATGTCTGTGTCGGCATAAGCATTGATGCTGGCTGCCAAATGGAAGTGACACTCTGGCGATACACCGGTACCGTGCACGCCCACTTTGTGAAAATCATGCACACTGTACGAACTCGGCAGAGTGGGGACAGGTTCTTTCTTGACGGCCAATGTATTGCCGGTGCCACTGGATGGCACTCCCGTCGAGCTGGGCTGCTGGTCGTGCTGGCCCTGGGTGCGGGCTCTTCTGAAAGACTTGCGCATATGTTGTAGGCGCTCCACCAGACGCCGTTTATGCCGGTGTTGGCCGTATTTCGGATTCTGGGTAACCAGTGGATCCAGATGTTGCATGTTCAGCAGACCGTCATCGGGCAGCATTGTCTCAACCCAGAGACGACAGATGTTATCCAGACACGAAGTCAATAGCATGTTAGCTACAGCTCCCCTGCATAATCATCAAGCGATTAAACTTTGATATGATAAATCCACAACTGATTTGAAGTTTCAATTAAGTAAACGGAAATTAATGTTGCAGTTTTATGAAGAGATGTTTAATCACACACACTACGGTATACTTCTAACTGTTAATACACAGAATTAAGGAACAAGCGGTGTTGTCAGTTTATTACGTACTCATCTAATTACCGACGCATATAGCGATTCGTCTTTCGCCACGAAAAGCTGGTCACAGCTCGGGGATGAGGTAGGTAAACGAATGAATATTCGCGCTTTTCATCGTCCCCGTCCGCATAAAACTGGGCTCCCTGAGAAGGCAAAATTACTTTCCGGTTGCCGGGTTGCGAATTGCGATACCACACCTTCACTAGCCTGTCGCCTTTTGCGACAGAAGCGAAAAATCGTCCATCGGGAGAAAACTCCAGATGAGCCACCGGTGCGGATGTCCGACATCGCCACACTTCTTTCCATTTTTCCTGTGAGTCAGCCTCTCCGTGATCGTTTTCACTCAGGGAAAAGCTGACAAACTGGGTGGCACTGTTGGTCGATGGAGGCTGCACATGTGGTTCCGAGACTACAGGATTATGTCTGCAGGAACAATACCAGCCACGAGCTTCAAGATCACAACTCAACGGTTAACCGCGATAAATAACGTCATTATTATCAACACTTAGTAATCAAAGTAATGACTACATCAACGGTGCAATAAAAAGCAAATCAATCCGGATTAAAAAACAGCAGCTGATCTGGATCACTAAAATTTTTGGAAATCAAAGTTTGACTGCATAAACATTGCAGACTGCACTGGCGATAAAAAATTTAAAAAAATTAAAAATAATAATTTGCTCTTATGTTAAAAATAATAATTTGCGATAATTTGACTTATGTTCTAATAAAATTAAGGGGCTCCAGTTAAATAGTCCAATACATTACATGACGCTTTCGCAAAGCAGAACAGTGCAGTTTTTTTTCATCGTAATCGGTAAACACAAAACCAGAATTTACTGACGAAAGCGGAAAGCTGTTTAACAGTAAATCTTTTTGTATGTTTTGTCATTGTAATACTAGACCGGAAGCGGGGCACTCTTCCATCTCTGTCCTTCAACGAATCCACGGTCGGTGGTTCTGAAGTCGACGGTATGGCGATGTAAGTCAAGGTCTCAAAACAACAACCAAGCGGTGAATCGCCGACACCTATCAACTAACGTAAATTTTTTCGATAGGGTTCCCTTATCAGTCGTGATAGATAAGGTTTCCTATAATTGCAGTTTACCATTTCTTTTGAAAATACTTAAATTTTCACCGAAATCTTATATTTGCATTCTTCAGTATTTCCATTCTTCAATCTATATTTGCATTTGCAATTGGATCGACCGCCATTGACCAACTGATTAGCAGCTTCCGTGTTTGGTTAATTCCAGAAGTAAGCACAGGCAATAGTACCCATCACGACCATTCCCGTAATCTGTCCGGCCGTTCCCTAGATCATCATGAAGTTTTCGGATGGAGAACGTTTTGTGCTCGGTTTATTTGTGTCGGCTTTTGCTCTGGTGTTTTATCTGAATCTAATTCGGTGTTTGCATAATGCCCACAACGTGGAAGCGGCTATATTGGTGGTTTTGACATGTGCAACTTTTTTTAGCGCCGTAGTGCTGTTTTCGCCTCTGGAGAGGGAACAGATTCCGCAACCGAGAGGTTTCCGCTTTTATCATGGACCATCGATCTGGACTTGGATTAACCTAAACACGGTGTCTGGCGCTATACTATTAGTGGCGATAGTATTAGCCGTACGCGTGACTATGGTCCGCATATACAAGGAAGTGCCGAAAAGTAGTGCCATGTCGGAGGCGGAGGTACAGGCGTATCGGGAAGGGCTGTGTAACGACGTCGAACATCATGTGAAGATTATCGAAGAACATCAGAAATGTGTGAAGGTGTTGGAATTGCTGCGACAGTACAGTGCGCAAGGAAGTTGTCTGATCTTTGTGGAAAAGCAGGAAAAAGCTGACCAACTGCTGAAAGATCTAATGAAAGCTTCGTATTCCGCAATCGCCTTGCATTTTAACGTGTATCCCCTGGCGCGACAGAGCGCGTTTAATGACCTCAAAAAAAGTAACGTCCAGATAGTCGTGACCACATCGCTGGCTGCGCGTGATTTGAATCTGAAGAATTTCGTTATGGTGATCAATTATGACCGTCCCAGCCATCCTGAAGATTACGTTTATCGCTGCAGCAAAACCGGGCATGCTGGCGTTAAAGGATACGCATACACGTTTATTACTTCGCAAGAGCGCTACAGCCCGGATATCCTTAAAGCTCTGGAATTGTCTGGTGCAGAAATTCCCCAGGATCTCAAACTCATTTTTGCAACGTACAAAGGTACAGTGGTGGCTAAAGGGAAAAAATTTAAGGGTTTTAGTGGATTTGGCGGGAAAGGGTTTCAGTTTGATGAGAATGAAGAACAGGCTGCCAAAGATTCAAAGAAGATGCAGAAAGCGATTACTGGGTTGCAGGTAAATCAGATTTTCTTAATTGACGGATTTACTTGTTGTGTAGCCGGTTGAGGAAAACTGCCAAAAAAGTTAAATAAATAGTGGATAGAAAAGTTCATTGAATTTACACTGGTTATTTATTACACAGGATCCGGATTGTGATGAAGCCAACATGGATCAGCTTGCGAAGCAAGTGGCTAGTAAAGTAATAGAAGACCCTAGATTTCACGATCTGGTGACTAAAATTATAAAAAAAGAACTGCAAGATACCAGCAAGGGATTCTATTCGGAAGCGCCGTCCGTGTCCAAGAAGACCATTGCCGAACAATTAGCCGAGAAATTGAATGCTAAATTGAACTACTTTCCGGAGGAGAAGCCGGCGGAGGAGAATCCAGTTGAGCAGTATAAGATGTTTGAAGAGGAATTGGAAATCAATGATTTCCCGCAGCAGGCGCGCTGGAGGATCACCGGGAAGGAGACACTGGCGCAGATTGGGGAACATGCTGATGCGTTCCTGTCGGTACGCGGTTCGTACATTCCCACCGGCAAGGAACTGACAGAAGGCGAGAGAAAGCTGTATATTGGCATTAAAGCCACCACGGAATTGTCGTTGTCCAAAGCGAAGACCGAAGTGACCAGGATTATTAAGGAAGAACGGCTGAAGATTGCCAATGCGCCGGTTAGCCGTGGTCGTTATAAAGTGGTTTAATGGTTTTGTCGCACTGGCCATGTGTTTTCCCCTAATCAGCGGTTCTATTGAATATATTATTTCTTTTACTTCGGTTTAATGAGCGGATGTTGTCCTTTGATGTTATGCTGGTTATGCTTTATCTAAATGTGTTTATTATGATGAAATTTCGGGGGCAGTTACGTACCTTCGTGTGGTTAAAGTTCTTGATGGCTGACTAAAATCATCAGATGATCGACAAAGCTGCATTTTACTCTTAAGATTAGGCATAAAGCGAAATGACTTAGGTACAGTACCAGTTATTAAGGTCAATAATTATTTTCGGCAGTCGGTTCAGAAAAGGGCACCAATCTTAAACCAGTGTAACGTCGCTCCTCGGTACTTGGTTGGGAGTACACGCCATTATCTGACCGTTGCAAAGTGCAAGTAAGCCACAAAAGTAAGTAACAAATCCGTACAGTTAGGTTCAAATCGAAATCTGAACGTCGTCGTCAACGGCAAATGCGGTTCCCAAAGTACTGTTTCCTGGAGACAGCACTGATTCGTGTTTTCGTGTGAAGTATAAATCGTAGTTACTAGACACAGGTGTTTTATAAATTAAATTGCCCATTTCGAAACAGTTGTCAGAGGCACATGACTGCGCCTGGTGCATACGGCCCACCATGGACGTACTGCACTCATGCTTGCCATACCGCCTCTCTCGCTGTACGTACGTGTGCTGCTGCACTGCACTCATACCCGCTGAAGCGGATATATGCGGCGCACACACTGAGCATACTTGCTCTCTCGTCCCTCTCTCGCTGTATGACTCAGCGTACGCTCGCGTTGGATTGAGTCCAGTCTGCGCATCATCACACAGCTGATGGCACACAGCACGTGCTTGCCGCCAGTTGCTTCTTTCACGCCTTGACGAACGCTCAAGAGCTCTTCTAGCATTCACTTGCTTGCTTAGCCATCAGTGCTTTGTTTTTGCTTTCCCTGCTATTACGCAGCATTGTTCCCTTTATTTGTCAATAAAGCACACTCGTGATCTCCTCGCGCTTGCCTGTTACATGGTAAGCAGATCGTCTGGTTTTCTTTCCCACGGAATCTTTGAGGAGACGGTGAAGGCTCAAATTACGGAGAACTCGTGAAGAACCTGAAAGTCACTGTCAGATAGATTGCTGAAGCAATCTCTGCCCTTGACTTTGATCGGATTGATCACATCGTCTTACAGCTGCGGAGAAACGAGGATCACTGAAGTGATTCTCCCCACAGCTGGTGAGCACAGTCTTCTTTGGCTCTTCCACATTGAAGAGCACATTCCCAACAGCACGGACTTTTCCCATCTGACGGATCAGACTCGAACGAGAGTCTGCAGCGCGAACGGATTACTCCAATTATACGGGGACCATCGGTTTGAACACCGACCCGCAACTCTAACAGCGGATTTCAGCACGGAAACGACGGATTTCCGACCTCGGACGGAGGAAATCGACCGACACCGACACCGACACCGACACTGGTAAAGTCACGGTTATAGGTCGATTTTAGCCGAAACTAGGTCGGCATTTCATTTTCTAGCGGTAGAAAACTATTTCTAGCCGTAGATTTAAATTTTCTAACGGAGAAAAAGTAATTTTCGACGGAGAAACCGACTCGGAATTTTGCTTTTGGTCGAGAACCGACCTCCTAGGTCAACGAACCTGTCTAGACAGTTAGACAAAGGCTAACCGGCAACAGGTCGGAAATTCTCTTATTTTTGATTTCTAACGGTGTTTTGACCACCAGAAAATTTTCTTAATTAATAAAATTAATTTCGCGGTTAAAACTTCAAAATCCGAGCTAGATCGACCTTCTAGCCGAGCAAAAAATAATTTGTTTTTCTAACGGGAAATAGCGCGAAATTCTCGAACTTCTTGTGACGTCATAACGACCG